>NW_027442008.1:0-315741 GCF_048569485.1 Anomaloglossus baeobatrachus | reverse complement strand
GATTTGATAAAGTAAGTGGAAATCCAGTAAAAGTTTCATTTGGCTACTTTGCACTCTCGAGATAATCGTCACCATGTGCCAAATGCAATAGAATATCAATCTGAACACATTCGCGCATAAATGAAATGACCACAATTTTCTCCAAAACTATAAC
Organism: Anomaloglossus baeobatrachus; assembly: GCF_048569485.1. NCBI lineage: Eukaryota > Metazoa > Chordata > Amphibia > Anura > Aromobatidae > Anomaloglossus > Anomaloglossus baeobatrachus. The sequence continues at coordinate 315,587 of NW_027442008.1, read as the reverse complement.
AGATGCAAACTTGTCCTGTGTGGTGGAGATGAGATTTGATAAAGTAAGTGGAAATCCAGTAAAAGTTTCATTTGGCTACTTTGCACTCTCGAGATAATCGTCACCATGTGCCAAATGCAATAGAATAGCAATCTGAACACATTCGCGCATAAATGAAATGACCACAATTTTCTCCAAAACTATAACAGATGCAAACTTGTCCTGTGTGGTGGAGATGAGATTTGATAAAGTAAGTGGAAATCCAGTAAAAGTTTCATTTGGCTACTTTGCACTCTCGAGATAATCGTCACCATGTGCCAAATGCAATAGAATATCAATCTGAACACATTCGCGCATAAATGAAATGACCACAATTTTCTCCAAAACTATAACAGATGCAAACTTGTCCTGTGTGGTGGAGATGAGATTTGATAAAGTAAGTGGAAATCCAGTAAAAGTTTCATTTGGCTACTTTGCACTCTCGAGATAATCGTCACCATGTGCCAAATGCAATAGAATAGCAATCTGAACACATTCGCGCATAAATGAAATGACCACAATTTTCTCCAAAACTATAACAGATGCAAACTTGTCCTGTGTGGTGGAGATGAGATTTGATAAAGTAAGTGGAAATCCAGTAAAAGTTTCATTTGGCTACTTTGCACTCTCGAGATAATCGTCACCATGTGCCAAATGCAATAGAATAGCAATCTGAACACATTCGCGCATAAATGAAATGACCACAATTTTCTCCAAAACTATAACAGATGCAAACTTGTCCTGTGTGGTGGAGATGAGATTTGATAAAGTAAGTGGAAATCCAGTAAAAGTTTCATTTGGCTACTTTGCTCTCTCGAGATAATCGTCACCATGTGCCAAATGCAATAGAATAGCAATCTGAACACATTCGCGCATAAATGAAATGACCACAATTTTCTCCAAAACTATAACAGATGCAAACTTGTCCTGTGTGGTGGAGATGAGATTTGATAAAGTAAGTGGAAATCCAGTAAAAGTTTCATTTGGCTACTTTGCACTCTCGAGATAATCGTCACCATGTGCCAAATGCAATAGAATAGCAATCTGAGCACATTCGCGCATAAATGAAATGACCACAATTTTCTCAAAAACTATAACAGATGCAAACTTGTCCTGTGTGGTGGAGATGAGATTTGATAAAGTAAGTGGAAATCCAGTAAAAGTTTCATTTGGCTACTTTGCACTCTCGAGATAATCGTCACCATGTGCCAAATGCAATAGAATAGCAATCTGAGCACATTCGCGCATAAATGAAATGACCACAATTTTCTCCAAAACTATAACAGATGCAAACTTGTCCTGTGTGGTGGAGATGAGATTTGATAAAGTAAGTGGAAATCCAGTAAAAGTTTCATTTGGCTACTTTGCACTCTCGAGATAATCGTCACCATGTGCCAAATGCAATAGAATAGCAATCTGAACACATTCGCGCATAAATGAAATGACCACAATTTTCTCCAAAACTATAACAGATGCAAACTTGTCCTGTGTGGTGGAGATGAGATTTGATAAAGTAAGTGGAAATCCAGTAAAAGTTTCATTTGGCTACTTTGCACTCTCGAGATAATCGTCACCATGTGCCAAATGCAATAGAATAGCAATCTGAACACATTCGCGCATAAATGAAATGACCACAATTTTCTCCAAAACTATAACAGATGCAAACTTGTCCTGTGTGGTGGAGATGAGATTTGATAAAGTAAGTGGAAATCCAGTAAAAGTTTCATTTGGCTACTTTGCACTCTCGAGATAATCGTCACCATGTGCCAAATGCAATAGAATATCAATCTGAACACATTCGCGCATAAATGAAATGACCACAATTTTCTCCAAAACTATAACAGATGCAAACTTGTCCTGTGTGGTGGAGATGAGATTTGATAAAGTAAGTGGAAATCCAGTAAAAGTTTCATTTGGCTACTTTGCACTCTCGAGATAATCGTCACCATGTGCCAAATGCAATAGAATAGCAATCTGAGCACATTCGCGCATAAATGAAATGACCACAATTTTCTCAAAAACTATAACAGATGCAACCTTGTCCTGTGTTGTGGAGATGAGATTTGATAAAGTAAGTGGAAATCCAGTAAAAGTTTCATTTGGCTACTTTGCACTCTCGAGATAATCGTCACCATGTGCCAAATGCAATAGAATAGCAATCTGAACACATTCGCGCATAAATGAAATGACCACAATTTTCTCCAAAACTATAACAGATGCAAACTTGTCCTGTGTGGTGGAGATGAGATTTGATAAAGTAAGTGGAAATCCAGTAAAAGTTTCATTTGGCTACTTTGCACTCTCGAGATAATCGTCACCATGTGCCAAATGCAATAGAATAGCAATCTGAACACATTCGCGCATAAATGAAATGACCACAATTTTCTCCAAAACTATAACAGATGCAAACTTGTCCTGTGTGGTGGAGATGAGATTTGATAAAGTAAGTGGAAATCCAGTAAAAGTTTCATTTGGCTACTTTGCACTCTCGAGATAATCGTCACCATGTGCCAAATGCAATAGAATAGCAATCTGAGCACATTCGCGCATAAATGAAATGACCACAATTTTCTCAAAAACTATAACAGATGCAAACTTGTCCTGTGTGGTGGAGATGAGATTTGATAAAGTAAGTGGAAATCCAGTAAAAGTTTCATTTGGCTACTTTGCACTCTCGAGATAATCGTCACCATGTGCCAAATGCAATAGAATAGCAATCTGAGCACATTCGCGCATAAATGAAATGACCACAATTTTCTCAAAAACTATAACAGATGCAAACTTGTCCTGTGTGGTGGAGATGAGATTTGATAAAGTAAGTGGAAATCCAGTAAAAGTTTCATTTGGCTACTTTGCACTCTCGAGATAATCGTCACCATGTGCCAAATGCAATAGAATAGCAATCTGAGCACATTCGCGCATAAATGAAATGACCACAATTTTCTCAAAAACTATAACAGATGCAAACTTGTCCTGTGTGGTGGAGATGAGATTTGATAAAGTAAGTGGAAATCCAGTAAAAGTTTCATTTGGCTACTTTGCACTCTCGAGATAATCGTCACCATGTGCCAAATGCAATAGAATAGCAATCTGAACACATTCGCGCATAAATGAAATGACCACAATTTTCTCAAAAACTATAACAGATGCAAACTTGTCCTGTGTGGTGGAGATGAGATTTGATAAAGTAAGTGGAAATCCAGTAAAAGTTTCATTTGGCTACTTTGCACTCTCGAGATAATCGTCACCATGTGCCAAATGCAATAGAATAGCAATCTGAACACATTCGCGCATAAATGAAATGACCACAATTTTCTCCAAAACTATAACAGATGCAAACTTGTCCTGTGTGGTGGAGATGAGCTTTGATAAAGTAAGTGGAAATCCAGTAAAAGTTTCATTTGGCTACTTTGCACTCTCGAGATAATCGTCACCATGTGCCAAATGCAATAGAATATCAATCTGAACACATTCGCGCATAAATGAAATGACCACAATTTTCTCCAAAACTATAACAGATGCAAACTTGTCCTGTGTGGTGGAGATGAGATTTGATAAAGTAAGTGGAAATCCAGTAAAAGTTTCATTTGGCTACTTTGCACTCTCGAGATAATCGTCACCATGTGCCAAATGCAATAGAATATCAATCTGAACACATTCGCGCATAAATGAAATGACCACAATTTTCTCCAAAACTATAACAGATGCAAACTTGTCCTGTGTGGTGGAGATGAGATTTGATAAAGTAAGTGGAAATCCAGTAAAAGTTTCATTTGGCTACTTTGCACTCTCGAGATAATCGTCACCATGTGCCAAATGCAATAGAATATCAATCTGAACACATTCGCGCATAAATGAAATGACCACAATTTTCTCCAAAACTATAACAGATGCAAACTTGTCCTGTGTGGTGGAGATGAGATTTGATAAAGTAAGTGGAAATCCAGTAAAAGTTTCATTTGGCTACTTTGCACTCTCGAGATAATCGTCACCATGTGCCAAATGCAATAGAATAGCAATCTGAACACATTCGCGCATAAATGAAATGACCACAATTTTCTCCAAAACTATAACAGATGCAAACTTGTCCTGTGTGGTGGAGATGAGATTTGATAAAGTAAGTGGAAATACAGTAAAAGTTTCATTTGGCTACTTTGCACTCTCGAGATAATCGTCACCATGTGCCAAATGCAATAGAATATCAATCTGAACACATTCGCGCATAAATGAAATGACCACAATTTTCTCCAAAACTATAACAGATGCAAACTTGTCCTGTGTGGTGGAGATGAGATTTGATAAAGTAAGTGGAAATCCAGTAAAAGTTTCATTTGGCTACTTTGCACTCTCGAGATAATCGTCACCATGTGCCAAATGCAATAGAATAGCAATCTGAACACATTCGCGCATAAATGAAATGACCACAATTTTCTCCAAAACTATAACAGATGCAAACTTGTCCTGTGTGGTGGAGATGAGATTTGATAAAGTAAGTGGAAATCCAGTAAAAGTTTCATTTGGCTACTTTGCACTCTCGAGATAATCGTCACCATGTGCCAAATGCAATAGAATATCAATCTGAACACATTCGCGCATAAATGAAATGACCACAATTTTCTCCAAAACTATAACAGATGCAAACTTGTCCTGTGTGGTGGAGATGAGATTTGATAAAGTAAGTGGAAATCCAGTAAAAGTTTCATTTGGCTCTACTTTGCACTCTCGAGATAATCGTCACCATGTGCCAAATGCAATAGAATAGCAATCTGAACACATTCGCGCATAAATGAAATTACCACAATTTTCTCCAAACTATAACAGATGCAAACTTGTCCTGTGTGGTGGAGATGAGATTTGATAAAGTAAGTGGAAATCCAGTAAAAAGTTTCATTTGGCTACTTTGCACTCTCGAGATAATCGTCACCATGTGCCAAATGCAATAGAATATCAATCTGAACACATTCGCGCATAAATGAAATGACCACAATTTTCTCCAAAACTATAACAGATGCAAACTTGTCCTGTGTGGTGGAGATGAGATTTGATAAAGTAAGTGGAAATCCAGTAAAAGTTTCATTTGGCTACTTTGCACTCTCGAGATAATCGTCACCATGTGCCAAATGCAATAGAATAGCAATCTGAACACATTCGCGCATAAATGAAATGACCACAATTTTCTCCAAAACTATAACAGATGCAACTTGTCCTGTGTGGTGGAGATGAGATTTGATAAAGTAAGTGGAAATCCAGTAAAAGTTTCATTTGGCTACTTTGCACTCTCGAGATAATCGTCACCATGTGCCAAATGCAATAGAATATCAATCTGAACACATTCGCGCATAAATGAAATGACCACAATTTTCTCCAAAACTATAACAGATGCAAACTTGTCCTGTGTGGTGGAGATGAGATTTGATAAAGTAAGTGGAAATCCAGTAAAAGTTTCATTGGCTACTTTGCACTCTCGAGATAATCGTCACCATGTGCCAAATGCAATAGAATAGCAATCTGAGCACATTCGCGCATAAATGAAATGACCACAATTTTCTCAAAAACTAAAACAGATGCAAACTTGTCCTGTGTGGTGGAGATGAGATTTGATAAAGTAAGTGGAAATCCAGTAAAAGTTTCATTTGGCTACTTTGCACTCTCGAGATAATCGTCACCATGTGCCAAATGCAATAGAATAGCAATCTGAACACATTCGCGCATAAATGAAATGACCACAATTTTCTCCAAAACTATAACAGATGCAAACTTGTCCTGTGTGGTGGAGATGAGATTTGATAAAGTAAGTGGAAATCCAGTAAAAGTTTCATTTGGCTACTTTGCTCTCTCGAGATAATCGTCACCATGTGCCAAATGCAATAGAATAGCAATCTGAACACATTCGCGCATAAATGAAATGACCACAATTTTCTCCAAAACTATAACAGATGCAAACTTGTCCTGTGTGGTGGAGATGAGATTTGATAAAGTAAGTGGAAATCCAGTAAAAGTTTCATTTGGCTACTTTGCACTCTCGAGATAATCGTCACCATGTGCCAAATGCAATAGAATAGCAATCTGAGCACATTCGCGCATAAATGAAATGACCACAATTTTCTCAAAACTATAACAGATGCAAACTTGTCCTGTGTGGTGGAGATGAGATTTGATAAAGTAAGTGGAAATCCAGTAAAAGTTTCATTGGCTACTTTGCACTCTCGAGATAATCGTCACCATGTGCCAAATGCAATAGAATAGCAATCTGAGCACATTCGCGCATAAATGAAATGACCACAATTTTCTCAAAAACTATAACAGATGCAAACTTGTCCTGTGTGGTGGAGATGAGATTTGATAAAGTAAGTGGAAATCCAGTAAAAGTTTCATTTGGCTACTTTGCACTCTCGAGATAATCGTCACCATGTGCCAAATGCAATAGAATAGCAATCTGAGCACATTCGCGCATAAATGAAATGACCACAATTTTCTCAAAAACTATAACAGATGCAAACTTGTCCTGTGTGGTGGAGATGAGATTTGATAAAGTAAGTGGAAATCCAGTAAAAGTTTCATTTGGCTACTTTGCACTCTCGAGATAATCGTCACCATGTGCCAAATGCAATAGAATAGCAATCTGAACACATTCGCGCATAAATGAAATGACCACAATTTTCTCCAAAACTATAACAGATGCAAACTTGTCCTGTGTGGTGGAGATGAGATTTGATAAAGTAAGTGGAAATCCAGTAAAAGTTTCATTTGGCTACTTTGCACTCTCGAGATAATCGTCACCATGTGCCAAATGCAATAGAATAGCAATCTGAACACATTCGCGCATAAATGAAATGACCACAATTTTCTCCAAAACTATAACAGATGCAAACTTGTCCTGTGTGGTGGAGATGAGATTTGATAAAGTAAGTGGAAATCCAGTAAAAGTTTCATTTGGCTACTTTGCACTCTCGAGATAATCGTCACCATGTGCCAAATGCAATAGAATAGCAATCTGAACACATTCGCGCATAAATGAAATGACCACAATTTTCTCCAAAACTATAACAGATGCAAACTTGTCCTGTGTGGTGGAGATGAGATTTGATAAAGTAAGTGGAAATCCAGTAAAAGTTTCATTGGCTACTTTGCACCTCTCGAGATAATCGTCACCATGTGCCAAATGCAATAGAATTAGCAATCTGAGCACATTCGCGCATAAATGAAATGACCACAATTTTCTCAAAAACTATAACAGATGCAAACTTGTCCTGTGTGGTGGAGATGAGATTTGATAAAGTAAGTGGAAATCCAGTAAAAGTTTCATTTGGCTACTTTGCACTCTCGAGATAATCGTCACCATGTGCCAAATGCAATAGAATATCAATCTGAACACATTCGCGCATAAATGAAATGACCACAATTTTCTCCAAAACTATAACAGATGCAAACTTGTCCTGTGTGGTGGAGATGAGATTTGATAAAGTAAGTGGAAATCCAGTAAAAGTTTCATTTGGCTACTTTGCACTCTCGAGATAATCGTCACCATGTGCCAAATGCAATAGAATAGCAATCTGAGCACATTCGCGCATAAATGAAATGACCACAATTTTCTCAAAACTATAACAGATGCAACCTTGTCCTGTGTGGTGGAGATGAGATTTGATAAAGTAAGTGGAAATCCAGTAAAAGTTTCATTTGGCTACTTTGCACTCTCGAGATAATCGTCACCATGTGCCAAATGCAATAGAATAGCAATCTGAACACATTCGCGCATAAATGAAATGACCACAATTTTCTCCAAAACTATAACAGATGCAAACTTGTCCTGTGTGGTGGAGATGAGATTTGATAAAGTAAGTGGAAATCCAGTAAAAGTTTCATTTGGCTACTTTGCACTCTCGAGATAATCGTCACCATGTGCCAAATGCAATAGAATAGCAATCTGAACACATTCGCGCATAAATGAAATGACCACAATTTTCTCCAAAACTATAACAGATGCAAACTTGTCCTGTGTGGTGGAGATGAGATTTGATAAAGTAAGTGGAAATCCAGTAAAAGTTTCATTTGGCTACTTTGCACTCTCGAGATAATCGTCACCATGTGCCAAATGCAATAGAATAGCAATCTGAGCACATTCGCGCATAAATGAAATGACCACAATTTTCTCAAAAACTATAACAGATGCAAACTTGTCCTGTGTGGTGGAGATGAGATTTGATAAAGTAAGTGGAAATCCAGTAAAAGTTTCATTTGGCTACTTTGCACTCTCGAGATAATCGTCACCATGTGCCAAATGCAATAGAATATCAATCTGAACACATTCGCGCATAAATGAAATGACCACAATTTTCTCCAAAACTATAACAGATGCAAACTTGTCCTGTGTGGTGGAGATGAGATTTGATAAAGTAAGTGGAAATCCAGTAAAAGTTTCATTTGGCTACTTTGCACTCTCGAGATAATCGTCACCATGTGCCAAATGCAATAGAATAGCAATCTGAGCACATTCGCGCATAAATGAAATGACCACAATTTTCTCAAAAACTATAACAGATGCAACCTTGTCCTGTGTGGTGGAGATGAGATTTGATAAAGTAAGTGGAAATCCAGTAAAAGTTTCATTTGGCTACTTTGCACTCTCGAGATAATCGTCACCATGTGCCAAATGCAATAGAATAGCAATCTGAACACATTCGCGCATAAATGAAATGACCACAATTTTCTCCAAAACTATAACAGATGCAAACTTGTCCTGTGTGGTGGAGATGAGATTTGATAAAGTAAGTGGAAATCCAGTAAAAGTTTCATTTGGCTACTTTGCTCTCTCGAGATAATCGTCACCATGTGCCAAATGCAATAGAATAGCAATCTGAACACATTCGCGCATAAATGAAATGACCACAATTTTCTCCAAAACTATAACAGATGCAAACTTGTCCTGTGTGGTGGAGATGAGATTTGATAAAGTAAGTGGAAATCCAGTAAAAGTTTCATTTGGCTACTTTGCACTCTCGAGATAATCGTCACCATGTGCCAAATGCAATAGAATAGCAATCTGAGCACATTCGCGCAAAAATGAAATGACCACAATTTTCTCAAAAACTATAACAGATGCAAACTTGTCCTGTGTGGTGGAGATGAGATTTGATAAAGTAAGTGGAAATCCAGTAAAAGTTTCATTTGGCTACTTTGCACTCTCGAGATAATCGTCACCATGTGCCAAATGCAATAGAATAGCAATCTGAGCACATTCGCGCATAAATGAAATGACCACAATTTTCTCAAAAACTATAACAGATGCAAACTTGTCCTGTGTGGTGGAGATGAGATTTGATAAAGTAAGTGGAAATCCAGTAAAAGTTTCATTTGGCTACTTTGCACTCTCGAGATAATCGTCACCATGTGCCAAATGCAATAGATTAGCAATCTGAGCACATTCGCGCATAAATGAAATGACCACAATTTTCTCAAAAACTATAACAGATGCAAACTTGTCCTGTGTGGTGGAGATGAGATTTGATAAAGTAAGTGGAAATCCAGTAAAAGTTTCATTTGGCTACTTTGCACTCTCGAGATAATCGTCACCATGTGCCAAATGCAATAGAATAGCAATCTGAACACATTCGCGCATAAATGAAATGACCACAATTTTCTCCAAAACTATAACAGATGCAAACTTGTCCTGTGTGGTGGAGATGAGATTTGATAAAGTAAGTGGAAATCCAGTAAAAGTTTCATTTGGCTACTTTGCACTCTCGAGATAATCGTCACCATGTGCCAAATGCAATATAAAAGGAATCTGAACTTATTCGCGCAAAAATGAAATGACCACAATTTTCTCCAAAACTATAACAGATGCAAACTTGTCCTGTGTGGTGGAGATGAGATTTGATAAAGTAAGTGGAAATCCAGTAAAAGTTTCATTTGGCTACTTTGCACTCTCGAGATAATCGTCACCATGTGCCAAATGCAATATAAAAGGAATCTGAACACATTCGCGCAAAAATGAAATGACCACAATTTTCTCCAAAACTATAACAGATGCAAACTTGTCCTGTGTGGTGGAGATGAGATTTGATAAAGTAAGTGGAAATCCAGTAAAAGTTTCATTTGGCTACTTTGCACTCTCGAGATAATCGTCACCATGTGCCAAATGCAATATAAAAGGAATCTGAACACATTCGCGCAAAAATGAAATGACCACAATTTTCTCCAAAACTATAACAGATGCAAACTTGTCCTATGTGGTGGAGATGAAATTTGATAAAGTAAGTGGAAATCCAGTAAAAGTTTCATTTGGCTACTTTGCACTCTCGAGATAATCGTCACCATGTGCCAAATGCAATATAAAAGGAATCTGAACACATTCGCGCAAAAATGAAATGACCACAATTTTCTCCAAAACTATAACAGATGCAAACTTGTCCTGTGTGGTGGAGATGAGATTTGATAAAGTAAGTGGAAATCCAGTAAAAGTTTCATTTGGCTACTTTGCACTCTCGAGATAATCATCACCATGTGCCAAATGCAATATAAAAGGAATCTGAACACATTCGCGCAAAAATGAAATGACCACAATTTTCTCCAAAACTATAACAGATGCAAACTTGTCCTGTGTGGTGGAGATGAGATTTGATAAAGTAAGTGGAAATCCAGTAAAAGTTTCATTTGGCTACTTTGCACTCTCGAGATAATCGTCACCATGTGTCAAATGCAATAAAAAAGGAATCTGAACACATTCGCGCAAAAATGAAATGACCACAATTTTCTCCAAAACTATAACAGATGCAAACTTGTCCTGTGTGGTGGAGATGAGATTTGATAAAGTAAGTGGAAATCCAGTAAAAGTTTCATTTGGCTACTTTGCACTCTCGAGATAATCGTCACCATGTGCCAAATGCAATATAAAAGGAATCTGAACACATTCGCGCAAAAATGAAATGACCACAATTTTCTCCAAAACTATAACAGATGCAAACTTGTCCTGTGTGGTGGAGATGAGATTTGATAAAGTAAGTGGAAATCCAGTAAAAGTTTCATTTGGCTACTTTGCACTCTCGAGATAATCGTCACCATGTGCCAAATGCAATATAAAAGGAATCTGAACACATTCGCGCAATAATGAAATGACCACAATTTTCTCCAAAACTTTAACAGATGCAAACTTGTCCTGTGTGGTGGAGATGAAATTTGATAAAGTAAGTGGAAATCCAGTAAAAGTTTCATTTGGCTACTTTGCACTCTCGAGATAATCGTCACCATGTGCCAAATGCAATATAAAAGGAATCTGAACACATTCGCGCAAAAATGAAATGACCACAATTTTCTCCAAAACTATAACAGATGCAAACTTGTCCTGTGTGGTGGAGATGAGATTTGATAAAGTAAGTGGAAATCCAGTAAAAGTTTCATTTGGCTACTTTGCGCTCTCGAGATAATCGTCACCATGTGCCAAATGCAATATAAAAGGAATCTGAACACATTCGCGCAAAAATGAAATGACCACAATTTTCTCCAAAACTATAACAGATGCAAACTTGTCCTGTGTGGTGGAGATGAGATTTGATAAAGTAAGTGGAAATCCAGTAAAAGTTTCATTTGGCTACTTTGCACTCTCGAGATAATCGTCACCATGTGCCAAATGCAATATAAAAGGAATCTGAACACATTCGCGCAAAAATGAAATGACCACAATTTTCTCCAAAACTATAACAGATGCAAACTTGTCCTGTGTGGTGGAGATGAGATTTGATAAAGTAAGTGGAAATCCAGTAAAAGTTTCATTTGGCTACTTTGCACTCTCGAGATAATCGTCACCATGTGCCAAATGCAATATAAAAGGAATCTGAACACATTCGCGCAAAAATGAAATGACCACAATTTTCTCCAAAACTATAACAGATGCAAACTTGTCCTGTGTGGTGGAGATGAGATTTGATAAAGTAAGTGGAAATCCAGTAAAAGTTTCATTTGGCTACTTTGCACTCTCGAGATAATCGTCACCATGTGCCAAATGCAATATAAAAGGAATATGAACACATTCGCGCAAAAATGAAATGACCACAATTTTCTCCAAAACTATAACAGATGCAAACTTGTCCTGTGTGGTGGAGATGAGATTTGATAAAGTAAGTGGAAATCCAGTAAAAGTTTCATTTGGCTACTTTGCACTCTCGAGATAATCGTCACCATGTGCCAAATGCAATATAAAAGGAATCTGAACACATTCGCGCAAAAATGAAATGACCACAATTTTCTCCAAAACTATAACAGATGCAAACTTGTCCTGTGTGGTGGAGATGAGATTTGATAAAGTAAGTGGAAATCCAGTAAAAGTTTCATTTGGCTACTTTGCACTCTCGAGATAATCGTCACCATGTGCCAAATGCAATATAAAAGGAATCTGAAGACATTCGCGCAAAAATGAAATGACCACAATTTTCTCCAAAACTATAACAGATGCAAACTTGTCCTATGTGGTGGAGATGAAATTTGATAAAGTAAGTGGAAATCCAGTAAAAGTTTCATTTGGCTACTTTGCACTCTCGAGATAATCGTCACCATGTGCCAAATGCAATATAAAAGGAATCTGAACACATTCGCGCAAAAATGAAATGACCACAATTTTCTCCAAAACTATAACAGATGCAAACTTGTCCTGTGTGGTGGAGATGAGATTTGATAAAGTAAGTGGAAATCCAGTAAAAGTTTCATTTGGCTACTTTGCACTCTCGAGATAATCATCACCATGTGCCAAATGCAATATAAAAGGAATCTGAACACATTCGCGCAAAAATGAAATGACCACAATTTTCTCCAAAACTATAACAGATGCAAACTTGTCCTGTGTGGTGGAGATGAGATTTGATAAAGTAAGTGGAAATCCAGTAAAAGTTTCATTTGGCTACTTTGCACTCTCGAGATAATCGTCACCATGTGCCAAATGCAATATAAAAGGAATCTGAACACATTCGCGCAAAAATGAAATGACCACAATTTTCTCCAAAACTATAACAGATGCAAACTTGTCCTGTGTGGTGGAGATGAGATTTGATAAAGTAAGTGGAAATCCAGTAAAAGTTTCATTTGGCTACTTTGCACTCTCGAGATAATCGTCACCATGTGCCAAATGCAATATAAAAGGAATCTGAACACATTCGCGCAAAAATGAAATGACCACAATTTTCTCCAAAACTATAACAGATGCAAACTTGTCCTGTGTGGTGGAGATGAGATTTGATAAAGTAAGTGGAAATCCAGTAAAAGTTTCATTTGGCTACTTTGCACTCTCGAGATAATCGTCACCATGTGTCAAATGCAATAAAAAAGGAATCTGAACACATTCGCGCAAAAATGAAATGACCACAATTTTCTCCAAAACTATAACAGATGCAAACTTGTCCTGTGTGGTGGAGATGAGATTTGATAAAGTAAGTGGAAATCCAGTAAAAGTTTCATTTGGCTACTTTGCACTCTCGAGATAATCGTCACCATGTGCCAAATGCAATATAAAAGGAATCTGAACACATTCGCGCAAAAATGAAATGACCACAATTTTCTCCAAAACTATAACAGATGCAAACTTGTCCTGTGTGGTGGAGATGAAATATGATAAAGTAAGTGGAAATCCAGTAAAAGTTTCATTTGGCTACTTTGCACTCTCGAGATAATCGTCACCATGTGCCAAATGCAATATAAAAGGAATCTGAACACATTCGCGCAAAAATGAAATGACCACAATTTTCTCCAAAACTATAACAGATGCAAACTTGTCCTGTGTGGTGGAGATGAGATTTGATAAAGTAAGTGGAAATCCAGTAAAAGTTTCATTTGGCTACTTTGCACTCTCGAGATAATCGTCACCATGTGCCAAATGCAATATAAAAGGAATCTGAACACATTCGCGCAAAAATGAAATGACCACAATTTTCTCCAAAACTATAACAGATGCAAACTTGTCCTGTGTGGTGGAGATGAGATTTGATAAAGTAAGTGGAAATCCAGTAAAAGTTTCATTTGGCTACTTTGCACTCTCGAGATAATCGTCACCATGTGCCAAATGCAATATAAAAGGAATCTGAACACATTCGCGCAAAAATGAAATGACCACAATTTTCTCCAAAACTATAACAGATGCAAACTTGTCCTGTGTGGTGGAGATGAGATTTGATAAAGTAAGTGGAAATCCAGTAAAAGTTTCATTTGGCTACTTTGCACTCTCGAGATAATCGTCACCATGTGCCAAATGCAATATAAAAGGAATCTGAACACATTCGCGCAAAAATGAAATGACCACAATTTTCTCCAAAACTATAACAGATGCAAACTTGTCCTGTGTGGTGGAGATGAAATATGATAAAGTAAGTGGAAATCCAGTAAAAGTTTCATTTGGCTACTTTGCACTCTCGAGATAATCGTCACCATGTGCCAAATGCAATATAAAAGGAATCTGAACACATTCGCGCAAAAATGAAATTACCACAATTTTCTCCAAAACTATAACAGATGCAAACTTGTCCTGTGTGGTGGAGATGAGATTTGATAAAGTAAGTGGAAATCCAGTAAAAGTTTCATTTGGCTACTTTGCACTCTCGAGATAATCGTCACCATGTGCCAAATGCAATATAAAAGGAATCTGAACACATTCGCGCAAAAATGAAATGACCACAATTTTCTCCAAAACTATAACAGATGCAAACTTGTCCTGTGTGGTGGAGATGAAATATGATAAAGTAAGTGGAAATCCAGTAAAAGTTTCATTTGGCTACTTTGCACTCTCGAGATAATCGTCACCATGTGCCAAATGCAATATAAAAGGAATCTGAACACATTCGCGCAAAAATGAAATGACCACAATTTTCTCCAAAACTATAACAGATGCAAACTTGTCCTGTGTGGTGGAGATGAGATTTGATAAAGTAAGTGGAAATCCAGTAAAAGTTTCATTTGGCTACTTTGCACTCTCGAGATAATCGTCACCATGTGCCAAATGCAATATAAAAGGAATCTGAACACATTCGCGCAAAAATGAAATGACCACAATTTTCTCCAAAACTATAACAGATGCAAACTTGTCCTGTGTGGTGGAGATGAGATTTGATAAAGTAAGTGGAAATCCAGTAAAAGTTTCATTTGGCTACTTTGCACTCTCGAGATAATCGCCACCATGTGCCAAATGCAATATAAAAGGAATCTGAACACATTCGCGCAATAATGAAATGACCACAATTTTCTCCAAAACTATAACAGATGCAAACTTGTCCTGTGTGGTGGAGATGAAATTTGATAAAGTAAGTGGAAATCCAGTAAAAGTTTCATTTGGCTACTTTGCACTCTCGAGATAATCGTCACCATGTGCCAAATGCAATATAAAAGGAATCTGAACACATTCGCGCAAAAATGAAATGACCACAATTTTCTCCAAAACTATAACAGATGCAAACTTGTCCTGTGTGGTGGAGATGAGATTTGATAAAGTAAGTGGAAATCCAGTAAAAGTTTCATTTGGCTACTTTGCACTCTCGAGATAATCGTCACCATGTGGCAAATGCAATATAAAAGGAATCTGAACACATTCGCGCAAAAATGAAATGACCACAATTTTCTCCAAAACTATAACAGATGCAAATTTGTCCTGTGTGGTGGAGATGAGATTTGATAAAGTAAGTGGAAATCCAGTAAAAGTTTCATTTGGCTACTTTGCACTCTCGAGATAATCGTCACCATGTGCCAAATGCAATATAAAAGGAATCTGAACACATTCGCGCAAAAATGAAATGACCACAATTTTCTCCAAAACTATAACAGATGCAAACTTGTCCTGTGTGGTGGAGATGAAATATGATAAAGTAAGTGGAAATCCAGTAAAAGTTTCATTTGGCTACTTTGCACTCTCGAGATAATCGTCACCATGTGCCAAATGCAATATAAAAGGAATCTGAACACATTCGCGCAAAAATGAAATGACCACAATTTTCTCCAAAACTATAACAGATGCAAACTTGTCCTGTGTGGTGGAGATGAGATTTGATAAAGTAAGTGGAAATCCAGTAAAAGTTTCATTTGGCTACTTTGCACTCTCGAGATAATCGTCACCATGTGCCAAATGCAATATAAAAGGAATCTGAACACATTCGCGCAATAATGAAATGACCACAATTTTCTCCAAAACTATAACAGATGCAAACTTGTCCTGTGTGGTGGAGATGAAATTTGATAAAGTAAGTGGAAATCCAGTAAAAGTTTCATTTGGCTACTTTGCACTCTCGAGATAATCGTCACCATGTGCCAAATGCAATATAAAAGGAATCTGAACACATTCGCGCAAAAATGAAATGACCACAATTTTCTCCAAAACTATAACAGATGCAAACTTGTCCTGTGTGGTGGAGATGAGATTTGATAAAGTAAGTGGAAATCCAGTAAAAGTTTCATTTGGCTACTTTGCACTCTCGAGATAATCGTCACCATGTGCCAAATGCAATATAAAAGGAATCTGAACACATTCGCGCAAAAATGAAATGACCACAATTTTCTCCAAAACTATAACAGATGCAAACTTGTCCTGTGTGGTGGAGATGAAATATGATAAAGTAAGTGGAAATCCAGTAAAAGTTTCATTTGGCTACTTTGCACTCTCGAGATAATCGTCACCATGTGCCAAATGCAATATAAAAGGAATCTGAACACATTCGCGCAAAAATGAAATGACCACAATTTTCTCCAAAACTATAACAGATGCAAACTTGTCCTGTGAGGTGGAGATGAGATTTGATAAAGTAAGTGGAAATCCAGTAAAAGTTTCATTTGGCTACTTTGCACTCTCGAGATAATCGTCACCATGTGCCAAATGCAATATAAAAGGAATCTGAACACATTCGCGCAAAAATGAAATGACCACAATTTTCTCCAAAACTATAACAGATGCAAACTTGTCCTGTGTGGTGGAGATGAGATTTGATAAAGTAAGTGGAAATCCAGTAAAAGTTTCATTTGGCTACTTTGCACTCTCGAGATAATCGTCACCATGTGCTAAATGCAATATAAAAGGAATCTGAACACATTCGCGCAATAATGAAATGACCACAATTTTCTCCAAAACTATAACAGATGCAAACTTGTCCTGTGTGGTGGAGATGAAATTTGATAAAGTAAGTGGAAATCCAGTAAAAGTTTCATTTGGCTACTTTGCACTCTCGAGATAATCGTCACCATGTGCCAAATGCAATATAAAAGGAATCTGAACACATTCGCGCAAAAATGAAATGACCACAATTTTCTCCAAAACTATAACAGATGCAAACTTGTCCTGTGTGGTGAAGATGAGATTTGATAAAGTAAGTGGAAATCCAGTAAAAGTTTCATTTGGCTACTTTGCACTCTCGAGATAATCGTCACCATGTGCCAAATGCAATATAAAAGGAATCTGAACACATTCGCGCAAAAATGAAATGACCACAATTTTCTCCAAAACTATAACAGATGCAAACTTGTCCTGTGTGGTGGAAATGAAATATGATAAAGTAAGTGGAAATCCAGTAAAAGTTTCATTTGGCTACTTTGCACTCTCGAGATAATCGTCACCATGTGCCAAATGCAATATAAAAGGAATCTGAACACATTCGCGCAAAAATGAAATGACCACAATTTTCTCCAAAACTATAACAGATGCAAACTTGTCCTGTGTGGTGGAGATGAGATTTGATAAAGTAAGTGGAAATCCAGTAAAAGTTTCATTTGGCTACTTTGCACTCTCGAGATAATCGTCACCATGTGCCAAATGCAATATAAAAGGAATCTGAACACATTCGCGCAATAATGAAATGACCACAATTTTCTCCAAAACTATAACAGATGCAAACTTGTCCTGTGTGGTGGAGATGAAATTTGATAAAGTAAGTGGAAATCCAGTAAAAGTTTCATTTGGCTACTTTGCACTCTCGAGATAATCGTCACCATGTGCCAAATGCAATATAAAAGGAATCTGAACACATTCGCGCAATAATGAAATGACCACAATTTTCTCCAAAACTATAACAGATGCAAACTTGTCCTGTGTGGTGGAGATGAAATTTGATAAAGTAAGTGGAAATCCAGTAAAAGTTTCATTTGGCTACTTTGCACTCTCGAGATAATCGTCACCATGTGCCAAATGCAATATAAAAGGAATCTGAACACATTCGCGCAAAAATGAAATGACCACAATTTTCTCCAAAACTATAACAGATGCAAACTTGTCCTGTGTGGTGAAGATGAGATTTGATAAAGTAAGTGGAAATCCAGTAAAAGTTTCATTTGGCTACTTTGCACTCTCGAGATAATCGTCACCATGTGCCAAATGCAATATAAAAGGAATCTGAACACATTCGCGCAAAAATGAAATGACCACAATTTTCTCCAAAACTATAACAGATGCAAACTTGTCCTGTGTGGTGGAGATGAAATATAATAAAGTAAGTGGAAATCCAGTAAAAGTTTCATTTGGCTACTTTGCACTCTCGAGATAATCGTCACCATGTGCCAAATGCAATATAAAAGGAATCTGAACACATTCGCGCAAAAATGAAATTACCACAATTTTCTCCAAAACTATAACAGATGCAAACTTGTCCTGTGTGGTGGAGATGAGATTTGATAAAGTAAGTGGAAATCCAGTAAAAGTTTCATTTGGCTACTTTGCACTCTCGAGATAATCGTCACCATGTGCCAAATGCAATATAAAAGGAATCTGAACACATTCGCGCAAAAATGAAATGACCACAATTTTCTCCAAAACTATAACAGATGCAAACTTGTCCTGTGTGGTGGAGATGAGATTTGATAAAGTAAGTGGAAATCCAGTAAAAGTTTCATTTGGCTACTTTGCACTCTCGAGATAATCGTCACCATGTGCCAAATGCAATATAAAAGGAATCTGAACACATTCGCGCAATAATGAAATGACCACAATTTTCTCCAAAACTATAACAGATGCAAACTTGTCCTGTGTGGTGGAGATGAAATTTGATAAAGTAAGTGGAAATCCAGTAAAAGTTTCATTTGGCTACTTTGCACTCTCGAGATAATCGTCACCATGTGCCAAATGCAATATAAAAGAAATCTGAACACATTCGCGCAAAAATGAAATGACCACAATTTTCTCCAAAACTATAACAGATGCAAACTTGTCCTGTGTGGTGGAGATGAGATTTGATAAAGTAAGTGGAAATCCAGTAAAAGTTTCATTTGGCTACTTTGCACTCTCGAGATAATCGTCACCATGTGGCAAATGCAATATAAAAGGAATCTGAACACATTCGCGCAAAAATGAAATGACCACAATTTTCTCCAAAACTATAACAGATGCAAATTTGTCCTGTGTGGTGGAGATGAGATTTGATAAAGTAAGTGGAAATCCAGTAAAAGTTTCATTTGGCTACTTTGCACTCTCGAGATAATCGTCACCATGTGCCAAATGCAATATAAAAGGAATCTGAACACATTCGCGCAAAAATGCAATGACCACAATTTTCTCCAAAACTATAAGAGATGCAAACTTGTCCTGTGTGGTGGAGATGAGATTTGATAAAGTAAGTGAAAATCCAGTAAAAGTTTCATTTGGCTACTTTGCACTCTCGAGATAATCGTCACCATGTGCCAAATGCAATATAAAAGGAATCTGAACACATTCGCGCAAAAATGAAATGACCACAATTTTCTCCAAAACTATAACAGATGCAAACTTGTCCTTTGTGGTGGAGATGAGATTTCATAAAGTAAGTGGAAATCCAGTAAAAGTTTCATTTGGCTACTTTGCACTCTCGAGATAATCGTCACCATGTGTCAAATGCAATAAAAAAGGAATCTGAACACATTCGCGCAAAAATGAAATGACCACAATTTTCTCCAAAACTATAACAGATGCAAACTTGTCCTGTGTGGTGGAGATGAGATTTGATAAAGTAAGTGGAAATCCAGTAAAAGTTTCATTTGGCTACTTTGCACTCTCGAGATAATCGTCACCATGTGCCAAATGCAATATAAAAGGAATCTGAACACATTCGCGCAAAAATGAAATGACCACAATTTTCTCCAAAACTATAACAGATGCAAACTTGTCCTGTGTGGTGAAGATGAGATTTGATAAAGTAAGTGGAAATCCAGTAAAAGTTTTATTTGGCTACTTTGCACTCTCGAGATAATCGTCACCATGTGCCAAATGCAATATAAAAGGAATCTGAACACATTCGCGCAAAAATGAAATGACCACAATTTTCTCCAAAACTATAACAGATGCAAACTTGTCCTGTGTGGTGGAGATGAGATTTGATAAAGTAAGTGGAAATCCAGTAAAAGTTTCATTTGGCTACTTTGCACTCTCGAGATAATCGTCACCATGTGCCAAATGCAATATAAAAGGAATCTGAACACATTCGCGCAAAAATGAAATGACCACAATTTTCTCCAAAACTATAACAGATGCAAACTTGTCCTATGTGGTGGAGATGAAATTTGATAAAGTAAGTGGAAATCCAGTAAAAGTTTCATTTGGCTACTTTGCACTCTCGAGATAATCGTCACCATGTGCCAAATGCAATATAAAAGGAATCTGAACACATTCGCGCAAAAATGAAATGACCACAATTTTCTCCAAAACTATAACAGATGCAAACTTGTCCTGTGTGGTGGAGATGAGATTTGATAAAGTAAGTGGAAATCCAGTAAAAGTTTCATTTGGCTACTTTGCACTCTCGAGATAATCATCACCATGTGCCAAATGCAATATAAAAGGAATCTGAACACATTCGCGCAAAAATGAAATGACCACAATTTTCTCCAAAACTATAACAGATGCAAACTTGTCCTGTGTGGTGGAGATGAGATTTGATAAAGTAAGTGGAAATCCAGTAAAAGTTTCATTTGGCTACTTTGCACTCTCGAGATAATCGTCACCATGTGTCAAATGCAATAAAAAAGGAATCTGAACACATTCGCGCAAAAATGAAATGACCACAATTTTCTCCAAAACTATAACAGATGCAAACTTGTCCTGTGTGGTGGAGATGAGATTTGATAAAGTAAGTGGAAATCCAGTAAAAGTTTCATTTGGCTACTTTGCACTCTCGAGATAATCGTCACCATGTGCCAAATGCAATATAAAAGGAATCTGAACACATTCGCGCAAAAATGAAATGACCACAATTTTCTCCAAAACTATAACAGATGCAAACTTGTCCTGTGTGGTGGAGATGAGATTTGATAAAGTAAGTGGAAATCCAGTAAAAGTTTCATTTGGCTACTTTGCACTCTCGAGATAATCGTCACCATGTGCCAAATGCAATATAAAAGGAATCTGAACACATTCGCGCAATAATGAAATGACCACAATTTTCTCCAAAACTTTAACAGATGCAAACTTGTCCTGTGTGGTGGAGATGAAATTTGATAAAGTAAGTGGAAATCCAGTAAAAGTTTCATTTGGCTACTTTGCACTCTCGAGATAATCGTCACCATGTGCCAAATGCAATATAAAAGGAATCTGAACACATTCGCGCAAAAATGAAATGACCACAATTTTCTCCAAAACTATAACAGATGCAAACTTGTCCTGTGTGGTGGAGATGAGATTTGATAAAGTAAGTGGAAATCCAGTAAAAGTTTCATTTGGCTACTTTGCACTCTCGAGATAATCGTCACCATGTGCCAAATGCAATATAAAAGGAATCTGAACACATTCGCGCAAAAATGAAATGACCACAATTTTCTCCAAAACTATAACAGATGCAAACTTGTCCTGTGTGGTGGAGATGAGATTTGATAAAGTAAGTGGAAATCCAGTAAAAGTTTCATTTGGCTACTTTGCACTCTCGAGATAATCGTCACCATGTGCCAAATGCAATATAAAAGGAATCTGAACACATTCGCGCAAAAATGAAATGACCACAATTTTCTCCAAAACTATAACAGATGCAAACTTGTCCTTTGTGGTGGAGATGAGATTTGATAAAGTAAGTGGAAATCCAGTAAAAGTTTCATTTGGCTACTTTGCACTCTCGAGATAATCGTCACCATGTGTCAAATGCAATAAAAAAGGAATCTGAACACATTCGCGCAAAAATGAAATGACCACAATTTTCTCCAAAACTATAACAGATGCAAACTTGTCCTGTGTGGTGGAGATGAGATTTGATAAAGTAAGTGGAAATCCAGTAAAAGTTTCATTTGGCTACTTTGCACTCTCGAGATAATCGTCACCATGTGCCAAATGCAATATAAAAGGAATCTGAACACATTCGCGCAATAATGAAATGACCACAATTTTCTCCAAAACTATAACAGATGCAAACTTGTCCTGTGTGGTGGAGATGAAATATGATAAAGTAAGTGGAAATCCAGTAAAAGTTTCATTTGGCTACTTTGCACTCTCGAGATAATCGTCACCATGTGCCAAATGCAATATAAAAGGAATCTGAACACATTCGCGCAAAAATGAAATTACCACAATTTTCTCCAAAACTATAACAGATGCAAACTTGTCCTGTGTGGTGGAGATGAGATTTGATAAAGTAAGTGGAAATCCAGTAAAAGTTTCATTTGGCTACTTTGCACTCTCGAGATAATCGTCACCATGTGCCAAATGCAATATAAAAGGAATCTGAACACATTCGCGCAAAAATGAAATGACCACAATTTTCTCCAAAACTATAACAGATGCAAACTTGTCCTGTGTGGTGGAGATGAAATATGATAAAGTAAGTGGAAATCCAGTAAAAGTTTCATTTGGCTACTTTGCACTCTCGAGATAATCGTCACCATGTGCCAAATGCAATATAAAAGGAATCTGAACACATTCGCGCAAAAATGAAATGACCACAATTTTCTCCAAAACTATAACAGATGCAAACTTGTCCTGTGTGGTGGAGATGAGATTTGATAAAGTAAGTGGAAATCCAGTAAAAGTTTCATTTGGCTACTTTGCACTCTCGAGATAATCGTCACCATGTGCCAAATGCAATATAAAAGGAATCTGAACACATTCGCGCAAAAATGAAATGACCACAATTTTCTCCAAAACTATAACAGATGCAAACTTGTCCTGTGTGGTGGAGATGAGATTTGATAAAGTAAGTGGAAATCCAGTAAAAGTTTCATTTGGCTACTTTGCACTCTCGAGATAATCGCCACCATGTGCCAAATGCAATATAAAAGGAATCTGAACACATTCGCGCAATAATGAAATGACCACAATTTTCTCCAAAACTATAACAGATGCAAACTTGTCCTGTGTGGTGGAGATGAAATTTGATAAAGTAAGTGGAAATCCAGTAAAAGTTTCATTTGGCTACTTTGCACTCTCGAGATAATCGTCACCATGTGCCAAATGCAATATAAAAGGAATCTGAACACATTCGCGCAAAAATGAAATGACCACAATTTTCTCCAAAACTATAACAGATGCAAACTTGTCCTGTGTGGTGGAGATGAGATTTGATAAAGTAAGTGGAAATCCAGTAAAAGTTTCATTTGGCTACTTTGCACTCTCGAGATAATCGTCACCATGTGGCAAATGCAATATAAAAGGAATCTGAACACATTCGCGCAAAAATGAAATGACCACAATTTTCTCCAAAACTATAACAGATGCAAATTTGTCCTGTGTGGTGGAGATGAGATTTGATAAAGTAAGTGGAAATCCAGTAAAAGTTTCATTTGGCTACTTTGCACTCTCGAGATAATCGTCACCATGTGCCAAATGCAATATAAAAGGAATCTGAACACATTCGCGCAAAAATGAAATGACCACAATTTTCTCCAAAACTATAACAGATGCAAACTTGTCCTGTGTGGTGGAGATGAAATATGATAAAGTAAGTGGAAATCCAGTAAAAGTTTCATTTGGCTACTTTGCACTCTCGAGATAATCGTCACCATGTGCCAAATGCAATATAAAAGGAATCTGAACACATTCGCGCAAAAATGAAATGACCACAATTTTCTCCAAAACTATAACAGATGCAAACTTGTCCTGTGTGGTGGAGATGAGATTTGATAAAGTAAGTGGAAATCCAGTAAAAGTTTCATTTGGCTACTTTGCACTCTCGAGATAATCGTCACCATGTGCCAAATGCAATATAAAAGGAATCTGAACACATTCGCGCAATAATGAAATGACCACAATTTTCTCCAAAACTATAACAGATGCAAACTTGTCCTGTGTGGTGGAGATGAAATTTGATAAAGTAAGTGGAAATCCAGTAAAAGTTTCATTTGGCTACTTTGCACTCTCGAGATAATCGTCACCATGTGCCAAATGCAATATAAAAGGAATCTGAACACATTCGCGCAAAAATGAAATGACCACAATTTTCTCCAAAACTATAACAGATGCAAACTTGTCCTGTGTGGTGGAGATGAGATTTGATAAAGTAAGTGGAAATCCAGTAAAAGTTTCATTTGGCTACTTTGCACTCTCGAGATAATCGTCACCATGTGCCAAATGCAATATAAAAGGAATCTGAACACATTCGCGCAAAAATGAAATGACCACAATTTTCTCCAAAACTATAACAGATGCAAACTTGTCCTGTGTGGTGGAGATGAAATATGATAAAGTAAGTGGAAATCCAGTAAAAGTTTCATTTGGCTACTTTGCACTCTCGAGATAATCGTCACCATGTGCCAAATGCAATATAAAAGGAATCTGAACACATTCGCGCAAAAATGAAATGACCACAATTTTCTCCAAAACTATAACAGATGCAAACTTGTCCTGTGAGGTGGAGATGAGATTTGATAAAGTAAGTGGAAATCCAGTAAAAGTTTCATTTGGCTACTTTGCACTCTCGAGATAATCGTCACCATGTGCCAAATGCAATATAAAAGGAATCTGAACACATTCGCGCAAAAATGAAATGACCACAATTTTCTCCAAAACTATAACAGATGCAAACTTGTCCTGTGTGGTGGAGATGAGATTTGATAAAGTAAGTGGAAATCCAGTAAAAGTTTCATTTGGCTACTTTGCACTCTCGAGATAATCGTCACCATGTGCTAAATGCAATATAAAAGGAATCTGAACACATTCGCGCAATAATGAAATGACCACAATTTTCTCCAAAACTATAACAGATGCAAACTTGTCCTGTGTGGTGGAGATGAAATTTGATAAAGTAAGTGGAAATCCAGTAAAAGTTTCATTTGGCTACTTTGCACTCTCGAGATAATCGTCACCATGTGCCAAATGCAATATAAAAGGAATCTGAACACATTCGCGCAAAAATGAAATGACCACAATTTTCTCCAAAACTATAACAGATGCAAACTTGTCCTGTGTGGTGAAGATGAGATTTGATAAAGTAAGTGGAAATCCAGTAAAAGTTTCATTTGGCTACTTTGCACTCTCGAGATAATCGTCACCATGTGCCAAATGCAATATAAAAGGAATCTGAACACATTCGCGCAAAAATGAAATGACCACAATTTTCTCCAAAACTATAACAGATGCAAACTTGTCCTGTGTGGTGGAAATGAAATATGATAAAGTAAGTGGAAATCCAGTAAAAGTTTCATTTGGCTACTTTGCACTCTCGAGATAATCGTCACCATGTGCCAAATGCAATATAAAAGGAATCTGAACACATTCGCGCAAAAATGAAATGACCACAATTTTCTCCAAAACTATAACAGATGCAAACTTGTCCTGTGTGGTGGAGATGAGATTTGATAAAGTAAGTGGAAATCCAGTAAAAGTTTCATTTGGCTACTTTGCACTCTCGAGATAATCGTCACCATGTGCCAAATGCAATATAAAAGGAATCTGAACACATTCGCGCAATAATGAAATGACCACAATTTTCTCCAAAACTATAACAGATGCAAACTTGTCCTGTGTGGTGGATATGAAATTTGATAAAGTAAGTGGAAATCCAGTAAAAGTTTCATTTGGCTACTTTGCACTCTCGAGATAATCGTCACCATGTGCCAAATGCAATATAAAAGGAATCTGAACACATTCGCGCAATAATGAAATGACCACAATTTTCTCCAAAACTATAACAGATGCAAACTTGTCCTGTGTGGTGGAGATGAAATTTGATAAAGTAAGTGGAAATCCAGTAAAAGTTTCATTTGGCTACTTTGCACTCTCGAGATAATCGTCACCATGTGCCAAATGCAATATAAAAGGAATCTGAACACATTCGCGCAAAAATGAAATGACCACAATTTTCTCCAAAACTATAACAGATGCAAACTTGTCCTGTGTGGTGAAGATGAGATTTGATAAAGTAAGTGGAAATCCAGTAAAAGTTTCATTTGGCTACTTTGCACTCTCGAGATAATCGTCACCATGTGCCAAATGCAATATAAAAGGAATCTGAACACATTCGCGCAAAAATGAAATGACCACAATTTTCTCCAAAACTATAACAGATGCAAACTTGTCCTGTGTGGTGGAGATGAAATATGATAAAGTAAGTGGAAATCCAGTAAAAGTTTCATTTGGCTACTTTGCACTCTCGAGATAATCGTCACCATGTGCCAAATGCAATATAAAAGGAATCTGAACACATTCGCGCAAAAATGAAATGACCACAATTTTCTCCAAAACTATAACAGATGCAAACTTGTCCTGTGTGGTGGAGATGAAATATGATAAAGTAAGTGGAAATCCAGTAAAAGTTTCATTTGGCTACTTTGCACTCTCGAGATAATCGTCACCATGTGCCAAATGCAATATAAAAGGAATCTGAACACATTCGCGCAAAAATGAAATGACCACAATTTTCTCCAAAACTATAACAGATGCAAACTTGTCCTGTGTGGTGGAGATGAGATTTGATAAAGTAAGTGGAAATCCAGTAAAAGTTTCATTTGGCTACTTTGCACTCTCGAGATAATCGTCACCATGTGCCAAATGCAATATAAAAGGAATCTGAACACATTCGCGCAAAAATGAAATGACCACAATTTTCTCCAAAACTATAACAGATGCAAACTTGTCCTGTGTGGTGGAGATGAGATTTGATAAAGTAAGTGGAAATCCAGTAAAAGTTTCATTTGGCTACTTTGCACTCTCGAGATAATCGTCACCATGTGCCAAATGCAATATAAAAGGAATCTGAACACATTCGCGCAATAATGAAATGACCACAATTTTCTCCAAAACTATAACAGATGCAAACTTGTCCTGTGTGGTGGAGATGAAATTTGATAAAGTAAGTGGAAATCCAGTAAAAGTTTCATTTGGCTACTTTGCACTCTCGAGATAATCGTCACCATGTGCCAAATGCAATATAAAAGGAATCTGAACACATTCGCGCAAAAATGAAATGACCACAATTTTCTCCAAAACTATAACAGATGCAAACTTGTCCTGTGTGGTGAAGATGAGATTTGATAAAGTAAGTGGAAATCCAGTAAAAGTTTCATTTGGCTACTTTGCACTCTCGAGATAATCGTCACCATGTGCCAAATGCAATATAAAAGGAATCTGAACACATTCGCGCAAAAATGAAATGACCATAATTTTCTCCAAAACTATAACAGATGCAAACTTGTCCTGTGTGGTGGAGATGAAATATGATAAAGTAAGTGGAAATCCAGTAAAAGTTTCATTTGGCTACTTTGCACTCTCGAGATAATCGTCACCATGTGCCAAATGCAATATAAAAGGAATCTGAACACATTCGCGCAAAAATGAAATTACCACAATTTTCTCCAAAACTATAACAGATGCAAACTTGTCCTGTGTGGTGGAGATGAGATTTGATAAAGTAAGTGGAAATCCAGTAAAAGTTTCATTTGGCTACTTTGCACTCTCGAGATAATCGTCACCATGTGCCAAATGCAATATAAAAGGAATCTGAACACATTCGCGCAAAAATGAAATGACCACAATTTTCTCCAAAACTATAACAGATGCAAACTTGTCCTGTGTGGTGGAGATGAGATTTGATAAAGTAAGTGGAAATCCAGTAAAAGTTTCATTTGGCTACTTTGCACTCTCGAGATAATCGTCACCATGTGCCAAATGCAATATAAAAGGAATCTGAACACATTCGCGCAATAATGAAATGACCACAATTTTCTCCAAAACTATAACAGATGCAAACTTGTCCTGTGTGGTGGAGATGAAATTTGATAAAGTAAGTGGAAATCCAGTAAAAGTTTCATTTGGCTACTTTGCACTCTCGAGATAATCGTCACCATGTGCCAAATGCAATATAAAAGAAATCTGAACACATTCGCGCAAAAATGAAATGACCACAATTTTCTCCAAAACTATAACAGATGCAAACTTGTCCTGTGTGGTGGAGATGAGATTTGATAAAGTAAGTGGAAATCCAGTAAAAGTTTCATTTGGCTACTTTGCACTCTCGAGATAATCGTCACCATGTGGCAAATGCAATATAAAAGGAATCTGAACACATTCGCGCAAAAATGAAATGACCACAATTTTCTCCAAAACTATAACAGATGCAAATTTGTCCTGTGTGGTGGAGATGAGATTTGATAAAGTAAGTGGAAATCCAGTAAAAGTTTCATTTGGCTACTTTGCACTCTCGAGATAATCGTCACCATGTGCCAAATGCAATATAAAAGGAATCTGAACACATTCGCGCAAAAATGCAATGACCACAATTTTCTCCAAAACTATAAGAGATGCAAACTTGTCCTGTGTGGTGGAGATGAGATTTGATAAAGTAAGAGAAAATCCAGTAAAAGTTTCATTTGGCTACTTTGCACTCTCGAGATAATCGTCACCATGTGCCAAATGCAATATAAAAGGAATCTGAACACATTCGCGCAAAAATGAAATGACCACAATTTTCTCCAAAACTATAACAGATGCAAACTTGTCCTTTGTGGTGGAGATGAGATTTCATAAAGTAAGTGGAAATCCAGTAAAAGTTTCATTTGGCTACTTTGCACTCTCGAGATAATCGTCACCATGTGTCAAATGCAATAAAAAAGGAATCTGAACACATTCGCGCAAAAATGAAATGACCACAATTTTCTCCAAAACTATAACAGATGCAAACTTGTCCTGTGTGGTGGAGATGAGATTTGATAAAGTAAGTGGAAATCCAGTAAAAGTTTCATTTGGCTACTTTGCACTCTCGAGATAATCGTCACCATGTGCCAAATGCAATATAAAAGGAATCTGAACACATTCGCGCAAAAATGAAATGACCACAATTTTCTCCAAAACTATAACAGATGCAAACTTGTCCTGTGTGGTGGAGATGAGATTTGATAAAGTAAGTGGAAATCCAGTAAAAGTTTTATTTGGCTACTTTGCACTCTCGAGATAATCGTCACCATGTGCCAAATGCAATATAAAAGGAATCTGAACACATTCGCGCAAAAATGAAATGACCACAATTTTCTCCAAAACTATAACAGATGCAAACTTGTCCTGTGTGGTGGAGATGAGATTTGATAAAGTAAGTGGAAATCCAGTAAAAGTTTCATTTGGCTACTTTGCACTCTCGAGATAATCGTCACCATGTGCCAAATGCAATATAAAAGGAATCTGAACACATTCGCGCAAAAATGAAATGACCACAATTTTCTCCAAAACTATAACAGATGCAAACTTGTCCTATGTGGTGGAGATGAAATTTGATAAAGTAAGTGGAAATCCAGTAAAAGTTTCATTTGGCTACTTTGCACTCTCGAGATAATCGTCACCATGTGCCAAATGCAATATAAAAGGAATCTGAACACATTCGCGCAAAAATGAAATGACCACAATTTTCTCCAAAACTATAACAGATGCAAACTTGTCCTGTGTGGTGGAGATGAGATTTGATAAAGTAAGTGGAAATCCAGTAAAAGTTTCATTTGGCTACTTTGCACTCTCGAGATAATCATCACCATGTGCCAAATGCAATATAAAAGGAATCTGAACACATTCGCGCAAAAATGAAATGACCACAATTTTCTCCAAAACTATAACAGATGCAAACTTGTCCTGTGTGGTGGAGATGAGATTTGATAAAGTAAGTGGAAATCCAGTAAAAGTTTCATTTGGCTACTTTGCACTCTCGAGATAATCGTCACCATGTGTCAAATGCAATAAAAAAGGAATCTGAACACATTCGCGCAAAAATGAAATGACCACAATTTTCTCCAAAACTATAACAGATGCAAACTTGTCCTGTGTGGTGGAGATGAGATTTGATAAAGTAAGTGGAAATCCAGTAAAAGTTTCATTTGGCTACTTTGCACTCTCGAGATAATCGTCACCATGTGCCAAATGCAATATAAAAGGAATCTGAACACATTCGCGCAATAATGAAATGACCACAATTTTCTCCAAAACTTTAACAGATGCAAACTTGTCCTGTGTGGTGGAGATGAAATTTGATAAAGTAAGTGGAAATCCAGTAAAAGTTTCATTTGGCTACTTTGCACTCTCGAGATAATCGTCACCATGTGCCAAATGCAATATAAAAGGAATCTGAACACATTCGCGCAAAAATGAAATGACCACAATTTTCTCCAAAACTATAACAGATGCAAACTTGTCCTGTGTGGTGGAGATGAGATTTGATAAAGTAAGTGGAAATCCAGTAAAAGTTTCATTTGGCTACTTTGCACTCTCGAGATAATCGTCACCATGTGCCAAATGCAATATAAAAGGAATCTGAACACATTCGCGCAAAAATGAAATGACCACAATTTTCTCCAAAACTATAACAGATGCAAACTTGTCCTGTGTGGTGGAGATGAGATTTGATAAAGTAAGTGGAAATCCAGTAAAAGTTTCATTTGGCTACTTTGCACTCTCGAGATAATCGTCACCATGTGCCAAATGCAATATAAAAGGAATCTGAACACATTCGCGCAAAAATGAAATGACCACAATTTTCTCCAAAACTATAACAGATGCAAACTTGTCCTTTGTGGTGGAGATGAGATTTGATAAAGTAAGTGGAAATCCAGTAAAAGTTTCATTTGGCTACTTTGCACTCTCGAGATAATCGTCACCATGTGTCAAATGCAATAAAAAAGGAATCTGAACACATTCGCGCAAAAATGAAATGACCACAATTTTCTCCAAAACTATAACAGATGCAAACTTGTCCTGTGTGGTGGAGATGAGATTTGATAAAGTAAGTGGAAATCCAGTAAAAGTTTCATTTGGCTACTTTGCACTCTCGAGATAATCGTCACCATGTGCCAAATGCAATATAAAAGGAATCTGAACACATTCGCGCAAAAATGAAATGACCACAATTTTCTCCAAAACTATAACAGATGCAAACTTGTCCTGTGTGGTGGAGATGAGATTTGATAAAGTAAGTGGAAATCCAGTAAAAGTTTCATTTGGCTACTTTGCACTCTCGAGATAATCGTCACCATGTGCCAAATGCAATATAAAAGGAATCTGAACACATTCGCGCAAAAATGAAATGACCACAATTTTCTCCAAAACTATAACAGATGCAAACTTGTCCTGTGTGGTGGAGATGAGATTTGATAAAGTAAGTGGAAATCCAGTAAAAGTTTCATTTGGCTACTTTGCACTCTCGAGATAATCGTCACCATGTGTCAAATGCAATAAAAAAGGAATCTGAACACATTCGCGCAAAAATGAAATGACCACAATTTTCTCCAAAACTATAACAGATGCAAACTTGTCCTGTGTGGTGGAGATGAGATTTGATAAAGTAAGTGGAAATCCAGTAAAAGTTTCATTTGGCTACTTTGCACTCTCGAGATAATCGTCACCATGTGCCAAATGCAATATAAAAGGAATCTGAACACATTCGCGCAAAAATGAAATGACCACAATTTTCTCCAAAACTATAACAGATGCAAACTTGTCCTGTGTGGTGGAGATGAGATTTGATAAAGTAAGTGGAAATCCAGTAAAAGTTTCATTTGGCTACTTTGCACTCTCGAGATAATCGTCACCATGTGCCAAATGCAATATAAAAGGAATCTGAACACATTCGCGCAAAAATGAAATGACCACAATTTTCTCCAAAACTATAACAGATGCAAACTTGTCCTTTGTGGTGGAGATGAGATTTGATAAAGTAAGTGGAAATCCAGTAAAAGTTTCATTTGGCTACTTTGCACTCTCGAGATAATCGTCACCATGTGTCAAATGCAATAAAAAAGGAATCTGAACACATTCGCGCAAAAATGAAATGACCACAATTTTCTCCAAAACTATAACAGATGCAAACTTGTCCTGTGTGGTGGAGATGAGATTTGATAAAGTAAGTGGAAATCCAGTAAAAGTTTCATTTGGCTACTTTGCACTCTCGAGATAATCGTCACCATGTGCCAAATGCAATATAAAAGGAATCTGAACACATTCGCGCAAAAATGAAATGACCACAATTTTCTCCAAAACTATAACAGATGCAAACTTGTCCTGTGTGGTGGAGATGAGATTTGATAAAGTAAGTGGAAATCCAGTAAAAGTTTCATTTGGCTACTTTGCACTCTCGAGATAATCGTCACCATGTGCCAAATGCAATATAAAAGGAATCTGAACACATTCGCGCAAAAATGAAATGACCACAATTTTCTCCAAAACTATAACAGATGCAAACTTGTCCTGTGTGGTGGAGATGAGATTTGATAAAGTAAGTGGAAATCCAGTAAAAGTTTCATTTGGCTACTTTGCACTCTCGAGATAATCGTCACCATGTGTCAAATGCAATAAAAAAGGAATCTGAACACATTCGCGCAAAAATGAAATGACCACAATTTTCTCCAAAACTATAACAGATGCAAACTTGTCCTGTGTGGTGGAGATGAGATTTGATAAAGTAAGTGGAAATCCAGTAAAAGTTTCATTTGGCTACTTTGCACTCTCGAGATAATCGTCACCATGTGCCAAATGCAATATAAAAGGAATCTGAACACATTCGCGCAAAAATGAAATGACCACAATTTTCTCCAAAACTATAACAGATGCAAACTTGTCCTGTGTGGTGGAGATGAGATTTGATAAAGTAAGTGGAAATCCAGTAAAAGTTTCATTTGGCTACTTTGCACTCTCGAGATAATCGTCACCATGTGCCAAATGCAATATAAAAGGAATCTGAACACATTCGCGCAATAATGAAATGACCACAATTTTCTCCAAAACTTTAACAGATGCAAACTTGTCCTGTGTGGTGGAGATGAAATTTGATAAAGTAAGTGGAAATCCAGTAAAAGTTTCATTTGGCTACTTTGCACTCTCGAGATAATCGTCACCATGTGCCAAATGCAATATAAAAGGAATCTGAACACATTCGCGCAAAAATGAAATGACCACAATTTTCTCCAAAACTATAACAGATGCAAACTTGTCCTGTGTGGTGGAGATGAGATTTGATAAAGTAAGTGGAAATCCAGTAAAAGTTTCATTTGGCTACTTTGCACTCTCGAGATAATCGTCACCATGTGCCAAATGCAATATAAAAGGAATCTGAACACATTCGCGCAAAAATGAAATGACCACAATTTTCTCCAAAACTATAACAGATGCAAACTTGTCCTGTGTGGTGGAGATGAGATTTGATAAAGTAAGTGGAAATCCAGTAAAAGTTTCATTTGGCTACTTTGCACTCTCGAGATAATCGTCACCATGTGCCAAATGCAATATAAAAGGAATCTGAACACATTCGCGCAAAAATGAAATGACCACAATTTTCTCCAAAACTATAAGAGATGCAAACTTGTCCTGTGTGGTGGAGATGAGATTTGATAAAGTAAGTGGAAATCCAGTAAAAGTTTCATTTGGCTACTTTGCACTCTCGAGATAATCGTCACCATGTGCCAAATGCAATATAAAAGGAATCTGAACACATTCGCGCAAAAATGAAATGACCACAATTTTCTCCAAAACTATAACAGATGCAAACTTGTCCTGTGTGGTGGAGATGAGATTTGATAAAGTAAGTGGAAATCCAGTAAAAGTTTCATTTGGCTACTTTGCACTCTCGAGATAATCGTCACCATGTGCCAAATGCAATATAAAAGGAATATGAACACATTCGCGCAAAAATGAAATGACCACAATTTTCTCCAAAACTATAACAGATGCAAACTTGTCCTGTGTGGTGGAGATGAGATTTGATAAAGTAAGTGGAAATCCAGTAAAAGTTTCATTTGGCTACTTTGCACTCTCGAGATAATCGTCACCATGTGCCAAATGCAATATAAAAGGAATCTGAACACATTCGCGCAAAAATGAAATGACCACAATTTTCTCCAAAACTATAACAGATGCAAACTTGTCCTGTGTGGTGGAGATGAGATTTGATAAAGTAAGTGGAAATCCAGTAAAAGTTTCATTTGGCTACTTTGCACTCTCGAGATAATCGTCACCATGTGCCAAATGCAATATAAAAGGAATCTGAACACATTCGCGCAAAAATGAAATGACCACAATTTTCTCCAAAACTATAACAGATGCAAACTTGTCCTATGTGGTGGAGATGAAATTTGATAAAGTAAGTGGAAATCCAGTAAAAGTTTCATTTGGCTACTTTGCACTCTCGAGATAATCGTCACCATGTGCCAAATGCAATATAAAAGGAATCTGAACACATTCGCGCAAAAATGAAATGACCACAATTTTCTCCAAAACTATAACAGATGCAAACTTGTCCTGTGTGGTGGAGATGAGATTTGATAAAGTAAGTGGAAATCCAGTAAAAGTTTCATTTGGCTACTTTGCACTCTCGAGATAATCATCACCATGTGCCAAATGCAATATAAAAGGAATCTGAACACATTCGCGCAAAAATGAAATGACCACAATTTTCTTCAAAACTATAACAGATGCAAACTTGTCCTGTGTGGTGGAGATGAGATTTGATAAAGTAAGTGGAAATCCAGTAAAAGTTTCATTTGGCTACTTTGCACTCTCGAGATAATCGTCACCATGTGCCAAATGCAATATAAAAGGAATCTGAACACATTCGCGCAAAAATGAAATGACCACAATTTTCTCCAAAACTATAACAGATGCAAACTTGTCCTGTGTGGTGGAGATGAGATTTGATAAAGTAAGTGGAAATCCAGTAAAAGTTTCATTTGGCTACTTTGCACTCTCGAGATAATCGTCACCATGTGCCAAATGCAATATAAAAGGAATCTGAACACATTCGCGCAAAAATGAAATGACCACAATTTTCTCCAAAACTATAACAGATGCAAACTTGTCCTGTGTGGTGGAGATGAGATTTGATAAAGTAAGTGGAAATCCAGTAAAAGTTTCATTTGGCTACTTTGCACTCTCGAGATAATCGTCACCATGTGCCAAATGCAATATAAAAGGAATCTGAACACATTCGCGCAAAAATGAAATGACCACAATTTTCTCCAAAACTATAACAGATGCAAACTTGTCCTGTGTGGTGGAGATGAGATTTGATAAAGTAAGTGGAAATCCAGTAAAAGTTTCATTTGGCTACTTTGCACTCTCGAGATAATCGTCACCATGTGTCAAATGCAATAAAAAAGGAATCTGAACACATTCGCGCAAAAATGAAATGACCACAATTTTCTCCAAAACTATAAGAGATGCAAACTTGTCCTGTGTGGTGGAGATGAGATTTGATAAAGTAAGTGGAAATCCAGTAAAAGTTTCATTTGGCTACTTTGCACTCTCGAGATAATCGTCACCATGTGCCAAATGCAATATAAAAGGAATCTGAACACATTCGCGCAAAAATGAAATGACCACAATTTTCTCCAAAACTATAACAGATGCAAACTTGTCCTGTGTGGTGGAGATGAGATTTGATAAAGTAAGTGGAAATCCAGTAAAAGTTTCATTTGGCTACTTTGCACTCTCGAGATAATCGTCACCATGTGCCAAATGCAATATAAAAGGAATCTGAACACATTCGCGCAAAAATGAAATGACCACAATTTTCTCCAAAACTATAACAGATGCAAACTTGTCCTGTGTGGTGGAGATGAAATATGATAAAGTAAGTGGAAATCCAGTAAAAGTTTCATTTGGCTACTTTGCACTACCGAGATAATCGTCACCATGTGCCAAATGCAATATAAAAGGAATCTGAACACATTCGCGCAAAAATGAAATTACCACAATTTTCTCCAAAACTATAACAGACGCAAACTTGTCCTGTGTGGTGGAGATGAGATTTGATAAAGTAAGTGGAAATCCAGTAAAAGTTTCATTTGGCTACTTTGCACTCTCGAGATAATCGTCACCATGTGCCAAATGCAATATAAAAGGAATCTGAACACATTCGCGCAAAAATGAAATGACCACAATTTTCTCCAAAACTATAACAGATGCAAACTTGTCCTGTGTGGTGGAGATGAGATTTGATAAAGTAAGTGGAAATCCAGTAAAAGTTTCATTTGGCTACTTTGCACTCTCGAGATAATCGTCACCATTAGTGATGAGCGAGTACTAAAAAGCTCGGGTGCTCGAAGCTCGGGCCGAGCCTCCCAAGATACTCGTGTACTCGGCCCGAGCAACGAGCCCAATGTTATCCTATGGGAGACCCGAGTATTTTTGTGAAATGACCTCCCGGCAGCATGGAGAAACCCTAAAAATGGCACAAAAGTCTCAGAAGAGTGCTCAAATGACATGGCAACAGCATGGGGAAGACCCCTTGAAGCATTTATCACTCAAAAGTCACAGCTGTGAACAATTTTGTCCGCGTTTTACGCCATTTTTACGGACTCACCAGAAAACCTTCCAAAATGACCCCAAAATGATTTTTCATGGCAGAAATGTTAAGGGCACATACCCAATAGTGAGATAGAGCTGGTGTATGTTACTTTTTGAGATTAATACATGAAAGATTTTACGTGAAAACATTGTGTGGCACTCCGATGTCCCTGAGAAGAGACGTACATGAAGGCCTCTTGAGTCTAATGTGCCCATTTTGAGGAAGTGAGTCTTTGTAGTATTTTCCTTTGCCAGGGCAGTCCAAAATTGTGAGGTTCACCAATGTCCCTGGATAGAGATGTGCATGATGGCCTGTAAACCTGAAGTGCCCATTGTAAGGAAGTGGGTCTATTTTAGTATAGCCCTTTGCCAGGGCAGCCAAAAATTGGGAGGCTCCACATTGTCCCTGGATAGAGACGTGCATGATGGCCTGTAAACCTGAAGTGCCCATTGTAAGGAAGTGGGTCTATTTCAGTATAGCCCTTTGCCAGGGCAGCCAAAAATTGGGAGGCTCCACATTGTCCCTGGATAGAGACGTGCATGATGGCCTGTAAACCTGAAGTGCCCATTGTAAGGAAGTGGGTCTATTTCAGTATAGCCCTTTGCCAGGGCAGCCAAAAATTGGGAGGCTCCACATTGTCCCTGGATAGAGACGTGCATGATGGCCTGTAAACCTGAAGTGCCCATTGTAAGGAAGTGGGTCTATTTCAGTATAGCCCTTTGCCAGGGCAGCCAAAAATTGGGAGGCTCCACATTGTCCCTGGATAGAGACGTGCATGATGGCCTGTAAACCTGAAGTGCCCATTGTAAGGAAGTGGGTCTATTTTAGTATAGCCCTTTGCCAGGGCAGCCAAAAATTGGGAGGCTCCACATTGTCCCTGGATAGAGACGTGCATGATGGCCTGTAAACCTGAAGTGCCCATTGTAAGGAAGTGGGTCTATTTTAGTATAGCCCTTTGCCAGGGCAGCCAAAAATTGGGAGGCTCCACATTGTCCCTGGATAGAGACGTGCATGATGGCCTGTAAACCTGAAGTGCCCATTGTAAGGAAGTGGGTCTATTTCAGTATAGCCCTTTGCCAGGGCAGCCAAAAATTGGGAGGCTCCACATTGTCCCTGGATAGAGACGTGCATGATGGCCTGTAAACCTGAAGTGCCCATTGTAAGGAAGTGGGTCTATTTCAGTATAGCCCTTTGCCAGGGCAGCCAAAAATTGGGAGGCTCCACATTGTCCCTGGATAGAGACGTGCATGATGGCCTGTAAACCTGAAGTGCCCATTGTAAGGAAGTGGGTCTATTTTAGTATAGCCCTTTGCCAGGGCAGCCAAAAATTGGGAGGCTCCACATTGTC
Source organism: Anomaloglossus baeobatrachus (assembly GCF_048569485.1). NCBI lineage: Eukaryota > Metazoa > Chordata > Amphibia > Anura > Aromobatidae > Anomaloglossus > Anomaloglossus baeobatrachus. The sequence continues at coordinate 277,583 of NW_027442008.1, read as the reverse complement.
CCTGGATAGAGACGTGCATGATGGCCTGTAAACCTGAAGTGCCCATTGTAAGGAAGTGGGTCTATTTTAGTATAGCCCTTTGCCAGGGCAGCCAAAAATTGGGAGGCTCCACATTGTCCCTGGATAGAGACGTGCATGATGGCCTGTAAACCTGAAGTGCCCATTGTAAGGAAGTGGGTCTATTTCAGTATAGCCCTTTGCCAGGGCAGCCAAAAATTGGGAGGCTCCACATTGTCCCTGGATAGAGACGTGCATGATGGCCTGTAAACCTGAAGTGCCCATTGTAAGGAAGTGGGTCTATTTCAGTATAGCCCTTTGCCAGGGCAGCCAAAAATTGGGAGGCTCCACATTGTCCCTGGATAGAGACGTGCATGATGGCCTGTAAACCTGAAGTGCCCATTGTAAGGAAGTGGGTCTATTTCAGTATAGCCCTTAGGCAGGGCAGCCAAAAATTGGGAGGCTCCACGTTGTCCCTGGGTAGAGACGTGCATGAGGGCCTCAAAACATTGTTCCCATTGCAAAGGAGCGGGTCTCCTGTCGTTGTAATGTCCATTCTGCAAAGAATGGGCGAAAAAATTTACCACTGGGGGTATACCTGAAACAAAGACCTAACTATTGTAACGGTCATCATGATGGCGCATGAGGAGAAGGAGGAGCAGTCCAGCGATTATCCAAAGTCGAGAAGTGTACCCATGGGTGAGTGGAGGTACATGGCAAACTTTAAACTCCGCTCTCATTTGCTGGTGGTGTGGTGAAGTCTGGCCCAATCCAACCCTTGTTCATCTTTATCAGAGTCAGCCTGTCAGCATTTTCAGTTGACAGGCGGGTGCGTTTATCTGTAATGATTCCACCTGCGGCACTAAAAACACGCTCTGACAAAACGCTAGCAGCAGGGCAGGCCAGGACTTCCAAGGCGTAGAGAGCCAATTCATGCCACGTGTCCAGCTTGGATACCCAATAATTGTAAGGCACAGAGGAATGTCGGAGTACAGTTGTTCGATCTGCAAGGTACTCCTTCAGCATCTGGGCAAACTTAGGATTTCTTGTGGCACTACCCCGCACCTCAGGGGCTGTGGTACGTGAGGGGCTGAGAAAACTGTCCCACATCTTAAAGACTGTTCCCCTACCTCTGGCGGATTGGACTTGTGCCTCTCTCGGCTGTACGCCTCGGTTGTCCACTGATTCCTGACCTATGCCGCTAGCGTTTTGTGAGGGGAATGCTTTGCCTACTTCCGTGAGTATGGCCTTCCGAAACTGCTGCATTTTGGTTGACCTCTCCTCCACGGGAATAAGAGACAAAAAGTTCTCCTTGTAGCGTGGGTCTAACAGTGTTACCAACCAGTAATGATTGTCGGCCAAGATGTTCTTAACGCGAGGGTCACGAGACAGGCAGCTTACCATAAAGTCAGCCATGTGCGCCAGACTCTTAACAGCCAGGACTTCAGTAGCCTGACCAACAAGATGACTGAACATGCTGTCCTCCTCCTCCTCCTCCTCCTCCTCCTCCTCCTCATCTACCCTGTCCTCTGGCCAGCCACGCTGAATCGAGGATATGACTGGTGTGCATGTCATATCCTCAATTTGGCCGGAGAGTTGCTCCATGTCTTCATCCTCCTCCTCGTCATAGTCCTCCACTGCACGTTGTGATGAGACGAGGCTGGGCTGTGTGTTATCACCCACACCCACTACTGTTTCTTGCTGCAACTCATCGCGCTCCGCCTGCAATGCATCATGTTTGTTTTTCAGCAGGGACCGTTTTAGAAGGCAGAGTAGCGGTATGGTGACGCTAATAATGGCGTCATCACCACTCACCATCTTGGTGGAGTCCTCAAAGTTTTGGAGGATGGTACATAGGTCTGACATCCATCTCCACTCCTCAGGTGTTATGTGTGGAGTTTGACCCATTTCCCGACGGCTTAGGTGATGCAGGTACTCAACAACTGCCCTCTTCTGCTCACATATCCTGACCAACATGTGCAGAGTTGAATTCCAACGCGTGGGGACATCACACACCAGTCTGTGAGCCGGAAGATGCAAACGGCGCTGAAAGCCGGCAAGGCCGGCTGAAGCAGTAGGTGACTTTCGAAAATGTGCAGACAGGCGGCGAACTTTTACCAGCAGATCAGACAGCTCTGGGTATGACTTTATAAACCGCTGAACCACGAGGTTGAGCACATGGGCCACGCATGGAACATGTGTCAGCTGGCCTCGCCTCAAAGCCGCCACCAGGTTCCGGCCATTGTCACAAACGACCTTTCCTGGCTTTAGGTTCAGAGGTGTGAGCCAGTGATCTGCCTGCTGTTTCAGAGCTGTCCACAGCTCTTCTGCATTGTGGGGTTTGTCACCTATGCAGATTAGCTTCAGCACAGCCTGTTGCCGCTTCGCCGAGGCAGTGCTGCAGTGCTTCCAGCTTGTGACTGGTGTGGAGGGCACAGTGGATGAGGATGCGCAGGAGGAGGAGGAGGCTGAAGAGCATGACATTCCGGAGCTGTAGAGTGTGGGTGAAACACTGACTGAGGTAGGGCCTGCAAACCTTGGTGTGGGAAGGACGTGTTCCGTCCCTCGCTCAGACTGGGTCCCAGCTTCCACAATATTAACCCAGTGTGCCGTCAACGAGATGTAGCGGCCTTGCCCACAAGCACTTGTCCACGTGTCTGTGGTTAGGTGGACCTTGGGTGAAACAGCGTTGTTCAGGGCACGTGTGATGTTTTGTGACACGTGGTTATGCAACGCGGGGACGGCACACCGGGAGAAATAGTGGCGGCTGGGGACCGAGTAACGTGGGACAGCTGCCGCCATCAGGTCACGGAATGCTTCTGTCTCCACCAGCCTAAAAGGCAACATTTCCAGCGCAAGCAGTCGCGAAATGTTAGCATTTAGAACTGTGGCATGTGGGGTGTTGGCAGTGTATTTGCGCCTGCGTTCAAAGGTTTGCTGAATGGATAACTGAACGCTGCGCTGGGACAAGGACGTGCTTGATGATGGTGTTCTTTCTGCGTAGGCAACTGCAGGTGCAGGAGTGGAGGAGGCTTGTTCGCAGGCAGCATGGACAGAGGATTGGCTCGCATGCACAACCAGCGAAGACGTAGCAGTGACATCAGCAAGCACTGCTCCTCGACTCTGTTGTACTTCCCACAAAGTCGGGTGCTTGGCTGACATGTGCCTGATCATGCTGGTGGTGGTCAGGCTGCTAGTTTTGGTACCCCTGCTGATGCTGGCACGGCAGGTGTTGCAAATGGCCTTTTTTGAATCATCTGGATCCAACTTAAAAAACTGCCAGACTCGTGAAGACCTAACATTTGTACAGGCACCTTGTGTCGTCGTGTTGTTCCGGGGAACGGTTGCCTGACTTCTGCCTGGGGCCACCACCCTGCTTCTTACTGCCTGTTGTGATGCTACGCCTCCCTCCCCCTGTGCACTGCTGTCCTCGCTCTGCATATCCTCCTGCCAGGTTGGGTCAGTTACTGGATCATCCACCACGTCGTCTTCCTCTTCCGCACCCTGCTCCTCCTCCTGACTTGCTGACAATTGTGTCTCATCATCGTCCACCACTTGTTGAGACACGTTGCCAACTTCGTGAGAACGTGGCTGCTCAAATATTTGGCCATCTGTACAGACGATCTCCTCATGACCCACTTCAATATGAGCTGGCGAGAGGCCAGAATGTGTGAATGGAAATGTGAACAGCTCTTCCGAGTGTCCAAGTGTGGGATCATTAATGTCCGAGGAGGACGTGTACTCAGCCTGGTGGTAGGAAGGAGGATCAGGTTCAGAAATGTGCGGTGCAGTATCACGGCTACTGACACTTGACCGTGTGGAAGACAGAGTGTTTGTGGTGGTGCCAATCTGACTGGAAGCATTATCCGATATCCAACTAACAACCTGTTGACACTGGTCTTGGTTCAAGAGCGGTGTACTGCTGCGGTCCCCAAGAATTTGGGACAGGACGTGCGAGCGACTAGATGTGGCCCTTTGTTGTGGCGAAATTAGAGCTTGCCCACGACCTCGGCCTCTGCCTGCACCACCATCACGTCCACTTCCTTGTTCCTTGCCAATGCCCTTGCGCATTTTGCAATGCTGTGCACTGCTGACGTGTATATTCACTACTTGTGCGTTATATCAAAGTTTCTGGAAATTGCACACAAGTGCACCTGTACGCTGCCACCGACAGGCACACACGTGCGGTTTTTAAATGCAAGCACGGACGCACTAAGAACCTAACACAGGTTTTAGGAGCAAAAATTAAGAACTCTGACACTATCAGCCACTGCTGACTGACGTGTATTATACACTACACTTGTGCGTTATATAATAGTTTGGTAAACGCACACCAGTGCACCTGTACGCTGCCACCAACAGGCACACACGTGCGGTTTTAAAAACCAAGCACGGACGCAATAATAACCTAACACAGGTTTTAGGAGCAAAAATTAAGAACTCTGACACTATCAGCCACTGCTGACTGACGTGTATTATACACTACACTTGTGCGTTATATAATAGTTTGGTAAACGCACACCAGTGCACCTGTACGCTGCCACCAACAGGCACACACGTGCGGTTTTAAAAACCAAGCACGGACGCAATAATAACCTAACACAGGTTTTAGGAGCAAAAATTAAGAACTCTGACACTATCAGCCACTGCTGACTGACGTGTATTATACACTACACTTGTGCGTTATATAATAGTTTGGTAAACGCACACCAGTGCACCTGTACGCTGCCACCAACAGGCACACACGTGCGGTTTTAAAAACCAAGCACGGACGCAATAATAACCTAACACAGGTTTTAGGAGCAAAAATTAAGAACTCTGACACTATCAGCCACTGCTGACTGACGTGTATTATACACTACACTTGTGCGTTATATAATAGTTTGGTAAACGCACACCAGTGCACCTGTACGCTGCCACCAACAGGCACACACGTGCGGTTTTAAAAACCAAGCACGGACGCAATAATAACCTAACACAGGTTTTAGGAGCAAAAATTAAGAACTCTGACACTATCAGCCACTGCTGACTGACGTGTATTATACACTACACTTGTGCGTTATATAATAGTTTGGTAAACGCACACCAGTGCACCTGTACGCTGCCACCAACAGGCACACACGTGCGGTTTTAAAAACCAAGCACGGACGCAATAATAACCTAACACAGGTTTTAGGAGCAAAAATTAAGAACTCTGACACTATCAGCCACTGCTGACTGACGTGTATTATACACTACACTTGTGCGTTATATAATAGTTTGGTAAACGCACACCAGTGCACCTGTACGCTGCCACCAACAGGCACACACGTGCGGTTTTAAAAACCAAGCACGGACGCAATAATAACCTAACACAGGTTTTAGGAGCAAAAATTAAGAACTCTGACACTATCAGCCACTGCTGACTGACGTGTATTATACACTACACTTGTGCGTTATATAATAGTTTGGTAAACGCACACCAGTGCACCTGTACGCTGCCACCAACAGGCACACACGTGCGGTTTTAAAAACCAAGCACGGACGCAATAATAACCTAACACAGGTTTTAGGAGCAAAAATTAAGAACTCTGACACTATCAGCCACTGCTGACTGACGTGTATTATACACTACACTTGTGCGTTATATAATAGTTTGGTAAAAACGCACACCAGTGCACCTGTACGCTGCCACCAACAGGCACACACGTGCGGTTTTAAAAACCAAGCACGGACGCAATAATAACCTAACACAGGTTTTAGGAGCAAAAATTAAGAACTCTGACACTATCAGCCACTGCTGACTGACGTGTATTATACACTACACTTGTGCGTTATATAATAGTTTGGTAAACGCACACCAGTGCACCTGTACGCTGCCACCAACAGGCACACACGTGCGGTTTTAAAAACCAAGCACGGACGCAATAATAACCTAACACAGGTTTTAGGAGCAAAAATTAAGAACTCTGACACTATCAGCCACTGCTGACTGACGTGTATTATACACTACACTTGTGCGTTATATAATAGTTTGGTAAACGCACACCAGTGCACCTGTACGCTGCCACCAACAGGCACACACGTGCGGTTTTAAAAACCAAGCACGGACGCAATAATAACCTAACACAGGTTTTAGGAGCAAAAATTAAGAACTCTGACACTATCAGCCACTGCTGACTGACGTGTATTATACACTACACTTGTGCGTTATATAATAGTTTGGTAAACGCACACCAGTGCACCTGTACGCTGCCACCAACAGGCACACACGTGCGGTTTTAAAAACCAAGCACGGACGCAATAATAACCTAACACAGGTTTTAGGAGCAAAAATTAAGAACTCTGACACTATCAGCCACTGCTGACTGACGTGTATTATACACTACACTTGTGCGTTATATAATAGTTTGGTAAACGCACACCAGTGCACCTGTACGCTGCCACCAACAGGCACACACGTGCGGTTTTAAAAACCAAGCACGGACGCAATAATAACCTAACACAGGTTTTAGGAGCAAAAATTAAGAACTCTGACACTATCAGCCACTGCTGACTGACGTGTATTATACACTACACTTGTGCGTTATATAATAGTTTGGTAAACGCACACCAGTGCACCTGTACGCTGCCACCAACAGGCACACACGTGCGGTTTTAAAAACCAAGCACGGACGCAATAATAACCTAACACAGGTTTTAGGAGCAAAAATTAAGAACTCTGACACTATCAGCCACTGCTGACTGACGTGTATTATACACTACACTTGTGCGTTATATAATAGTTTGGTAAACGCACACCAGTGCACCTGTACGCTGCCACCAACAGGCACACACGTGCGGTTTTAAAAACCAAGCACGGACGCAATAATAACCTAACACAGGTTTTAGGAGCAAAAATTAAGAACTCTGACACTATCAGCCACTGCTGACTGACGTGTATTATACACTACACTTGTGCGTTATATAATAGTTTGGTAAACGCACACCAGTGCACCTGTACGCTGCCACCAACAGGCACACACGTGCGGTTTTAAAAACCAAGCACGGACGCAATAATAACCTAACACAGGTTTTAGGAGCAAAAATTAAGAACTCTGACACTATCAGCCACTGCTGACTGACGTGTATTATACACTACACTTGTGCGTTATATAATAGTTTGGTAAACGCACACCAGTGCACCTGTACGCTGCCACCAACAGGCACACACGTGCGGTTTTAAAAACCAAGCACGGACGCAATAATAACCTAACACAGGTTTTAGGAGCAAAAATTAAGAACTCTGACACTATCAGCCACTGCTGACTGACGTGTATTATACACTACACTTGTGCGTTATATAATAGTTTGGTAAACGCACACCAGTGCACCTGTACGCTGCCACCAACAGGCACACACGTGCGGTTTTAAAAACCAAGCACGGACGCAATAATAACCTAACACAGGTTTTAGGAGCAAAAATTAAGAACTCTGACACTATCAGCCACTGCTGACTGACGTGTATTATACACTACACTTGTGCGTTATATAATAGTTTGGTAAACGCACACCAGTGCACCTGTACGCTGCCACCAACAGGCACACACGTGCGGTTTTAAAAACCAAGCACGGACGCAATAATAACCTAACACAGGTTTTAGGAGCAAAAATTAAGAACTCTGACACTATCAGCCACTGCTGACTGACGTGTATTATACACTACACTTGTGCGTTATATAATAGTTTGGTAAAAACGCACACCAGTGCACCTGTACGCTGCCACCAACAGGCACACACGTGCGGTTTTAAAAACCAAGCACGGACGCAATAATAACCTAACACAGGTTTTAGGAGCAAAAATTAAGAACTCTGACACTATCAGCCACTGCTGACTGACGTGTATTATACACTACACTTGTGCGTTATATAATAGTTTGGTAAACGCACACCAGTGCACCTGTACGCTGCCACCAACAGGCACACACGTGCGGTTTTAAAAACCAAGCACGGACGCAATAATAACCTAACACAGGTTTTAGGAGCAAAAATTAAGAACTCTGACACTATCAGCCACTGCTGACTGACGTGTATTATACACTACACTTGTGCGTTATATAATAGTTTGGTAAACGCACACCAGTGCACCTGTACGCTGCCACCAACAGGCACACACGTGCGGTTTTAAAAACCAAGCACGGACGCAATAATAACCTAACACAGGTTTTAGGAGCAAAAATTAAGAACTCTGACACTATCAGCCACTGCTGACTGACGTGTATTATACACTACACTTGTGCGTTATATAATAGTTTGGTAAACGCACACCAGTGCACCTGTACGCTGCCACCAACAGGCACACACGTGCGGTTTTAAAAACCAAGCACGGACGCAATAATAACCTAACACAGGTTTTAGGAGCAAAAATTAAGAACTCTGACACTATCAGCCACTGCTGACTGACGTGTATTATACACTACACTTGTGCGTTATATAATAGTTTGGTAAACGCACACCAGTGCACCTGTACGCTGCCACCAACAGGCACACACGTGCGGTTTTAAAAACCAAGCACGGACGCAATAATAACCTAACACAGGTTTTAGGAGCAAAAATTAAGAACTCTGACACTATCAGCCACTGCTGACTGACGTGTATTATACACTACACTTGTGCGTTATATAATAGTTTGGTAAAAACGCACACCAGTGCACCTGTACGCTGCCACCAACAGGCACACACGTGCGGTTTTAAAAACCAAGCACGGACGCAATAATAACCTAACACAGGTTTTAGGAGCAAAAATTAAGAACTCTGACACTATCAGCCACTGCTGACTGACGTGTATTATACACTACACTTGTGCGTTATATAATAGTTTGGTAAACGCACACCAGTGCACCTGTACGCTGCCACCAACAGGCACACACGTGCGGTTTTAAAAACCAAGCACGGACGCAATAATAACCTAACACAGGTTTTAGGAGCAAAAATTAAGAACTCTGACACTATCAGCCACTGCTGACTGACGTGTATTATACACTACACTTGTGCGTTATATAATAGTTTGGTAAACGCACACCAGTGCACCTGTACGCTGCCACCAACAGGCACACACGTGCGGTTTTAAAAACCAAGCACGGACGCAATAATAACCTAACACAGGTTTTAGGAGCAAAAATTAAGAACTCTGACACTATCAGCCACTGCTGACTGACGTGTATTATACACTACACTTGTGCGTTATATAATAGTTTGGTAAACGCACACCAGTGCACCTGTACGCTGCCACCAACAGGCACACACGTGCGGTTTTAAAAACCAAGCACGGACGCAATAATAACCTAACACAGGTTTTAGGAGCAAAAATTAAGAACTCTGACACTATCAGCCACTGCTGACTGACGTGTATTATACACTACACTTGTGCGTTATATAATAGTTTGGTAAACGCACACCAGTGCACCTGTACGCTGCCACCAACAGGCACACACGTGCGGTTTTAAAAACCAAGCACGGACGCAATAATAACCTAACAGGTTTTTTTGGGGAGCGACAATTACAGTACAGACAAGTCAGACACTATCTGGACTGTTTTACACTGTGTACACCAGCCCCAGATATGAAGGCTGGTATACGGTCACCACTACCCTGCCTGCCTGCCTGCCTGTATACTGCTACAATAGTCCTGACAAGGACTCTTTTGGTCACTAGCCTGTATTCAGACCTGGCTATACCCTGCCTGTATATAGCAACAATAGTCCTGAGAAGGACTCTGCTACTGTACGCCGACCTGGCTATACCCTGCCTGCCTGTATACAACTAGAATAGTCCTGAGAAGGACTTTTGGTCACACTGTTTGCAGCCCTGCAACTGAAAAAGCTATAAAGGGCCGCAAAGCTTTCCCTGAATCAGCGACACTCTCCCTACACTCACTGTCAGAATAGCTGTGAGCAGAGCACAGCGCGCCGGCCTATATAAAGGCTCGGTGACGCTGTGCAGGCCGGCCAATCACTGCAATTCCACAACTAACAGGGCTGTGGCATTGCAGTGGTCTGCCAGCCAATCCCTGCATGAGGGCTGGCTCTCAAAAGAGCGCCAACATGCAGAAATGAAGACCACGAGTAAAGCACGAGTATCGCGAGATTACTCGGTCCCCGCCGAGCAGCCCGAGTACAGTGATACTCGTGCGAGTACCGAGTAGTGACAAGCATGCTCGCTCATCACTAGTCACCATGTGCCAAATGCAATATAAAAGGAATCTGAACACATTCGCGCAATAATGAAATGACCACAATTTTCTCCAAAACTATAACAGATGCAAACTTGTCCTGTGTGGTGGAGATGAAATTTGATAAAGTGGAAATCCAGTAAAAGTTTCATTTGGCTACTTTGCACTCTCGAGATAATCGTCACCATGTGCCAAATGCAATATAAAAGGAATCTGAACACATTCGCGCAAAAATGAAATGACCACAATTTTCTCCAAAACTATAACAGATGCAAACTTGTCCTGTGTGGTGGAGATGAGATTTGATAAAGTAAGTGGAAATCCAGTAAAAGTTTCATTTGGCTACTTTGCACTCTCGAGATAATCGTCACCATGTGGCAAATGCAATATAAAAGGAATCTGAACACATTCGCGCAAAAATGAAATGACCACAATTTTCTCCAAAACTATAACAGATGCAAACTTGTCCTGTGTGGTGGAGATGAGATTTGATAAAGTAAGTGGAAATCCAGTAAAAGTTTCATTTGGCTACTTTGCACTCTCGAGATAATCGTCACCATGTGCCAAATGCAATATAAAAGGAATCTGAACACATTCGCGCAAAAATTCAATGACCACAATTTTCTCCAAAACTATAACAGATGCAAACTTGTCCTGTGTGGTGGAGATGAGATTTGATAAAGTAAGTGAAAATCCAGTAAAAGTTTCATTTGGCTACTTTGCACTCTCGAGATAATCGTCACCATGTGCCAAATGCAATATAAAAGGAATCTGAACACATTCGCGCAAAAATGAAATGACCACAATTTTCTCCAAAACTATAACAGATGCAAACTTGTCCTTTGTGGTGGAGATGAGATTTGATAAAGTAAGTGGAAATCCAGTAAAAGTTTCATTTGGCTACTTTGCACTCTCGAGATAATCGTCACCATGTGTCAAATGCAATAAAAAAGGAATCTGAACACATTCGCGCAAAAATGAAATGACCACAATTTTCTCCAAAACTATAACAGATGCAAACTTGTCCTGTGTGGTGGAGATGAGATTTGATAAAGTAAGTGGAAATCCAGTAAAAGTTTCATTTGGCTACTTTGCACTCTCGAGATAATCGTCACCATGTGCCAAATGCAATATAAAAGGAATCTGAACACATTCGCGCAAAAATGAAATAACCTCAATTTTCTCCAAAACTATAACAGATGCAAACTTGTCCTGTGTGGTGGAGATGAGATTTGATAAAGTAAGTGGAAATCCAGTAAAAGTTTCATTTGGCTACTTTGCACTCTCGAGATAATCGTCACCACGTGCCAAATGCAATATAAAAGGAATCTGAACATATTCGCGCAAAAATGAAATGACCACAATTTTCTCCAAAACTATAACAGATGCAAACTTGTCCTGTGTGGTGGAGATGAGATTTGATAAAGTAAGTGGAAATCCAGTAAAAGTTTCATTTGGCTACTTTGCACTCTCGAGATAATCGTCACCATGTGCCAAATGCAATATAAAAGGAATCTGAACACATTCGCGCAAAAATGAAATGACCACAATTTTCTCCAAAACTATAACAGATGCAAACTTGTCCTGTGTGGTGGAGATGAGATTTGAAAAAGTAAGTGGAAATCCAGTAAAAGTTTCATTTGGCTACTTTGCACTCTCGAGATAATCGTCACCATGTGCCAAATGCAATATAAAAGGAATCTGAACACATTCGCGCAAAAATGAAATGACCACAATTTTCTCCAAAACTATAACAGATGCAAACTTGTCCTGTGTGGTGAAGATGAGATTTGATAAAGTAAGTGGAAATCCAGTAAAAGTTTCATTTGGCTACTTTGCACTCTCGAGATAATCGTCACCATGTGCCAAATGCAATATAAAAGGAATCTGAACACATTCGCGCAAAAATGAAATGACCACAATTTTCTCCAAAACTATAACAGATGCAAACTTGTCCTGTGTGGTGGAGATGAGATTTGATAAAGTGGAAATCCAGTAAAAGTTTCATTTGGCTACTTTGCACTCTCGAGATAATCGTCACCATGTGCCAAATGCAATATAAAAGGAATCTGAACACATTCGCGCAAAAATGAAATGACCACAATTTTCTCCAAAACTATAACAGATGCAAACTTGTCCTGTGTGGTGAAGATGAGATTTGATAAAATAAGTGGAAATCCAGTAAAAGTTTCATTTGGCTACTTTGCACTCTCGAGATAATCGTCACCATGTGCCAAATGCAATATAAAAGGAATCTGAACACATTCGCGCAAAAATGAAATGACCACAATTTTCTCCAAAACTATAACAGATGCAAACTTGTCCTGTGTGGAGGAGATGAGATTTGATAAAGTAAGTGGAAATCCAGTAAAAGTTTCATTTGGCTACTTTGCACTCTCGAGATAATCGTCACCATGTGCCAAATGCAATATAAAAGGAATCTGAACACATTCGCGCAAAAATGAAATGACCACAATTTTGTCCAAAACTATAACAGATGCAAACTTGTCCTGTGTGGAGGAGATGAGATTTGATAAAGTAAGTGGAAATCCAGTAAAAGTTTCATTTGGCTACTTTGCACTCTCGAGATAATCGTCACCATGTGCCAAATGCAATATAAAAGGAATCTGAACACATTCGCGCAAAAATGAAATGACCACAATTTTCTCCAAAACTATAACAGATGCAAACTTGTCCTGTGTGGTGGAGATGAGATTTGATAAAGTAAGTGGAAATCCAGTAAAAGTTTCATTTGGCTACTTTGCACTCTCGAGATAATCGTCACCATGTGTCAAATGCAATAAAAAAGGAATCTGAACACATTCGCGCAAAAATGAAATGACCACAATTTTCTCCAAAACTATAACAGATGCAAACTTGTCCTGTGTGGTGGAGATGAGATTTGATAAAGTAAGTGGAAATCCAGTAAAAGTTTCATTTGGCTACTTTGCACTCTCGAGATAATCGTCACCATGTGCCAAATGCAATATAAAAGGAATCTAAACACATTCGCGCAAAAATGAAATGACCACAATTTTCTCCAAAACTATAACAGATGCAAACTTGTCCTGTGTGGTGGAGATGAGATTTGATAAAGTAAGTGGAAATCCAGTAAAAGTTTCATTTGGCTACTTTGCACTCTCGAGATAATCGTCACCATGTGCCAAATGCAATATAAAAGGAATCTGAACACATTCGCGCAATAATGAAATGACCACAATTTTCTCCAAAACTTTAACAGATGCAAACTTGTCCTGTGTGGTGGAGATGAAATTTGATAAAGTAAGTGGAAATCCAGTAAAAGTTTCATTTGGCTACTTTGCACTCTCGAGATAATCGTCACCATGTGCCAAATGCAATATAAAAGGAATCTGAACACATTCGCGCAAAAATGAAATGACCACAATTTTCTCCAAAACTATAACAGATGCAAACTTGTCCTGTGTGGTGGAGATGAGATTTGATAAAGTAAGTGGAAATCCAGTAAAAGTTTCATTTGGCTACTTTGCACTCTCGAGATAATCGTCACCATGTGCCAAATGCAATATAAAAGGAATCTGAACACATTCGCGCAAAAATGAAATGACCACAATTTTCTCCAAAACTATAACAGATGCAAACTTGTCCTGTGTGGTGGAGATGAGATTTGATAAAGTAAGTGGAAATCCAGTAAAAGTTTCATTTGGCTACTTTGCACTCTCGAGATAATCGTCACCATGTGCCAAATGCAATATAAAAGGAATCTGAACACATTCGCGCAAAAATGAAATGACCACAATTTTCTCCAAAACTATAACAGATGCAAACTTGTCCTGTGTGGTGGAGATGAGATTTGATAAAGTAAGTGGAAATCCAGTAAAAGTTTCATTTGGCTACTTTGCACTCTCGAGATAATGGTCACCATGTGCCAAATGCAATATAAAAGGAATATGAACACATTCGCGCAAAAATGAAATGACCACAATTTTCTCCAAAACTATAACAGATGCAAACTTGTCCTGTGTGGTGGAGATGAGATTTGATAAAGTAAGTGGAAATCCAGTAATAGTTTCATTTGGCTACTTTGCACTCTCGAGATAATCGTCACCATGTGCCAAATGCAATATAAAAAGGAATCTGAACACATTCGCGCAAAAATGAAATGACCACAATTTTCTCCAAAACTATAACAGATGCAAACTTGTCCTGTGTGGTGGAGATGAGATTTGATAAAGTAAGTGGAAATCCAGTAAAAGTTTCATTTGGCTACTTTGCACTCTCGAGATAATCGTCACCATGTGCCAAATGCAATATAAAAGGAATCTGAACACATTCGCGCAAAAATGAAATGACCACAATTTTCTCCAAAACTATAACAGATGCAAACTTGTCCTATGTGGTGGAGATGAAATTTGATAAAGTAAGTGGAAATCCAGTAAAAGTTTCATTTGGCTACTTTGCACTCTCGAGATAATCGTCACCATGTGCCAAATGCAATATAAAAGGAATCTGAACACATTCGCGCAAAAATGAAATGACCACAATTTTCTCCAAAACTATAACAGATGCAAACTTGTCCTATGTGGTGGAGATGAAATTTGATAAAGTAAGTGGAAATCCAGTAAAAGTTTCATTTGGCTACTTTGCACTCTCGAGATAATCGTCACCATGTGCCAAATGCAATATAAAAGGAATCTGAACACATTCGCGCAAAAATGAAATGACCACAATTTTCTCCAAAACTATAACAGATGCAAACTTGTCCTGTGTGGTGGAGATGAGATTTGATAAAGTAAGTGGAAATCCAGTAAAAGTTTCATTTGGCTACTTTGCACTCTCGAGATAATCGTCACCATGTGCCAAATGCAATATAAAAGGAATCTGAACACATTCGCGCAAAAATGAAATGACCACAATTTTCTCCAAAACTATAACAGATGCAAACTTGTCCTGTGTGGTGGAGATGAGATTTGATAAAGTAAGTGGAAATCCAGTAAAAGTTTCATTTGGCTACTTTGCACTCTCGAGATAATCGTCACCATGTGCCAAATGCAATATAAAAGGAATCTGAACACATTCGCGCAAAAATGAAATGACCACAATTTTCTCCAAAACTATAACAGATGCAAACTTGTCCTGTGTGGTGGAGATGAAATATGATAAAGTAAGTGGAAATCCAGTAAAAGTTTCATTTGGCTACTTTGCACTCTCGAGATAATCGTCACCATGTGCCAAATGCAATATAAAAGGAATCTGAACACATTCGCGCAAAAATGAAATGACCACAATTTTCTCCAAAACTATAACAGATGCAAACTTGTCCTGTGTGGTGGAGATGAGATTTGATAAAGTAAGTGGAAATCCAGTAAAAGTTTCATTTGGCTACTTTGCACTCTGGAGATAATCGTCACCATGTGCCAAATGCAATATAAAAGGAATCTGAACACGTTCGCGCAAAAATGCAATGACCACAATTTTCTCCAAAACTATAACAGATGCAAACTTGTCCTGTGTGGTGGAGATGAGATTTGATAAAGTGGAAATCCAGTAAAAGTTTCATTTGGCTACTTTGCACTCTCGAGATAATCGTCACCATGTGCCAAATGCAATATAAAAGGAATCTGAACACATTCGCGCAAAAATGAAATGACCACAATTTTCTCCAAAACTATAATCCAGTAAAAGTTTCATTTGGCTACTTTGCACTCTCGAGATAATCGTCACCATGTGTCAAATGCAATAAAAAAGGAATCTGAACACATTCGCGCAAAAATGAAATGACCACAATTTTCTCCAAAACTATAACAGATGCAAACTTGTCCTGTGTGGTGGAGATGAGATTTGATAAAGTAAGTGGAAATCCAGTAAAAGTTTCATTTGGCTACTTTGCACTCTCGAGATAATGGTCACCATGTGCCAAATGCAATATAAAAGGAATATGAACACATTCGCGCAAAAATGAAATGACCACAATTTTCTCCAAAACTATAACAGATGCAAACTTGTCCTGTGTGGTGGAGATGAGATTTGATAAAGTAAGTGGAAATCCAGTAAAAGTTTCATTTGGCTACTTTGCACTCTCGAGATAATCGTCACCATGTGCCAAATGCAATATAAAAGGAATCTGAACACATTCGCGCAAAAATGAAATGACCACAATTTTCTCCAAAACTATAACAGATGCAAACTTGTCCTGTGTGGTGGAGATGAGATTTGATAAAGTAAGTGGAAATCCAGTAAAAGTTTCATTTGGCTACTTTGCACTCTCGAGATAATCGTCACCATGTGCCAAATGCAATATAAAAGGAATCTGAACACATTCGCGCAAAAATGAAATGACCACAATTTTCTCCAAAACTATAACAGATGCAAACTTGTCCTATGTGGTGGAGATGAAATTTGATAAAGTAAGTGGAAATCCAGTAAAAGTTTCATTTGGCTACTTTGCACTCTCGAGATAATCGTCACCATGTGCCAAATGCAATATAAAAGGAATCTGAACACATTCGCGCAAAAATGAAATGACCACAATTTTCTCCAAAACTATAACAGATGCAAACTTGTCCTGTGTGGTGGAGATGAGATTTGATAAAGTAAGTGGAAATCCAGTAAAAGTTTCATTTGGCTACTTTGCACTCTCGAGATAATCGTCACCATGTGCCAAATGCAATATAAAAGGAATCTGAACACATTCGCGCAAAAATGAAATGACCACAATTTTCTCCAAAACTATAACAGATGCAAACTTGTCCTGTGTGGTGGAGATGAGATTTGATAAAGTAAGTGGAAATCCAGTAAAAGTTTCATTTGGCTACTTTGCACTCTCGAGATAATCGTCACCATGTGCCAAATGCAATATAAAAGGAATCTGAACACATTCGCGCAAAAATGAAATGACCACAATTTTCTCCAAAACTATAACAGATGCAAACTTGTCCTGTGTGGTGGAGATGAAATATGATAAAGTAAGTGGAAATCCAGTAAAAGTTTCATTTGGCTACTTTGCACTCTCGAGATAATCGTCACCATGTGCCAAATGCAATATAAAAGGAATCTGAACACATTCGCGCAAAAATGAAATGACCACAATTTTCTCCAAAACTATAACAGATGCAAACTTGTCCTGTGTGGTGGAGATGAGATTTGATAAAGTAAGTGGAAATCCAGTAAAAGTTTCATTTGGCTACTTTGCACTCTCGAGATAATCGTCACCATGTGCCAAATGCAATATAAAAGGAATCTGAACACGTTCGCGCAAAAATGCAATGACCACAATTTTCTCCAAAACTATAACAGATGCAAACTTGTCCTGTGTGGTGGAGATGAGATTTGATAAAGTAAGTGGAAATCCAGTAAAAGTTTCATTTGGCTACTTTGCACTCTCGAGATAATCGTCACCATGTGCCAAATGCAATATAAAAGGAATCTGAACACATTCGCGCAAAAATGAAATGACCACAATTTTCTCCAAAACTATAATCCAGTAAAAGTTTCATTTGGCTACTTTGCACTCTCGAGATAATCGTCACCATGTGTCAAATGCAATAAAAAAGGAATCTGAACACATTCGCGCAAAAATGAAATGACCACAATTTTCTCCAAAACTATAACAGATGCAAACTTGTCCTGTGTGGTGGAGATGAGATTTGATAAAGTAAGTGGAAATCCAGTAAAAGTTTCATTTGGCTACTTTGCACTCTCGAGATAATCGTCACCATGTGCCAAATGCAATATAAAAGGAATCTGAACACATTCGCGCAAAAATGAAATGACCACAATTTTCTCCAAAACTATAACAGATGCAAACTTGTCCTGTGTGGTGGAGATGAGATTTGATAAAGTAAGTGGAAATCCAGTAAAAGTTTCATTTGGCTACTTTGCACTCTCGAGATAATCGTCACCATGTGCCAAATGCAATATAAAAGGAATCTGAATACATTCGCGCAATAATGAAATGACCACAATTTTCTCCAAAACTTTAACAGATGCAAACTTGTCCTGTGTGGTGGAGATGAAATTTGATAAAGTGGAAATCCAGTAAAAGTTTCATTTGGCTACTTTGCACTCTCGAGATAATCGTCACCATGTGCCAAATGCAATATAAAAGGAATCTGAACACATTCGCGCAAAAATGAAATGACCACAATTTTCTCCAAAACTATAACAGATGCAAACTTGTCCTGTGTGGTGGAGATGAGATTTGATAAAGTAAGTGGAAATCCAGTAAAAGTTTAATTTGGCTACTTTGCACTCTCGAGATAATCGTCACCATGTGCCAAATGCAATATAAAAGGAATCTGAACACATTCGCGCAAAAATGAAATGACCACAATTTTCTCCAAAACTACAACAGATGCACACTTGTCCTGTGTGGTGGAGATGAGATTTGATAAAGTAAGTGGAAATCCAGTAAAAGTTTCATTTGGCTACTTTGCACTCTCGAGATAATCGTCACCATGTGCCAAATGCAATATAAAAGGAATCTGAACACATTCGCGCAAAAATGAAATGACCACAATTTTCTCCAAAACTATAACAGATGCAAACTTGTCCTGTGTGGTGGAGATGAGATTTGATAAAGTAAGTGGAAATCCAGTAAAAGTTTCATTTGGCTACTTTGCACTCTCGAGATAATCGTCACCATGTGCCAAATGCAATATAAAAGGAATCTGAACACATTCGCGCAAAAATGAAATGACCACAATTTTCTCCAAAACTATACCAGATGCAAACTTGTCCTGTGTGGTGGAGATGAGATTTGATAAAGTAAGTGGAAATCCAGTAAAAGTTTCATTTGGCTACTTTGCACTCTCGAGATAATCGTCACCATGTGCCAAATGCAATATAAAAGGACTCTGAACACATTCGCGCAAAAATTAAATGACCACAATTTTCTCCAAAACTATAACAGATGCAAACTTGTCCTGTGTGGTGGAGATGAGATTTGATAAAGTAAGTAAAAATCCAGTAAAAGTTTCATTTGGCTACTTTGCACTCTCGAGATAATCGTCACCATGTGCCAAATGCAATATAAAAGGAATCTGAACACATTCGCGCAAAAATGAAATGACCACAATTTTCTCCAAAACTATAACAGATGCAAACTTGTCCTGTGTGTTGGAGATGAGATTTGATAAAGTAAGTCGAAATCCAGTAAAAGTTTCATTTGGCTACTTTGCACTCTCGAGATAATCGTCACCATGTGCCAAATGCAATATAAAAGGAATCTGAACACATTCGCGCAATAATGAAATGACCACAATTTTCTCCAAAACTATAACAGATGCAAACTTGTCCTGTGTGGTGGAGATGAAATTTGATAAAGTAAGTGGAAATCCAGTAAAAGTTTCATTTGGCTACTTTGCACTCTCGAGATAATCGTCACCATGTGCCAAATGCAATATAAAAGGAATCTGAACACATTCGCGAAAAAATGAAATGACCACAATTTTCTCCAAAACTATAACAGATGCAAACTTGTCCTGTGTGGTGGAGATGAGATTTGATAAAGTAAGTGGAAATCCAGTAAAAGTTTCATTTGGCTACTTTGCACTCTCGAGATAATCGTCACCATGTGGCAAATGCAATATAAAAGGAATCTGAACACATTCGCGCAAAAATGAAATGACCACAATTTTCTCCAAAACTATAACAGATGCAAACTTGTCCTGTGTGGTGGAGATGAGATTTGATAAAGTAAGTGGAAATCCAGTAAAAGTTTCATTTGGCTACTTTGCACTCTCGAGATAATCGTCACCATGTGCCAAATGCAATATAAAAGGAATCTGAACACATTCGCGCAAAAATGCAATGACCACAATTTTCTCCAAAACTATAACAGATGCAAACTTGTCCTGTGTGGTGGAGATGAGATTTGATAAAGTAAGTGAAAATCCAGTAAAAGTTTCATTTGGCTACTTTGCACTCTCGAGATAATCGTCACCATGTGCCAAATGCAATATAAAAGGAATCTGAACACATTCGCGCAAAAATGAAATGACCACAATTTTCTCCAAAACTATAACAGATGCAAACTTGTCCTTTGTGGTGGAGATGAGATTTGATAAAGTAAGTGGAAATCCAGTAAAAGTTTCATTTGGCTACTTTGCACTCTCGAGATAATCGTCACCATGTGTCAAATGCAATAAAAAAGGAATCTGAACACATTCGCGCAAAAATGAAATGACCACAATTTTCTCCAAAACTATAACAGATGCAAACTTGTCCTGTGTGGTGGAGATGAGATTTGATAAAGTAAGTGGAAATCCAGTAAAAGTTTCATTTGGCTACTTTGCACTCTCGAGATAATCGTCACCATGTGCCAAATGCAATATAAAAGGAATCTGAACACATTCGCGCAAAAATGAAATGACCACAATTTTCTCCAAAACTATAACTAGTGATGAGCGAGCATGCTTGTCACTACTCGGTACTCGCACGAGTATCACTGTACTCGGGCTGCTCGGCGGGGACCGAGTAATCTCGCGATACTCGTGCTTTACTCGTGGTCTTCATTTCTGCATGTTGGCGCTCTTTTGAGAGCCAGCCCTCATGCAGGGATTGGCTGGCAGACCACTGCAATGCCACAGCCCTGTTAGTTGTGGAATTGCAGTGATTGGCCGGCCTGCACAGCGTCACCGAGCCTTTATATAGGCCGGCGCGCTGTGCTCTGCTCACAGCTATTCTGACAGTGAGTGTAGGGAGAGTGTCGCTGATTCAGGGAAAGCTTTGCGGCCCTTTATAGTTAGTTCCGGAGCAGGGCTGCAAACAGTGTGACCAGAAGTCCTTCTCAGGACTATTCTAGTTGTATACAGGCAGGCAGGGTATAGCCAGGTCGGAGTACAGTAGCAGAGTCCTTCTCAGGACTATTGTTGCTATATACAGGCAGGGTATAGCCAGGTCGGAATACAGGCTAGTGACCAGAAGAGTCCTTGTCAGGACTATTGTAGCAGTATACAGGCAGGCAGGCAGGCAGGGTAGTGGTGACCGTATACCAGCCTTCATCATATCTGGGGCTGGTGTACACAGTGTAAAACAGTCCAGATAGTGTCAGACTTCTCAGTAATTGTCGCTCCTAAAAACCAGTTAGGTTCTTATTGCGTCCGTGCTTGCATTTAAAAACAGCACGTGTGTGTCTGTCGGTGGCAGCGTACAGGTGCGCGTTTTGCACAAACTATTATATAACGCACAAGTCTAGTGTATAATACACGTCAGTCAGCAGTGTCTGATAGTGTCAGACTTCTCAGTAATTGTCGCTCCTAAAAACCAGTTAGGTTCTTATTGCGTCCGTGCTTGCATTTAAAAACAGCACGTGTGTGGCAGTCGGTGGCAGCGTACAGGTGCGCGTTTTGCACAAACTATTATATAACGCACAAGTCTAGTGTATAATACACGTCAGTCAGCAGTGTCTGATAGTGTCAGACTTCTCAGTAATTGTCGCTCCTAAAAACCAGTTAGGTTCTTATTGCGTCCGTGCTTGCATTTAAAAACAGCACGTGTGTGGCAGTCGGTGGCAGCGTACAGGTGCGCGTTTTGCACAAACTATTATATAACGCACAAGTCTAGTGTATAATACACGTCAGTCAGCAGTGTCTGATAGTGTCAGACTTCTCAGTAATTGTCGCTCCTAAAAACCAGTTAGGTTCTTATTGCGTCCGTGCTTGCATTTAAAAACAGCACGTGTGTGGCAGTCGGTGGCAGCGTACAGGTGCGCGTTTTGCACAAACTATTATATAACGCACAAGTCTAGTGTATAATACACGTCAGTCAGCAGTGTCTGATAGTGTCAGACTTCTCAGTAATTGTCGCTCCTAAAAACCAGTTAGGTTCTTATTGCGTCCGTGCTTGCATTTAAAAACAGCACGTGTGTGGCAGTCGGTGGCAGCGTACAGGTGCGCGTTTTGCACAAACTATTATATAACGCACAAGTCTAGTGTATAATACACGTCAGTCAGCAGTGTCTGATAGTGTCAGACTTCTCAGTAATTGTCGCTCCTAAAAACCAGTTAGGTTCTTATTGCGTCCGTGCTTGCATTTAAAAACAGCACGTGTGTGGCAGTCGGTGGCAGCGTACAGGTGCGCGTTTTGCACAAACTATTATATAACGCACAAGTCTAGTGTATAATACACGTCAGTCAGCAGTGTCTGATAGTGTCAGACTTCTCAGTAATTGTCGCTCCTAAAAACCAGTTAGGTTCTTATTGCGTCCGTGCTTGCATTTAAAAACAGCACGTGTGTGGCAGTCGGTGGCAGCGTACAGGTGCGCGTTTTGCACAAACTATTATATAACGCACAAGTCTAGTGTATAATACACGTCAGTCAGCAGTGTCTGATAGTGTCAGACTTCTCAGTAATTGTCGCTCCTAAAAACCAGTTAGGTTCTTATTGCGTCCGTGCTTGCATTTAAAAACAGCACGTGTGTGGCAGTCGGTGGCAGCGTACAGGTGCGCGTTTTGCACAAACTATTATATAACGCACAAGTCTAGTGTATAATACACGTCAGTCAGCAGTGTCTGATAGTGTCAGACTTCTCAGTAATTGTCGCTCCTAAAAACCAGTTAGGTTCTTATTGCGTCCGTGCTTGCATTTAAAAACAGCACGTGTGTGGCAGTCGGTGGCAGCGTCAGGCTCCACGTTGTCCCTGGATAGAGACGTGCATGAGGGCCTGTAAACCTGAAGTGCCCATTGGAAGGAAGTGGGTCTATTGTAGTATAGCCCTTAGGCAGGGCAGCCAAAAATTGGGAGGCTCCACGTTGTCCCTGGGTAGAGACGTGCATGAGGGCCTCAAAACATTGTTCCCATTGCAAAGGAGCGGGTCTCCTGTCGTTGTAATGTCCATTCTGCAAAGAATGGGCGAAAAAATTTACCACTGGGGGTATACCTGAAACAAAGGCCTAAGTATTGCAATTTGTAACGGTCATCATCATGGTGGCGCATGAGGAGAAGGAGGAGCAGTCCAGCGATTATCCAAAGTCCAGAAGTGTGTACCCATGGGTGAGTGGAGGTACATGGCAAACTTTAAATTCCGCTCTCATTTGCTGGTGGTGTGGTGAAGTCTGGCCCAATCCAACCCTTGTTCATCTTGATCAGAGTCAGCTTTTCAGCATTTTCAGTTGACAGGCGGGTGCGTTTATCTGTAATGATTCCACCTGCGGCACTAAAAACACGCTCTGACAAAACGCTAGCAGCAGGGCAGGCCAGGACTTCCAAGGCGTAGAGAGCCAATTCATGCCACGTGTCCAGCTTGGATACCCAATAATTGTAAGGCACAGAGGAATGTCGGAGTACAGTTGTTCGATCTGCAAGGTACTCCTTCAGCATCTGGGCAAACTTAGGATTTCTTGTGGCACTACCCCGCACCTCAGGGGCTGTGGTACGTGAGGGGCTGAGAAAACTGTCACACATCTTAAAGACTGTTCCCCTACCTCTGGCGGATTGGACTTGTGCCTCTCTCGGCTGTACGCCTCGGTTGTCCACTGATTCATGACCTATGCCGCTAGCGTTTTGTGAGGGGAATGCTTTGCCTACTTCCGTGACTATGGCCTTCTGGAACTGCTGCATTTTGCCTGACCTCTCCGCCTCGGGAATAAGAGACAAAAAGTTCTCCTTTTAGCGTGGGTCTAACAGTGTTACCAACCAGTAATGATTGTCGGCCAAGATGTTCTTAACGCGAGGGTCACGAGACAGGCAGCTTACCATAAAGTCAGCCATGTGTGCCAGACTCTTAACAGCCATCACTTCAGTATCCTGACCAACACGATGACTGAACATGCTGTCCTCCTCCTCCTCATCATCTACCCTGTCCTCTGGCCAGCCACGCTGAACCGAGGATATGACTGCATGTCATATCCTCAATTTGGCCAGAGAGTTGCTCCATGTCTTCATCCTCCTCCTCGTCATAGTCCTCCACTGCACGTTGTGATGAGACGAGGCTGGGCTGTGTGTTATCATTCATCACCCACACCCACTACTGTTTCTTGCTGAAACTCATCGCGCTCCGCCTGCAATGCATCATGTTTGTTTTCTGAGCAGAGACCATTTTAGAAGGCAGAGAAGCGGTATGGTGACGCTAATAATGTCGTCATCGCCGCTCACCATCTTGTTGTAGTCCTCAAAGTTTTGGCGGATGGTGCATAGGTCGGACATCCATCTCCACTCCTCAGGTGTTATGTGTGGAGTTTGACCCATTTCCCGACGGCTTAGGTGATGCAGGTACTCAACAACTGCCCTCTTCTGCTCACATATCCTGACCAACATGTGCAGAGTTGAATTCCAACGCGTGGGGACATCACACACCAGTCTGTGTGCCGGAAGATGCAAACGGCGTCTTAAGCCGGCAAGGCCGGCTGAAGCAGTAGGTGACTTTCGAAAATGTGCAGACAGGCGGCGAACTTTTACCAGCAGATCAGACAGCTCTGAGTATGACTTTAGAAACCGCTGAACCTCGAGGTTGAGCACATGGGCCACGCATGGAACATGTGTCAGCTGGCCTCGCCTCAAAGCCGCCACCAGGTTCCGGCCATTGTCACACACGACCTTTCCTGGCTTTAGGTTCAGAGTTGTGAGCCAGTGATCTGCCTGCTGTTTCAGAGCTGTCCACACCTCTTCTGCATTGTGGGGTTTGTCACCTATGCAGATTAGCTTCAGCACTGCCTGTTGCCGCTTCGCCGAGGCAGTGCTGCAGTGCTTCTGTGTCGCCCTGGACAAGCCAGGGGCCACAGAGCACAACACTTAAACACCCCACACTCCCTGCAGGCATATCATAGTCAAAACACAAAATCCTTGTTGCCTTCCCCAGGGGCTGTTGTCCACACCAGGGTGTGGAGCCAGGCGGTTGGTCTCCACCCACCGAGGAGGAGGGAAAACACAGGCAGTGAGAGTTAAGCTAAGGAAGTGGAAGGAGGAAAGTAGTAGAGAGGAGAAAAGTGACAGCAAAGAGCCTGAAGTTGGTCCGGGTGTGTGGCCCGGACAGGACAGCAAGGTTGGCAGGATGTGGTGACCGTCTGCAGTGGAGGCCGATTGGAGTCTGCCGTAAGGACCGTGGACGGGTGGTGACCCGGCCGTACCGGACCGGTATACAAAGAGAAGCCAGCACCATTGGCAGAGGACTTTCGGATCCCGGCAAGGCTTGGTGTCGCCATGAATTTGCCAAATCCGTTATTGAAGGGGACCTCAGGGTTTCCAAACAGCCAAGTCCAGATAGAAGGCAACCGTACAACCGTGAAGGGGAGACACAGCCACCGCCAAGGGCAACCGTCTCCCAGGGCCAGCGCCTGTGGGCAAAAGGGGCTCCTCCGGCCCATATCCAGGTCAGGGAGCGGGTTACCGTTGGGAAACCATCACTACCAACACTTAACTTAGGTGCAGGGAGAGACAGTCATCACTAACCTGCAGGGAGGAACAACCGCAGCCGTCCGAGTGACCCGTCCATCCAGCCACTTGTTTTACCCTGAACTGTGTCATCATCATTGGGCTGAGTGAGTACCTCCGTGCCGTGCGGCACAGCGCTGCCCCTGCGACCATGCACTTCATCAGGCCCCGCAACCCGCCTGTCATCCATCTCTACCCCATCACCAGGCCCCGGGACAACCAACCCCCCTACCCACGGAGGGGAGAAATAACAACAAAGCTGCTCCCTGTCACAGGCTCCCGGGATCCCCGTCCAGAGCAGCGGTGGTGTCCACACAATCACCACAACCGTGGGTGGCGTCACGGACAATATCCCCAAAACCCAAACCACCCCTTTTCACTCACGGGCGAGTAGCGCCGCTCGAGTCCCCGGGATCCGGCCATCGCTCGAGCCAACGAGCAGCAGCAGCCGTAGAGCTGCGTCAGCCGGACCCGAGCAGTGGGAGAGCGCACCGTCCCCTCCTCCGCCAGCGACACTTCCAGCTTGGGACTGGTGTGGAGGGTAAAGTGGATCAGGATGCGCAGGAGGAGGAGGAGGCTGAGGAGCATGACATTCCGGAGCTGTAAAGTGTGTGTGAAACCCTGACTGAGGTAGGGCCTGCAAAACTTGGTGTGTGAAGGACGTGTTCCGTCCCTCGCTCAGACTGGGTCCCAGCTTGCACAATATTAACCCAGTGTGACGTCAACGAGATGTAGCGTCCTTGCCCACATGCACTTGTCCACGTGTCTGTGGTTAGGTGGACTTTGGCTGAAACAGCGTTGTTCAGGGCACGTGTGATGTTTTGTGACACGTGGTTAGTTATGCAATGCGGGGACGGCACACAGGGAGAAATAGTGGCGTCTGTGGACCGAGTAACGTGGGACAGCTGCCACCATCAGTTCGCGGAATGCTTCTGTCTCAACCAGCCTAAAAGGCAACATTTCCAGCGCAAGCAGTCGCGAAATGTTAGCATTTAGAACTGTGGCATGTGGGGTGTTGGCAGTGTATTTGCGCCTGCGCTCAAAGGTTTGCTGAATGGATAACTGAACGTTGCGCTGGGACAAGGACGTGCTTGATGATGGTGTTCTTTCTGCGTAGGCAACTGCAGGTGCAGGAGTGGAGGAGGCTTGTTCGCAGGCAGCATGGACAGGGGATTGGCTCGCATGCACAACCAGCGAAGACGTAGCAGTGACATCAGCAAGCACTGCTCCTCGACTCTGTTGTACTTCCCACAAAGTCGGGTGCTTGGCTGACATGTGCCTGATCATGCTGGTGGTGGTCAGGCTGCTAGTTTTGGTACCCCTGCTGATGCTGGCATGGCAGGTGTTGCAAATGGCTTTTTTAGAATCATCTGGAGCCAACTTAAAAAACTGCCAGTGTCAGAGTTCCGGGTTTTCCAGTTTTCTTTTGAAAGAGCTTGCCCTTTGTTAACATGGAGTTTTCTGTTCTGTTGCCCTACTTCCTGTCCATCTGTTTAAAAGCCGCCCCTAAAGCTTAGTCCAGTGCCTGAGTATACTGCTTCCTGTGTGCTCCTGCCCTGCTGCTTTTGGTTCCTGATTGTTATTCGGATCCTCTTGGAAAACAACCGACACCGACTCTGGACTTCATCTGGTATCATCTAGCTGTACCTGGACTCCGTTTGCCGTCTTTGGTCGGAACTTCTGCCCGGTTCCTTCCGTTTAATACCACTCTGGACTCACATCACGTACAGACATTTTTCGACTTACCTATTGCCCTTTTGTGTCCCGGCTGCTGCGCATTTAGGGCTTCTGGGGTGATTGCCAGACAGTCCCTGTATAGGGGTTTGCTGTTGGTGGTCTCCCTGGGGGAGTCCGGTGCGCGGTCCCGGGAATTCCCTTTCGCTCAGTCCCTGGAAGGTATTTCCTGTATTTATGTTCTACTGTGTTTTTGTTCCGTTTATGTACATATTTGCTGGTTGCATATTATAAATGTCTTGCACCAAGAACTCGTCTCTGGTTGTCATTGCCCTAACGCAATCGAAATCCTCAATACATACAATAGTATTACAGCCAGACTCGGGAAGACCTAACATTTGTACAGGCACCTTGTGTCGTGTTTTTCCGGGGAACAGTTGCCTGACGTCTGCCTGGGGCCACCACTCTGCTTCTTACTGCCTGTTGGGATGCTACGCCTCCCTCCCCCTGTGCACTGCTGTCCTCGCTCTGCATATCCTCCTGCCAGGTTGGGTCAGTTACTGGATCATCCACCACGTCGTCTTCCTCTTCCGCACCCTGCTCCTCCTCCTGACTTCCTGACAATTGTGTCTCATCATCGTCCACCCCTTGTTGAGACACGTTGCCAACTTCGTGAGAACGTGGCTGCTCAAATATTTGTGCATCTGTACATACAATCTCGTCATGGCCCACTTCAACAGGAGCTGGCGAGAGGCCAGAATTTGTGAATGGAAACGTGAACGAACAGCTCTTCCGAGTGTCCAAGTGTGGGATCAGTAATGTCCGTGGACGTGTACTCGGCCTGGTGGTAGGAAGGAGGATCAGGTTCTGAAATGTGCGGTGCAGTATCACGGCTACTGACACTTGACCGTGTGGAAGACAGAGTGTTTGTGGTGGTGCCAATCTGACTGGAAGCATTATCCGCTATCCAACTAACAACCTGTTGACACTGGTCTTGGTTCAAGAGCGGTGTACTGCTGCGATCCCCAAGAATTTGGGACAGGACGTGCGAGCGACTAGATGTGGCCCTTTGTTGTGGCGAAATTAGAGCTTGCACACAACCTCGGTGTCTGCCTGCACCACCATCACGTCCACTTCCTTGTTCGTTGACAACGCCCTTGCGCATTTTGCAATGCTGTGCTGATGTGTATTCACTAGACTTGTGTGTTATATCCAAGTTTTTGCAAAACTCACACAAATGCAGCGGAAAGCTGCCACCAACAGGCACACACGTGCGGTTTTTAAATGCAAGCACGGAGGCACTAAGAACCTAACAGGTCTCTATCCAGGGACAACGTGGAGCCTCTCAATTTTTGGCTGCCCTGCCTAAGGGCTATACTATAATACACCCACTTCCTTCCAATGGGCACTTCAGGTTTACAGGCCTTCATGCACGTCTCTATCCAGGGACAACGTGGAGCCTCCCAATTTTTGGCTGCCCTGCCTAAGGGCTATACTATAATACACCCACTTCCTTCCAATGGGCACTTCAGGTTTACAGGCCTTCATGCACGTCTCTATCCAGGGACAACGTGGAGCCTCCCAATGTTTGGCTGCCCTGCCTAAGGGCTATACTATAATACACCCACTTCCTTCCAATGGGCACTTCAGGTTTACAGGCCTTCATGCACGTCTCTATCCAGGGACAACGTGGAGCCTCCCAATGTTTGGCTTCCCTGCCTAAGGGCTATACTATAATACACCCACTTCCTTCCAATGGGCACTTCAGGTTTACAGGCCTTCATGCACGTCTCTATCCAGGGACAACGTGGAGCCTCCCAATGTTTGGCTTCCCTGCCTAATGGCTATACTATAATACACCCACTTCCTTCCAATGGGCACTTCAGGTTTACAGGCCTTCATGCACGTCTCTATCCAGGGACAACGTGGAGCCTCCCAATTTTTGGCTGCCCTGCCTAAGGGCTATACTATAATACACCCACTTCCTTCCAATGGGCACTTCAGGTTTACAGGCCTTCATGCACGTCTCTATCCAGGGACAACGTGGAGCCTCCCAATTTTTGGCTGCCCTGCCTAAGGGCTATACTATAATACACCCACTTCCTTACAATGGGCACTTCAGGTTTACAGGCCCTCATGCACGTCTGTATGCAGGGGCATTGGTGAACCTCACAATTTAGGACTGCCCTGGCAAAGGAAAATACTACAAAGACTCACTACCTCAAAATGGGCACATTAGACTCAAGAGGCCTTCATGTACGTCTCTTCTCAGGGACATCGGAGTGCCACACAATGTTTTCACGTAAAATCTTTCATGTATTGATCTCAAAAAGTAACATACACCAGCTCTATCTCACTATTGGGTATGTGCCCTTAACATTTCCGCCATGAAAAATCATTTTGGAGTCATTTTGGAAGGTTTTCTGATGAGTCCGTAAAAATGGCGTAAAACGCGGACAAAATTGTTCACAGCTGTGACTTTTGAGTGATAAATGCTTCAAGGGGTCTTCCCCATGCTGTTGCCATGTCATTTGAGCACTCTTCTGAGACTTTTGTGCCATTTTTAGGGTTTCTCCATGCTGCCGGGAGGTCATTTCACAAAAATACTCGGGTCTCCCATAGGATAACATTGGGCTCGTTGCTCGGGCCGAGTACACGAGTATCTTGGGAGGCTCGGCCCGAGCTTCGAGCACCCGAGCTTTTTAGTACTCGCTCATCACTAACTATAACAGATGCAAACTTGTCCTGTGTGGTGGAGATGAGATTTGATAAAGTAAGTGGAAATCCAGTAAAAGTTTCATTTGGCTACTTTGCACTCTCGAGATAATCGTCACCACGTGCCAAATGCAATATAAAAGGAATCTGAACATATTCGCGCAAAAATGAAATGACCACAATTTTCTCCAAAACTATAACAGATGCAAACTTGTCCTGTGTGGTGGAGATGAGATTTGATAAAGTAAGTGGAAATCCAGTAAAAGTTTCATTTGGCTACTTTGCACTCTCGAGATAATCGTCACCATGTGCCAAATGCAATATAAAAGGAATCTGAACACATTCGCGCAAAAATGAAATGACCACAATTTTCTCCAAAACTATAACAGATGCAAACTTGTCCTGTGTGGTGGAGATGAGATTTGAAAAAGTAAGTGGAAATCCAGTAAAAGTTTCATTTGGCTACTTTGCACTCTCGAGATAATCGTCACCATGTGCCAAATGCAATATAAAAGGAATCTGAACACATTCGCGCAAAAATGAAATGACCACAATTTTCTCCAAAACTATAACAGATGCAAACTTGTCCTGTGTGGTGAAGATGAGATTTGATAAAGTAAGTGGAAATCCAGTAAAAGTTTCATTTGGCTACTTTGCACTCTCGAGATAATCGTCACCATGTGCCAAATGCAATATAAAAGGAATCTGAACACATTCGCGCAAAAATGAAATGACCACAATTTTCTCCAAAACTATAACAGATGCAAACTTGTCCTGTGTGGTGGAGATGAGATTTGATAAAGTAAGTGGAAATCCAGTAAAAGTTTCATTTGGCTACTTTGCACTCTCGAGATAATCGTCACCATGTGCCAAATGCAATATAAAAGGAATCTGAACACATTCGCACAAAAATGAAATGACCACAATTTTCTCCAAAACTATAACAGATGCAAACTTGTCCTGTGTGGTGGAGATGAGATTTGATAAAGTAAGTGGAAATCCAGTAAAAGTTTCATTTGGCTACTTTGCACTCTCGAGATAATCGTCACCATGTGCCAAATGCAATATAAAAGGAATCTGAACACATTCGCGCAAAAATGAAATGACCACAATTTTCTCCAAAACTATAACAGATGCAAACTTGTCCTGTGTGGTGGAGATGAGATTTGATAAAGTAAGTGGAAATCCAGTAAAAGTTTCATTTGGCTACTTTGCACTCTCGAGATAATCGTCACCATGTGCCAAATGCAATATAAAAGGACTCTGAACACATTCGCGCAAAAATTAAATGACCACAATTTTCTCCAAAACTATAACAGATGCAAACTTGTCCTGTGTGGTGGAGATGAGATTTGATAAAGTAAGTAAAAATCCAGTAAAAGTTTCATTTGGCTACTTTGCACTCTCGAGATAATCGTCACCATGTGCCAAATGCAATATAAAAGGAATCTGAACACATTCGCGCAATAATGAAATGACCACAATTTTCTCCAAAACTATAACAGATGCAAACTTGTCCTGTGTGGTGGAGATGAAATTTGATAAAGTAAGTGGAAATCCAGTAAAAGTTTCATTTGGCTACTTTGCACTCTCGAGATAATCGTCACCATGTGCCAAATGCAATATAAAAGGAATCTGAACACATTCGCGCAAAAATGAAATGACCACAATTTTCTCCAAAACTATAACAGATGCAAACTTGTCCTGTGTGGTGGAGATGAGATTTGATAAAGTAAGTGGAAATCCAGTAAAAGTTTCATTTGGCTACTTTGCACTCTCGAGATAATCGTCACCATGTGGCAAATGCAATATAAAAGGAATCTGAACACATTCGCGCAAAAATGAAATGACCACAATTTTCTCCAAAACTATAACAGATGCAAACTTGTCCTGTGTGGTGGAGATGAGATTTGATAAAGTAAGTGGAAATCCAGTAAAAGTTTCATTTGGCTACTTTGCACTCTCGAGATAATCGTCACCATGTGCCAAATGCAATATAAAAGGAATCTGAACACATTCGCGCAAAAATGCAATGACCACAATTTTCTCCAAAACTATAACAGATGCAAACTTGTCCTGTGTGGTGGAGATGAGATTTGATAAAGTAAGTGAAAATCCAGTAAAAGTTTCATTTGGCTACTTTGCACTCTCGAGATAATCGTCACCATGTGCCAAATGCAATATAAAAGGAATCTGAACACATTCGCGCAAAAATGAAATGACCACAATTTTCTCCAAAACTATAACAGATGCAAACTTGTCCTGTGTGGTGGAGATGAAATTTGATAAAGTAAGTGGAAATCCAGTAAAAGTTTCATTTGGCTACTTTGCACTCTCGAGATAATCGTCACCATGTGCCAAATGCAATATAAAAGGAATCTGAACACATTCGCGCAAAAATGAAATGACCACAATTTTCTCCAAAACTATAACAGATGCAAACTTGTCCTGTGTGGTGGAGATGAGATTTGATAAAGTAAGTGGAAATCCAGTAAAAGTTTCATTTGGCTACTTTGCACTCTCGAGATAATCGTCACCATGTGCCAAATGCAATATAAAAGGAATCTGAACACATTCGCGCAAAAATGAAATGACCACAATTTTCTCCAAAACTATAACAGATGCAAACTTGTCCTGTGTGGTGGAGATGAAATATGATAAAGTAAGTGGAAATCCAGTAAAAGTTTCATTTGGCTACTTTGCACTCTCGAGATAATCGTCACCATGTGCCAAATGCAATATAAAAGGAATCTGAACACATTCGCGCAAAAATGAAATGACCACAATTTTCTCCAAAACTATAACAGATGCAAACTTGTCCTGTGTGGTGGAGATGAGATTTGATAAAGTAAGTGGAAATCCAGTAAAAGTTTCATTTGGCTACTTTGCACTCTCGAGATAATCGTCACCATGTGCCAAATGCAATATAAAAGGAATCTGAACACATTCGCGCAAAAATGAAATGACCACAATTTTCTCCAAAACTATAACAGATGCAAACTTGTCCTGTGTGGTGGAGATGAGATTTGATAAAGTAAGTGGAAATCCAGTAAAAGTTTCATTTGGCTACTTTGCACTCTCGAGATAATCGTCACCATGTGCTAAATGCAATATAAAAGGAATCTGAACACATTCGCGCAATAATGAAATGACCACAATTTTCTCCAAAACTATAACAGATGCAAACTTGTCCTGTGTGGTGGAGATGAAATTTGATAAAGTAAGTGGAAATCCAGTAAAAGTTTCATTTGGCTACTTTGCACTCTCGAGATAATCGTCACCATGTGCCAAATGCAATATAAAAGGAATCTGAACACATTCGCGCAAAAATGAAATGACCACAATTTTCTCCAAAACTATAACAGATGCAAACTTGTCCTGTGTGGTGAAGATGAGATTTGATAAAGTAAGTGGAAATCCAGTAAAAGTTTCATTTGGCTACTTTGCACTCTCGAGATAATCGTCACCATGTGCCAAATGCAATATAAAAGGAATCTGAACACATTCGCGCAAAAATGAAATGACCACAATTTTCTCCAAAACTATAACAGATGCAAACTTGTCCTGTGTGGTGAAGATGAGATTTGATAAAGTAAGTGGAAATCCAGTAAAAGTTTCATTTGGCTACTTTGCACTCTCGAGATAATCGTCACCATGTGCCAAATGCAATATAAAAGGAATCTGAACACATTCGCGCAAAAATGAAATGACCACAATTTTCTCCAAAACTATAACAGATGCAAACTTGTCCTGTGTGGTGGAAATGAAATATGATAAAGTAAGTGGAAATCCAGTAAAAGTTTCATTTGGCTACTTTGCACTCTCGAGATAATCGTCACCATGTGCCAAATGCAATATAAAAGGAATCTGAACACATTCGCGCAAAAATGAAATGACCACAATTTTCTCCAAAACTATAACAGATGCAAACTTGTCCTGTGTGGTGGAGATGAGATTTGATAAAGTAAGTGGAAATCCAGTAAAAGTTTCATTTGGCTACTTTGCACTCTCGAGATAATCGTCACCATGTGCCAAATGCAATATAAAAGGAATCTGAACACATTCGCGCAATAATGAAATGACCACAATTTTCTCCAAAACTATAACAGATGCAAACTTGTCCTGTGTGGTGGAGATGAAATTTGATAAAGTAAGTGGAAATCCAGTAAAAGTTTCATTTGGCTACTTTGCACTCTCGAGATAATCGTCACCATGTGCCAAATGCAATATAAAAGGAATCTGAACACATTCGCGCAATAATGAAATGACCACAATTTTCTCCAAAACTATAACAGATGCAAACTTGTCCTGTGTGGTGGAGATGAAATTTGATAAAGTAAGTGGAAATCCAGTAAAAGTTTCATTTGGCTACTTTGCACTCTCGAGATAATCGTCACCATGTGCCAAATGCAATATAAAAGGAATCTGAACACATTCGCGCAAAAATGAAATGACCACAATTTTCTCCAAAACTATAACAGATGCAAACTTGTCCTGTGTGGTGAAGATGAGATTTGATAAAGTAAGTGGAAATCCAGTAAAAGTTTCATTTGGCTACTTTGCACTCTCGAGATAATCGTCACCATGTGCCAAATGCAATATAAAAGGAATCTGAACACATTCGCGCAAAAATGAAATGACCACAATTTTCTCCAAAACTATAACAGATGCAAACTTGTCCTGTGTGGTGGAGATGAAATATGATAAAGTAAGTGGAAATCCAGTAAAAGTTTCATTTGGCTACTTTGCACTCTCGAGATAATCGTCACCATGTGCCAAATGCAATATAAAAGGAATCTGAACACATTCGCGCAAAAATGAAATGACCACAATTTTCTCCAAAACTATAACAGATGCAAACTTGTCCTGTGTGGTGGAGATGAAATATGATAAAGTAAGTGGAAATCCAGTAAAAGTTTCATTTGGCTACTTTGCACTCTCGAGATAATCGTCACCATGTGCCAAATGCAATATAAAAGGAATCTGAACACATTCGCGCAAAAATGAAATGACCACAATTTTCTCCAAAACTATAACAGATGCAAACTTGTCCTGTGTGGTGGAGATGAGATTTGATAAAGTAAGTGGAAATCCAGTAAAAGTTTCATTTGGCTACTTTGCACTCTCGAGATAATCGTCACCATGTGCCAAATGCAATATAAAAGGAATCTGAACACATTCGCGCAAAAATGAAATGACCACAATTTTCTCCAAAACTATAACAGATGCAAACTTGTCCTGTGTGGTGGAGATGAGATTTGATAAAGTAAGTGGAAATCCAGTAAAAGTTTCATTTGGCTACTTTGCACTCTCGAGATAATCGTCACCATGTGTCAAATGCAATATAAAAGGAATCTGAACACATTCGCGCAATAATGAAATGACCACAATTTTCTCCAAAACTATAACAGATGCAAACTTGTCCTGTGTGGTGGAGATGAAATTTGATAAAGTAAGTGGAAATCCAGTAAAAGTTTCATTTGGCTACTTTGCACTCTCGAGATAATCGTCACCATGTGCCAAATGCAATATAAAAGGAATCTGAACACATTCGCGCAAAAATGAAATGACCACAATTTTCTCCAAAACTATAACAGATGCAAACTTGTCCTGTGTGGTGAAGATGAGATTTGATAAAGTAAGTGGAAATCCAGTAAAAGTTTCATTTGGCTACTTTGCACTCTCGAGATAATCGTCACCATGTGCCAAATGCAATATAAAAGGAATCTGAACACATTCGCGCAAAAATGAAATGACCACAATTTTCTCCAAAACTATAACAGATGCAAACTTGTCCTGTGTGGTGGAGATGAAATATGATAAAGTAAGTGGAAATCCAGTAAAAGTTTCATTTGGCTACTTTGCACTCTCGAGATAATCGTCACCATGTGCCAAATGCAATATAAAAGGAATCTGAACACATTCGCGCAAAAATGAAATTACCACAATTTTCTCCAAAACTATAACAGATGCAAACTTGTCCTGTGTGGTGGAGATGAGATTTGATAAAGTAAGTGGAAATCCAGTAAAAGTTTCATTTGGCTACTTTGCACTCTCGAGATAATCGTCACCATGTGCCAAATGCAATATAAAAGGAATCTGAACACATTCGCGCAAAAATGAAATGACCACAATTTTCTCCAAAACTATAACAGATGCAAACTTGTCCTGTGTGGTGGAGATGAGATTTGATAAAGTAAGTGGAAATCCAGTAAAAGTTTCATTTGGCTACTTTGCACTCTCGAGATAATCGTCACCATGTGCCAAATGCAATATAAAAGGAATCTGAACACATTCGCGCAATAATGAAATGACCACAATTTTCTCCAAAACTATAACAGATGCAAACTTGTCCTGTGTGGTGGAGATGAAATTTGATAAAGTAAGTGGAAATCCAGTAAAAGTTTCATTTGGCTACTTTGCACTCTCGAGATAATCGTCACCATGTGCCAAATGCAATATAAAAGAAATCTGAACACATTCGCGCAAAAATGAAATGACCACAATTTTCTCCAAAACTATAACAGATGCAAACTTGTCCTGTGTGGTGGAGATGAGATTTGATAAAGTAAGTGGAAATCCAGTAAAAGTTTCATTTGGCTACTTTGCACTCTCGAGATAATCGTCACCATGTGGCAAATGCAATATAAAAGGAATCTGAACACATTCGCGCAAAAATGAAATGACCACAATTTTCTCCAAAACTATAACAGATGCAAATTTGTCCTGTGTGGTGGAGATGAGATTTGATAAAGTAAGTGGAAATCCAGTAAAAGTTTCATTTGGCTACTTTGCACTCTCGAGATAATCGTCACCATGTGCCAAATGCAATATAAAAGGAATCTGAACACATTCGCGCAAAAATGCAATGACCACAATTTTCTCCAAAACTATAAGAGATGCAAACTTGTCCTGTGTGGTGGAGATGAGATTTGATAAAGTAAGTGAAAATCCAGTAAAAGTTTCATTTGGCTACTTTGCACTCTCGAGATAATCGTCACCATGTGCCAAATGCAATATAAAAGGAATCTGAACACATTCGCGCAAAAATGAAATGACCACAATTTTCTCCAAAACTATAACAGATGCAAACTTGTCCTTTGTGGTGGAGATGAGATTTGATAAAGTAAGTGGAAATCCAGTAAAAGTTTCATTTGGCTACTTTGCACTCTCGAGATAATCGTCACCATGTGTCAAATGCAATAAAAAAGGAATCTGAACACATTCGCGCAAAAATGAAATGACCACAATTTTCTCCAAAACTATAACAGATGCAAACTTGTCCTGTGTGGTGGAGATGAGATTTGATAAAGTAAGTGGAAATCCAGTAAAAGTTTCATTTGGCTACTTTGCACTCTCGAGATAATCGTCACCATGTGCCAAATGCAATATAAAAGGAATCTGAACACATTCGCGCAAAAATGAAATGACCACAATTTTCTCCAAAACTATAACAGATGCAAACTTGTCCTGTGTGGTGGAGATGAGATTTGATAAAGTAAGTGGAAATCCAGTAAAAGTTTTATTTGGCTACTTTGCACTCTCGAGATAATCGTCACCATGTGCCAAATGCAATATAAAAGGAATCTGAACACATTCGCGCAAAAATGAAATGACCACAATTTTCTCCAAAACTATAACAGATGCAAACTTGTCCTGTGTGGTGGAGATGAGATTTGATAAAGTAAGTGGAAATCCAGTAAAAGTTTCATTTGGCTACTTTGCACTCTCCAGATAATCGTCACCATGTGCCAAATGCAATATAAAAGGAATCTGAACACATTCGCGCAAAAATGAAATGACCACAATTTTCTCCAAAACTATAACAGATGCAAACTTGTCCTATGTGGTGGAGATGAAATTTGATAAAGTAAGTGGAAATCCAGTAAAAGTTTCATTTGGCTACTTTGCACTCTCGAGATAATCGTCACCATGTGCCAAATGCAATATAAAAGGAATCTGAACACATTCGCGCAAAAATGAAATGACCACAATTTTCTCCAAAACTATAACAGATGCAAACTTGTCCTGTGTGGTGGAGATGAGATTTGATAAAGTAAGTGGAAATCCAGTAAAAGTTTCATTTGGCTACTTTGCACTCTCGAGATAATCATCACCATGTGCCAAATGCAATATAAAAGGAATCTGAACACATTCGCGCAAAAATGAAATGACCACAATTTTCTCCAAAACTATAACAGATGCAAACTTGTCCTGTGTGGTGGAGATGAGATTTGATAAAGTAAGTGGAAATCCAGTAAAAGTTTCATTTGGCTACTTTGCACTCTCGAGATAATCGTCACCATGTGTCAAATGCAATAAAAAAGGAATCTGAACACATTCGCGCAAAAATGAAATGACCACAATTTTCTCCAAAACTATAACAGATGCAAACTTGTCCTGTGTGGTGGAGATGAGATTTGATAAAGTAAGTGGAAATCCAGTAAAAGTTTCATTTGGCTACTTTGCACTCTCGAGATAATCGTCACCATGTGCCAAATGCAATATAAAAGGAATCTGAACACATTCGCGCAAAAATGAAATGACCACAATTTTCTCCAAAACTATAACAGATGCAAACTTGTCCTGTGTGGTGGAGATGAGATTTGATAAAGTAAGTGGAAATCCAGTAAAAGTTTCATTTGGCTACTTTGCACTCTCGAGATAATCGTCACCATGTGCCAAATGCAATATAAAAGGAATCTGAACACATTCGCGCAATAATGAAATGACCACAATTTTCTCCAAAACTTTAACAGATGCAAACTTGTCCTGTGTGGTGGAGATGAAATTTGATAAAGTAAGTGGAAATCCAGTAAAAGTTTCATTTGGCTACTTTGCACTCTCGAGATAATCGTCACCATGTGCCAAATGCAATATAAAAGGAATCTGAACACATTCGCGCAAAAATGAAATGACCACAATTTTCTCCAAAACTATAACAGATGCAAACTTGTCCTGTGTGGTGGAGATGAGATTTGATAAAGTAAGTGGAAATCCAGTAAAAGTTTCATTTGGCTACTTTGCACTCTCGAGATAATCGTCACCATGTGCCAAATGCAATATAAAAGGAATCTGAACACATTCGCGCAAAAATGAAATGACCACAATTTTCTCCAAAACTATAACAGATGCAAACTTGTCCTGTGTGGTGGAGATGAGATTTGATAAAGTAAGTGGAAATCCAGTAAAAGTTTCATTTGGCTACTTTGCACTCTCGAGATAATCGTCACCATGTGCCAAATGCAATATAAAAGGAATCTGAACACATTCGCGCAAAAATGAAATGACCACAATTTTCTCCAAAACTATAACAGATGCAAACTTGTCCTTTGTGGTGGAGATGAGATTTGATAAAGTAAGTGGAAATCCAGTAAAAGTTTCATTTGGCTACTTTGCACTCTCGAGATAATCGTCACCATGTGTCAAATGCAATAAAAAAGGAATCTGAACACATTCGCGCAAAAATGAAATGACCACAATTTTCTCCAAAACTATAAGAGATGCAAACTTGTCCTGTGTGGTGGAGATGAGATTTGATAAAGTAAGTGGAAATCCAGTAAAAGTTTCATTTGGCTACTTTGCACTCTCGAGATAATCGTCACCATGTGCCAAATGCAATATAAAAGGAATCTGAACACATTCGCGCAAAAATGAAATGACCACAATTTTCTCCAAAACTATAACAGATGCAAACTTGTCCTGTGTGGTGGAGATGAGATTTGATAAAGTAAGTGGAAATCCAGTAAAAGTTTCATTTGGCTACTTTGCACTCTCGAGATAATCGTCACCATGTGCCAAATGCAATATAAAAGGAATCTGAACACATTCGCGCAAAAATGAAATGACCACAATTTTCTCCAAAACTTTAACAGATGCAAACTTGTCCTGTGTGGTGGAGATGAGATTTGATAAAGTAAGTGGAAATCCAGTAAAAGTTTTATTTGGCTACTTTGCACTCTCGAGATAATCGTCACCATGTGCCAAATGCAATATAAAAGGAATCTGAACACATTCGCGCAAAAATGAAATGACCACAATTTTCTCCAAAACTATAACAGATGCAAACTTGTCCTGTGTGGTGGAGATGAGATTTGATAAAGTAAGTGGAAATCCAGTAAAAGTTTCATTTGGCTACTTTGCACTCTCGAGATAATCGTCACCATGTGTCAAATGCAATAAAAAAGGAATCTGAACACATTCGCGCAAAAATGAAATGACCACAATTTTCTCCAAAACTATAACAGATGCAAACTTGTCCTGTGTGGTGGAGATGAGATTTGATAAAGTAAGTGGAAATCCAGTAAAAGTTTCATTTGGCTACTTTGCACTCTCGAGATAATCGTCACCATGTGCCAAATGCAATATAAAAGGAATCTGAACACATTCGCGCAAAAATGAAATGACCACAATTTTCTCCAAAACTATAACAGATGCAAACTTGTCCTGTGTGGTGGAGATGAGATTTGATAAAGTAAGTGGAAATCCAGTAAAAGTTTCATTTGGCTACTTTGCACTCTC
Source organism: Anomaloglossus baeobatrachus (assembly GCF_048569485.1). NCBI lineage: Eukaryota > Metazoa > Chordata > Amphibia > Anura > Aromobatidae > Anomaloglossus > Anomaloglossus baeobatrachus. Next base: position 237,139 of record NW_027442008.1, on the reverse strand, counting down.
GAGATAATCGTCACCATGTGCCAAATGCAATATAAAAGGAATCTGAACACATTCGCGCAATAATGAAATGACCACAATTTTCTCCAAAACTTTAACAGATGCAAACTTGTCCTGTGTGGTGGAGATGAAATTTGATAAAGTAAGTGGAAATCCAGTAAAAGTTTCATTTGGCTACTTTGCACTCTCGAGATAATCGTCACCATGTGCCAAATGCAATATAAAAGGAATCTGAACACATTCGCGCAAAAATGAAATGACCACAATTTTCTCCAAAACTATAACAGATGCAAACTTGTCCTGTGTGGTGGAGATGAGATTTGATAAAGTAAGTGGAAATCCAGTAAAAGTTTCATTTGGCTACTTTGCACTCTCGAGATAATCGTCACCATGTGCCAAATGCAATATAAAAGGAATCTGAACACATTCGCGCAAAAATGAAATGACCACAATTTTCTCCAAAACTATAACAGATGCAAACTTGTCCTGTGTGGTGGAGATGAGATTTGATAAAGTAAGTGGAAATCCAGTAAAAGTTTCGTTTGGCTACTTTGCACTCTCGAGATAATCGTCACCATGTGCCAAATGCAATATAAAAGGAATCTGAACACATTCGCGCAAAAATGAAATGACCACAATTTTCTCCAAAACTATAAGAGATGCAAACTTGTCCTGTGTGGTGGAGATGAGATTTGATAAAGTAAGTGGAAATCCAGTAAAAGTTTCATTTGGCTACTTTGCACTCTCGAGATAATCGTCACCATGTGCCAAATGCAATATAAAAGGAATCTGAACACATTCGCGCAAAAATGAAATGACCACAATTTTCTCCAAAACTATAACAGATGCAAACTTGTCCTGTGTGGTGGAGATGAGATTTGATAAAGTAAGTGGAAATCCAGTAAAAGTTTCATTTGGCTACTTTGCACTCTCGAGATAATCGTCACCATGTGCCAAATGCAATATAAAAGGAATATGAACACATTCGCGCAAAAATGAAATGACCACAATTTTCTCCAAAACTATAACAGATGCAAACTTGTCCTGTGTGGTGGAGATGAGATTTGATAAAGTAAGTGGAAATCCAGTAAAAGTTTCATTTGGCTACTTTGCACTCTCGAGATAATCGTCACCATGTGCCAAATGCAATATAAAAGGAATCTGAACACATTCGCGCAAAAATGAAATGACCACAATTTTCTCCAAAACTATAACAGATGCAAACTTGTCCTGTGTGGTGGAGATGAGATTTGATAAAGTAAGTGGAAATCCAGTAAAAGTTTCATTTGGCTACTTTGCACTCTCGAGATAATCGTCACCATGTGCCAAATGCAATATAAAAGGAATCTGAACACATTCGCGCAAAAATGAAATGACCACAATTTTCTCCAAAACTATAACAGATGCAAACTTGTCCTATGTGGTGGAGATGAAATTTGATAAAGTAAGTGGAAATCCAGTAAAAGTTTCATTTGGCTACTTTGCACTCTCGAGATAATCGTCACCATGTGCCAAATGCAATATAAAAGGAATCTGAACACATTCGCGCAAAAATGAAATGACCACAATTTTCTCCAAAACTATAACAGATGCAAACTTGTCCTGTGTGGTGGAGATGAGATTTGATAAAGTAAGTGGAAATCCAGTAAAAGTTTCATTTGGCTACTTTGCACTCTCGAGATAATCATCACCATGTGCCAAATGCAATATAAAAGGAATCTGAACACATTCGCGCAAAAATGAAATGACCACAATTTTCTCCAAAACTATAACAGATGCAAACTTGTCCTGTGTGGTGGAGATGAGATTTGATAAAGTAAGTGGAAATCCAGTAAAAGTTTCATTTGGCTACTTTGCACTCTCGAGATAATCGTCACCATGTGCCAAATGCAATATAAAAGGAATCTGAACACATTCGCGCAAAAATGAAATGACCACAATTTTCTCCAAAACTATAACAGATGCAAACTTGTCCTGTGTGGTGGAGATGAGATTTGATAAAGTAAGTGGAAATCCAGTAAAAGTTTCATTTGGCTACTTTGCACTCTCGAGATAATCGTCACCATGTGCCAAATGCAATATAAAAGGAATCTGAACACATTCGCGCAAAAATGAAATGACCACAATTTTCTCCAAAACTATAACAGATGCAAACTTGTCCTGTGTGGTGGAGATGAGATTTGATAAAGTAAGTGGAAATCCAGTAAAAGTTTCATTTGGCTACTTTGCACTCTCGAGATAATCGTCACCATGTGCCAAATGCAATATAAAAGGAATCTGAACACATTCGCGCAAAAATGAAATGACCACAATTTTCTCCAAAACTATAACAGATGCAAACTTGTCCTGTGTGGTGGAGATGAGATTTGATAAAGTAAGTGGAAATCCAGTAAAAGTTTCATTTGGCTACTTTGCACTCTCGAGATAATCGTCACCATGTGTCAAATGCAATAAAAAAGGAATCTGAACACATTCGCGCAAAAATGAAATGACCACAATTTTCTCCAAAACTATAAGAGATGCAAACTTGTCCTGTGTGGTGGAGATGAGATTTGATAAAGTAAGTGGAAATCCAGTAAAAGTTTCATTTGGCTACTTTGCACTCTCGAGATAATCGTCACCATGTGCCAAATGCAATATAAAAGGAATCTGAACACATTCGCGCAAAAATGAAATGACCACAATTTTCTCCAAAACTATAACAGATGCAAACTTGTCCTGTGTGGTGGAGATGAGATTTGATAAAGTAAGTGGAAATCCAGTTAAAGTTCCATTTGGCTACTTTGCACTCTCGAGATAATCGTCACCATGTGCCAAATGCAATATAAAAGGAATCTGAACACATTCGCGCAAAAATGAAATGACCACAATTTTCTCCAAAACTATAACAGATGCAAACTTGTCCTGTGTGGTGGAGATGAAATATGATAAAGTAAGTGGAAATCCAGTAAAAGTTTCATTTGGCTACTTTGCACTCTCGAGATAATCGTCACCATGTGCCAAATGCAATATAAAAGGAATCTGAACACATTCGCGCAAAAATGAAATTACCACAATTTTCTCCAAAACTATAACAGACGCAAACTTGTCCTGTGTGGTGGAGATGAGATTTGATAAAGTAAGTGGAAATCCAGTAAAAGTTTCATTTGGCTACTTTGCACTCTCGAGATAATCGTCACCATGTGCCAAATGCAATATAAAAGGAATCTGAACACATTCGCGCAAAAATGAAATGACCACAATTTTCTCCAAAACTATAACAGATGCAAACTTGTCCTGTGTGGTGGAGATGAGATTTGATAAAGTAAGTGGAAATCCAGTAAAAGTTTCATTTGGCTACTTTGCACTCTCGAGATAATCGTCACCATGTGCCAAATGCAATATAAAAGGAATCTGAACACATTCGCGCAAAAATGAAATGACCACAATTTTCTCCAAAACTATAACAGATGCAAACTTGTCCTGTGTGGTGGAGATGAGATTTGATAAAGTAAGTGGAAATCCAGTAAAAGTTTCATTTGGCTACTTTGCACTCTCGAGATAATCGTCACCATGTGCCAAATGCAATATAAAAGGAATCTGAACACATTCGCGCAAAAATTCAATGACCACAATTTTCTCCAAAACTATAACAGATGCAAACTTGTCCTGTGTGGTGGAGATGAGATTTGATAAAGTAAGTGAAAATCCAGTAAAAGTTTCATTTGGCTACTTTGCACTCTCGAGATAATCGTCACCATGTGCCAAATGCAATATAAAAGGAATCTGAACACATTCGCGCAAAAATGAAATGACCACAATTTTCTCCAAAACTATAACAGATGCAAACTTGTCCTTTGTGATGGAGATGAGATTAGATAAAATAAGTGGAAATCAAGTAAAAGTTTCATTTGGCTACTTTGCACTCTCGAGATAATCGTCACCATGTGTCAAATGCAATAAAAAAGGAATCTGAACACATTCGCGCAAAAATGAAATGACCACAATTTTCTCCAAAACTATAACAGATGCAAACTTGTCCTGTGTGGTGGAGATGAGATTTGATAAAGTAAGTGGAAATCCAGTAAAAGTTTCATTTGGCTACTTTGCACTCTCGAGATAATCGTCACCATGTGCCAAATGCAATATAAAAGGAATCTGAACACATTCGCGCAAAAATGAAATGACCACAATTTTCTCCAAAACTATAACAGATGCAAACTTGTCCTGTGTGGTGGAGATGAGATTTGATAAAGTAAGTGGAAATCCAGTAAAAGTTTCATTTGGCTACTTTGCACTCTCGAGATAATCGTCACCACGTGCCAAATGCAATATAAAAGGAATCTGAACATATTCGCGCAAAAATGAAATGACCACAATTTTCTCCAAAACTATAACAGATGCAAACTTGTCCTGTGTGGTGGAGATGAGATTTGATAAAGTAAGTGGAAATCCAGTAAAAGTTTCATTTGGCTACTTTGCACTCTCGAGATAATCGTCACCATGTGCCAAATGCAATATAAAAGGAATCTGAACACATTCGCGCAAAAATGAAATGACCACAATTTTCTCCAAAACTATAACAGATGCAAACTTGTCCTGTGTGGTGGAGATGAGATTTGAAAAAGTAAGTGGAAATCCAGTAAAAGTTTCATTTGGCTACTTTGCACTCTCGAGATAATCGTCACCATGTGCCAAATGCAATATAAAAGGAATCTGAACACATTCGCGCAAAAATGAAATGACCACAATTTTCTCCAAAACTATAACAGATGCAAACTTGTCCTGTGTGGTGAAGATGAGATTTGATAAAGTAAGTGGAAATCCAGTAAAAGTTTCATTTGGCTACTTTGCACTCTCGAGATAATCGTCACCATGTGCCAAATGCAATATAAAAGGAATCTGAACACATTCGCGCAAAAATGAAATGACCACAATTTTCTCCAAAACTATAACAGATGCAAACTTGTCCTGTGTGGTGGAGATGAGATTTGATAAAGTAAGTGGAAATCCAGTAAAAGTTTCATTTGGCTACTTTGCACTCTCGAGATAATCGTCACCATGTGCCAAATGCAATATAAAAGGAATCTGAACACATTCGCGCAAAAATGAAATGACCACAATTTTCTCCAAAACTATAACAGATGCAAACTTGTCCTGTGTGGTGGAGATGAGATTTGATAAAGTAAGTGGAAATCCAGTAAAAGTTTCATTTGGCTACTTTGCACTCTCGAGATAATCGTCACCATGTGCCAAATGCAATATAAAAGGAATCTGAACACATTCGCGCAATAATGAAATGACCACAATTTTCTCCAAAACTATAACAGATGCAAACTTGTCCTGTGTGGTGGAGATGAAATTTGATAAAGTAAGTGTAAATCCAGTAAAAGTTTCATTTGGCTACTTTGCACTCTCGAGATAATCGTCACCATGTGCCAAATGCAATATAAAAGGAATCTGAACACATTCGCGCAAAAATGAAATGACCACAATTTTCTCCAAAACTATAACAGATGCAAACTTGTCCTGTGTGGTGAAGATGAGATTTGATAAAGTAAGTGGAAATCCAGTAAAAGTTTCATTTGGCTACTTTGCACTCTCGAGATAATCGTCACCATGTGCCAAATGCAATATAAAAGGAATCTGAACACATTCGCGCAAAAATGAAATGACCACAATTTTCTCCAAAACTATAACAGATGCAAACTTGTCCTGTGTGGTGGAGATGAAATATGATAAAGTAAGTGGAAATCCAGTAAAAGTTTCATTTGGCTACTTTGCACTCTCGAGATAATCGTCACCATGTGCCAAATGCAATATAAAAGGAATCTGAACACATTCGCGCAAAAATGAAATTACCACAATTTTCTCCAAAACTATAACAGATGCAAACTTGTCCTGTGTGGTGGAGATGAGATTTGATAAAGTAAGTGGAAATCCAGTAAAAGTTTCATTTGGCTACTTTGCACTCTCGAGATAATCGTCACCATGTGCCAAATGCAATATAAAAGGAATCTGAACACATTCGCGCAAAAATGAAATGACCACAATTTTCTCCAAAACTATAACAGATGCAAACTTGTCCTGTGTGGTGGAGATGAGATTTGATAAAGTAAGTGGAAATCCAGTAAAAGTTTCATTTGGCTACTTTGCACTCTCGAGATAATCGTCACCATGTGCCAAATGCAATATAAAAGGAATCTGAACACATTCGCGCAATAATGAAATGACCACAATTTTCTCCAAAACTATAACAGATGCAAACTTGTCCTGTGTGGTGGAGATGAAATTTGATAAAGTAAGTGGAAATCCAGTAAAAGTTTCATTTGGCTACTTTGCACTCTCGAGATAATCGTCACCATGTGCCAAATGCAATATAAAAGAAATCTGAACACATTCGCGCAAAAATGAAATGACCACAATTTTCTCCAAAACTATAACAGATGCAAACTTGTCCTGTGTGGTGGAGATGAGATTTGATAAAGTAAGTGGAAATCCAGTAAAAGTTTCATTTGGCTACTTTGCACTCTCGAGATAATCGTCACCATGTGGCAAATGCAATATAAAAGGAATCTGAACACATTCGCGCAAAAATGAAATGACCACAATTTTCTCCAAAACTATAACAGATGCAAATTTGTCCTGTGTGGTGGAGATGAGATTTGATAAAGTAAGTGGAAATCCAGTAAAAGTTTCATTTGGCTACTTTGCACTCTCGAGATAATCGTCACCATGTGCCAAATGCAATATAAAAGGAATCTGAACACATTCGCGCAAAAATGCAATGACCACAATTTTCTCCAAAACTATAAGAGATGCAAACTTGTCCTGTGTGGTGGAGATGAGATTTGATAAAGTAAGTGAAAATCCAGTAAAAGTTTCATTTGGCTACTTTGCACTCTCGAGATAATCGTCACCATGTGCCAAATGCAATATAAAAGGAATCTGAACACATTCGCGCAAAAATGAAATGACCACAATTTTCTCCAAAACTATAACAGATGCAAACTTGTCCTTTGTGGTGGAGATGAGATTTGATAAAGTAAGTGGAAATCCAGTAAAAGTTTCATTTGGCTACTTTGCACTCTCGAGATAATCGTCACCATGTGTCAAATGCAATAAAAAAGGAATCTGAACACATTCGCGCAAAAATGAAATGACCACAATTTTCTCCAAAACTATAACAGATGCAAACTTGTCCTGTGTGGTGGAGATGAGATTTGATAAAGTAAGTGGAAATCCAGTAAAAGTTTCATTTGGCTACTTTGCACTCTCGAGATAATCGTCACCATGTGCCAAATGCAATATAAAAGGAATCTGAACACATTCGCGCAAAAATGAAATGACCACAATTTTCTCCAAAACTATAACAGATGCAAACTTGTCCTGTGTGGTGGAGATGAGATTTGATAAAGTAAGTGGAAATCCAGTAAAAGTTTTATTTGGCTACTTTGCACTCTCGAGATAATCGTCACCATGTGCCAAATGCAATATAAAAGAAATCTGAACACATTCGCGCAAAAATGAAATGACCACAATTTTCTCCAAAACTATAACAGATGCAAACTTGTCCTGTGTGGTGGAGATGAGATTTGATAAAGTAAGTGGAAATCCAGTAAAAGTTTCATTTGGCTACTTTGCACTCTCGAGATAATCGTCACCATGTGCCAAATGCAATATAAAAGGAATCTGAACACATTCGCGCAAAAATGAAATGACCACAATTTTCTCCAAAACTATAACAGATGCAAACTTGTCCTATGTGGTGGAGATGAAATTTGATAAAGTAAGTGGAAATCCAGTAAAAGTTTCATTTGGCTACTTTGCACTCTCGAGATAATCGTCACCATGTGCCAAATGCAATATAAAAGGAATCTGAACACATTCGCGCAAAAATGAAATGACCACAATTTTCTCCAAAACTATAACAGATGCAAACTTGTCCTGTGTGGTGGAGATGAGATTTGATAAAGTAAGTGGAAATCCAGTAAAAGTTTCATTTGGCTACTTTGCACTCTCGAGATAATCATCACCATGTGCCAAATGCAATATAAAAGGAATCTGAACACATTCGCGCAAAAATGAAATGACCACAATTTTCTCCAAAACTATAACAGATGCAAACTTGTCCTGTGTGGTGGAGATGAGATTTGATAAAGTAAGTGGAAATCCAGTAAAAGTTTCATTTGGCTACTTTGCACTCTCGAGATAATCGTCACCATGTGTCAAATGCAATAAAAAAGGAATCTGAACACATTCGCGCAAAAATGAAATGACCACAATTTTCTCCAAAACTATAACAGATGCAAACTTGTCCTGTGTGGTGGAGATGAGATTTGATAAAGTAAGTGGAAATCCAGTAAAAGTTTCATTTGGCTACTTTGCACTCTCGAGATAATCGTCACCATGTGCCAAATGCAATATAAAAGGAATCTGAACACATTCGCGCAAAAATGAAATGACCACAATTTTCTCCAAAACTATAACAGATGCAAACTTGTCCTGTGTGGTGGAGATGAGATTTGATAAAGTAAGTGGAAATCCAGTAAAAGTTTCATTTGGCTACTTTGCACTCTCGAGATAATCGTCACCATGTGCCAAATGCAATATAAAAGGAATCTGAACACATTCGCGCAATAATGAAATGACCACAATTTTCTCCAAAACTTTAACAGATGCAAACTTGTCCTGTGTGGTGGAGATGAAATTTGATAAAGTAAGTGGAAATCCAGTAAAAGTTTCATTTGGCTACTTTGCACTCTCGAGATAATCGTCACCATGTGCCAAATGCAATATAAAAGGAATCTGAACACATTCGCGCAAAAATGAAATGACCACAATTTTCTCCAAAACTATAACAGATGCAAACTTGTCCTGTGTGGTGGAGATGAGATTTGATAAAGTAAGTGGAAATCCAGTAAAAGTTTCATTTGGCTACTTTGCACTCTCGAGATAATCGTCACCATGTGCCAAATGCAATATAAAAGGAATCTGAACACATTCGCGCAAAAATGAAATGACCACAATTTTCTCCAAAACTATAACAGATGCAAACTTGTCCTGTGTGGTGGAGATGAGATTTGATAAAGTAAGTGGAAATCCAGTAAAAGTTTCATTTGGCTACTTTGCACTCTCGAGATAATCGTCACCATGTGCCAAATGCAATATAAAAGGAATCTAAACACATTCGCGCAAAAATGAAATGACCACAATTTTCTCCAAAACTATAACAGATGCAAACTTGTCCTTTGTGGTGGAGATGAGATTTGATAAAGTAAGTGGAAATCCAGTAAAAGTTTCATTTGGCTACTTTGCACTCTCGAGATAATCGTCACCATGTGTCAAATGCAATAAAAAAGGAATCTGAACACATTCGCGCAAAAATGAAATGACCACAATTTTCTCCAAAACTATAACAGATGCAAACTTGTCCTGTGTGGTGGAGATGAGATTTGATAAAGTAAGTGGAAATCCAGTAAAAGTTTCATTTGGCTACTTTGCACTCTCGAGATAATCGTCACCATGTGCCAAATGCAATATAAAAGGAATCTGAACACATTCGCGCAAAAATGAAATGACCACAATTTTCTCCAAAACTATAACAGATGCAAACTTGTCCTGTGTGGTGGAGATGAGATTTGATAAAGTAAGTGGAAATCCAGTAAAAGTTTCATTTGGCTACTTTGCACTCTCGAGATAATCGTCACCATGTGCCAAATGCAATATAAAAGGAATCTGAACACATTCGCGCAAAAATGAAATGACCACAATTTTCTCCAAAACTATAACAGATGCAAACTTGTCCTGTGTGGTGGAGATGAGATTTGATAAAGTAAGTGGAAATCCAGTAAAAGTTTTATTTGGCTACTTTGCACTCTCGAGATAATCGTCACCATGTGCCAAATGCAATATAAAAGGAATCTGAACACATTCGCGCAAAAATGAAATGACCACAATTTTCTCCAAAACTATAACAGATGCAAACTTGTCCTGTGTGGTGGAGATGAGATTTGATAAAGTAAGTGGAAATCCAGTAAAAGTTTCATTTGGCTACTTTGCACTCTCGAGATAATCGTCACCATGTGTCAAATGCAATAAAAAAGGAATCTGAACACATTCGCGCAAAAATGAAATGACCACAATTTTCTCCAAAACTATAACAGATGCAAACTTGTCCTGTGTGGTGGAGATGAGATTTGATAAAGTAAGTGGAAATCCAGTAAAAGTTTCATTTGGCTACTTTGCACTCTCGAGATAATCGTCACCATGTGCCAAATGCAATATAAAAGGAATCTGAACACATTCGCGCAAAAATGAAATGACCACAATTTTCTCCAAAACTATAACAGATGCAAACTTGTCCTGTGTGGTGGAGATGAGATTTGATAAAGTAAGTGGAAATCCAGTAAAAGTTTCATTTGGCTACTTTGCACTCTCGAGATAATCGTCACCATGTGCCAAATGCAATATAAAAGGAATCTGAACACATTCGCGCAATAATGAAATGACCACAATTTTCTCCAAAACTTTAACAGATGCAAACTTGTCCTGTGTGGTGGAGATGAAATTTGATAAAGTAAGTGGAAATCCAGTAAAAGTTTCATTTGGCTACTTTGCACTCTCCAGATAATCGTCACCATGTGCCAAATGCAATATAAAAGGAATCTGAACACATTCGCGCAAAAATGAAATGACCACAATTTTCTCCAAAACTATAACAGATGCAAACTTGTCCTGTGTGGTGGAGATGAGATTTGATAAAGTAAGTGGAAATCCAGTAAAAGTTTCATTTGGCTACTTTGCACTCTCGAGATAATCGTCACCATGTGCCAAATGCAATATAAAAGGAATCTGAACACATTCGCGCAAAAATGAAATGACCACAATTTTCTCCAAAACTATAACAGATGCAAACTTGTCCTGTGTGGTGGAGATGAGATTTGATAAAGTAAGTGGAAATCCAGTAAAAGTTTCATTTGGCTACTTTGCACTCTCGAGATAATCGTCACCATGTGCCAAATGCAATATAAAAGGAATCTGAACACATTCGCGCAAAAATGAAATGACCACAATTTTCTCCAAAACTATAAGAGATGCAAACTTGTCCTGTGTGGTGGAGATGAGATTTGATAAAGTAAGTGGAAATCCAGTAAAAGTTTCATTTGGCTACTTTGCACTCTCGAGATAATCGTCACCATGTGCCAAATGCAATATAAAAGGAATCTGAACACATTCGCGCAAAAATGAAATGACCACAATTTTCTCCAAAACTATAACAGATGCAAACTTGTCCTGTGTGGTGGAGATGAGATTTGATAAAGTAAGTGGAAATCCAGTAAAAGTTTCATTTGGCTACTTTGCACTCTCGAGATAATCGTCACCATGTGCCAAATGCAATATAAAAGGAATATGAACACATTCGCGCAAAAATGAAATGACCACAATTTTCTCCAAAACTATAACAGATGCAAACTTGTCCTGTGTGGTGGAGATGAGATTTGATAAAGTAAGTGGAAATCCAGTAAAAGTTTCATTTGGCTACTTGGCACTCTCGAGATAATCGTCACCATGTGCCAAATGCAATATAAAAGGAATCTGAACACATTCGCGCAAAAATGAAATGACCACAATTTTCTCCAAAACTATAACAGATGCAAACTTGTCCTGTGTGGTGGAGATGAGATTTGATAAAGTAAGTGGAAATCCAGTAAAAGTTTCATTTGGCTACTTTGCACTCTCGAGATAATCGTCACCATGTGCCAAATGCAATATAAAAGGAATCTGAACACATTCGCGCAAAAATGAAATGACCACAATTTTCTCCAAAACTATAACAGATGCAAACTTGTCCTATGTGGTGGAGATGAAATTTGATAAAGTAAGTGGAAATCCAGTAAAAGTTTCATTTGGCTACTTTGCACTCTCGAGATAATCGTCACCATGTGCCAAATGCAATATAAAAGGAATCTGAACACATTCGCGCAAAAATGAAATGACCACAATTTTCTCCAAAACTATAACAGATGCAAACTTGTCCTGTGTGGTGGAGATGAGATTTGATAAAGTAAGTGGAAATCCAGTAAAAGTTTCATTTGGCTACTTTGCACTCTCGAGATAATCATCACCATGTGCCAAATGCAATATAAAAGGAATCTGAACACATTCGCGCAAAAATGAAATGACCACAATTTTCTCCAAAACTATAACAGATGCAAACTTGTCCTGTGTGGTGGAGATGAGATTTGATAAAGTAAGTGGAAATCCAGTAAAAGTTTCATTTGGCTACTTTGCACTCTCGAGATAATCGTCACCATGTGCCAAATGCAATATAAAAGGAATCTGAACACATTCGCGCAAAAATGAAATGACCACAATTTTCTCCAAAACTATAACAGATGCAAACTTGTCCTGTGTGGTGGAGATGAGATTTGATAAAGTAAGTGGAAATCCAGTAAAAGTTTCATTTGGCTACTTTGCACTCTCGAGATAATCGTCACCATGTGCCAAATGCAATATAAAAGGAATCTGAACACATTCGCGCAAAAATGAAATGACCACAATTTTCTCCAAAACTATAACAGATGCAAACTTGTCCTGTGTGGTGGAGATGAGATTTGATAAAGTAAGTGGAAATCCAGTAAAAGTTTCATTTGGCTACTTTGCACTCTCGAGATAATCGTCACCATGTGCCAAATGCAATATAAAAGGAATCTGAACACATTCGCGCAAAAATGAAATGACCACAATTTTCTCCAAAACTATAACAGATGCAAACTTGTCCTGTGTGGTGGAGATGAGATTTGATAAAGTAAGTGGAAATCCAGTAAAAGTTTCATTTGGCTACTTTGCACTCTCGAGATAATCGTCACCATGTGTCAAATGCAATAAAAAAGGAATCTGAACACATTCGCGCAAAAATGAAATGACCACAATTTTCTCCAAAACTATAAGAGATGCAAACTTGTCCTGTGTGGTGGAGATGAGATTTGATAAAGTAAGTGGAAATCCAGTAAAAGTTTCATTTGGCTACTTTGCACTCTCGAGATAATCGTCACCATGTGCCAAATGCAATATAAAAGGAATCTGAACACATTCGCGCAAAAATGAAATGACCACAATTTTCTCCAAAACTATAACAGATGCAAACTTGTCCTGTGTGGTGGAGATGAGATTTGATAAAGTAAGTGGAAATCCAGTAAAAGTTTCATTTGGCTACTTTGCACTCTCGAGATAATCGTCACCATGTGCCAAATGCAATATAAAAGGAATCTGAACACATTCGCGCAAAAATGAAATGACCACAATTTTCTCCAAAACTATAACAGATGCAAACTTGTCCTGTGTGGTGGAGATGAAATATGATAAAGTAAGTGGAAATCCAGTAAAAGTTTCATTTGGCTACTTTGCACTCTCGAGATAATCGTCACCATGTGCCAAATGCAATATAAAAGGAATCTGAACACATTCGCGCAAAAATGAAATTACCACAATTTTCTCCAAAACTATAACAGACGCAAACTTGTCCTGTGTGGTGGAGATGAGATTTGATAAAGTAAGTGGAAATCCAGTAAAAGTTTCATTTGGCTACTTTGCACTCTCGAGATAATCGTCACCATGTGCCAAATGCAATATAAAAGGAATCTGAACACATTCGCGCAAAAATGAAATGACCACAATTTTCTCCAAAACTATAACAGATGCAAACTTGTCCTGTGTGGTGGAGATGAGATTTGATAAAGTAAGTGGAAATCCAGTAAAAGTTTCATTTGGCTACTTTGCACTCTCGAGATAATCGTCACCATGTGCCAAATGCAATATAAAAGGAATCTGAACACATTCGCGCAATAATGAAATGACCACAATTTTCTCCAAAACTATAACAGATGCAAACTTGTCCTGTGTGGTGGAGATGAAATTTGATAAAGTGGAAATCCAGTAAAAGTTTCATTTGGCTACTTTGCACTCTCGAGATAATCGTCACCATGTGCCAAATGCAATATAAAAGGAATCTGAACACATTCGCGCAAAAATGAAATGACCACAATTTTCTCCAAAACTATAACAGATGCAAACTTGTCCTGTGTGGTGGAGATGAGATTTGATAAAGTAAGTGGAAATCCAGTAAAAGTTTCATTTGGCTACTTTGCACTCTCGAGATAATCGTCACCATGTGGCAAATGCAATATAAAAGGAATCTGAACACATTCGCGCAAAAATGAAATGACCACAATTTTCTCCAAAACTATAACAGATGCAAACTTGTCCTGTGTGGTGGAGATGAGATTTGATAAAGTAAGTGGAAATCCAGTAAAAGTTTCATTTGGCTACTTTGCACTCTCGAGATAATCGTCACCATGTGCCAAATGCAATATAAAAGGAATCTGAACACATTCGCGCAAAAATTCAATGACCACAATTTTCTCCAAAACTATAACAGATGCAAACTTGTCCTGTGTGGTGGAGATGAGATTTGATAAAGTAAGTGAAAATCCAGTAAAAGTTTCATTTGGCTACTTTGCACTCTCGAGATAATCGTCACCATGTGCCAAATGCAATATAAAAGGAATCTGAACACATTCGCGCAAAAATGAAATGACCACAATTTTCTCCAAAACTATAACAGATGCAAACTTGTCCTTTGTGGTGGAGATGAGATTTGATAAAGTAAGTGGAAATCCAGTAAAAGTTTCATTTGGCTACTTTGCACTCTCGAGATAATCGTCACCATGTGTCAAATGCAATAAAAAAGGAATCTGAACACATTCGCGCAAAAATGAAATGACCACAATTTTCTCCAAAACTATAACAGATGCAAACTTGTCCTGTGTGGTGGAGATGAGATTTGATAAAGTAAGTGGAAATCCAGTAAAAGTTTCATTTGGCTACTTTGCACTCTCGAGATAATCGTCACCATGTGCCAAATGCAATATAAAAGGAATCTGAACACATTCGCGCAAAAATGAAATGACCACAATTTTCTCCAAAACTATAACAGATGCAAACTTGTCCTGTGTGGTGGAGATGAGATTTGATAAAGTAAGTGGAAATCCAGTAAAAGTTTCATTTGGCTACTTTGCACTCTCGAGATAATCGTCACCACGTGCCAAATGCAATATAAAAGGAATCTGAACATATTCGCGCAAAAATGAAATGACCACAATTTTCTCCAAAACTATAACAGATGCAAACTTGTCCTGTGTGGTGGAGATGAGATTTGATAAAGTAAGTGGAAATCCAGTAAAAGTTTCATTTGGCTACTTTGCACTCTCGAGATAATCGTCACCATGTGCCAAATGCAATATAAAAGGAATCTGAACACATTCGCGCAAAAATGAAATGACCACAATTTTCTCCAAAACTATAACAGATGCAAACTTGTCCTGTGTGGTGGAGATGAGATTTGAAAAAGTAAGTGGAAATCCAGTAAAAGTTTCATTTGGCTACTTTGCACTCTCGAGATAATCGTCACCATGTGCCAAATGCAATATAAAAGGAATCTGAACACATTCGCGCAAAAATGAAATGACCACAATTTTCTCCAAAACTATAACAGATGCAAACTTGTCCTGTGTGGTGAAGATGAGATTTGATAAAGTAAGTGGAAATCCAGTAAAAGTTTCATTTGGCTACTTTGCACTCTCGAGATAATCGTCACCATGTGCCAAATGCAATATAAAAGGAATCTGAACACATTCGCGCAAAAATGAAATGACCACAATTTTCTCCAAAACTATAACAGATGCAAACTTGTCCTGTGTGGTGGAGATGAGATTTGATAAAGTAAGTGGAAATCCAGTAAAAGTTTCATTTGGCTACTTTGCACTCTCGAGATAATCGTCACCATGTGCCAAATGCAATATAAAAGGAATCTGAACACATTCGCGCAAAAATGAAATGACCACAATTTTCTCCAAAACTATAACAGATGCAAACTTGTCCTGTGTGGTGAAGATGAGATTTGATAAAATAAGTGGAAATCCAGTAAAAGTTTCATTTGGCTACTTTGCACTCTCGAGATAATCGTCACCATGTGCCAAATGCAATATAAAAGGAATCTGAACACATTCGCGCAAAAATGAAATGACCACAATTTTCTCCAAAACTATAACAGATGCAAACTTGTCCTGTGTGGAGGAGATGAGATTTGATAAAGTAAGTGGAAATCCAGTAAAAGTTTCATTTGGCTACTTTGCACTCTCGAGATAATCGTCACCATGTGCCAAATGCAATATAAAAGGAATCTGAACACATTCGCGCAAAAATGAAATGACCACAATTTTCTCCAAAACTATAACAGATGCAAACTTGTCCTGTGTGGAGGAGATGAGATTTGATAAAGTAAGTGGAAATCCAGTAAAAGTTTCATTTGGCTACTTTGCACTCTCGAGATAATCGTCACCATGTGCCAAATGCAATATAAAAGGAATCTGAACACATTCGCGCAAAAATGAAATGACCACAATTTTCTCCAAAACTATAACAGATGCAAACTTGTCCTGTGTGGTGGAGATGAGATTTGATAAAGTAAGTGGAAATCCAGTAAAAGTTTCATTTGGCTACTTTGCACTCTCGAGATAATCGTCACCATGTGTCAAATGCAATAAAAAAGGAATCTGAACACATTCGCGCAAAAATGAAATGACCACAATTTTCTCCAAAACTATAACAGATGCAAACTTGTCCTGTGTGGTGGAGATGAGATTTGATAAAGTAAGTGGAAATCCAGTAAAAGTTTCATTTGGCTACTTTGCACTCTCGAGATAATCGTCACCATGTGCCAAATGCAATATAAAAGGAATCTAAACACATTCGCGCAAAAATGAAATGACCACAATTTTCTCCAAAACTATAACAGATGCAAACTTGTCCTGTGTGGTGGAGATGAGATTTGATAAAGTAAGTGGAAATCCAGTAAAAGTTTCATTTGGCTACTTTGCACTCTCGAGATAATCGTCACCATGTGCCAAATGCAATATAAAAGGAATCTGAACACATTCGCGCAATAATGAAATGACCACAATTTTCTCCAAAACTTTAACAGATGCAAACTTGTCCTGTGTGGTGGAGATGAAATTTGATAAAGTAAGTGGAAATCCAGTAAAAGTTTCATTTGGCTACTTTGCACTCTCGAGATAATCGTCACCATGTGCCAAATGCAATATAAAAGGAATCTGAACACATTCGCGCAAAAATGAAATGACCACAATTTTCTCCAAAACTATAACAGATGCAAACTTGTCCTGTGTGGTGAAGATGAGATTTGATAAAGTAAGTGGAAATCCAGTAAAAGTTTCATTTGGCTACTTTGCACTCTCGAGATAATCGTCACCATGTGCCAAATGCAATATAAAAGGAATCTGAACACATTCGCGCAAAAATGAAATGACCACAATTTTCTCCAAAACTATAACAGATGCAAACTTGTCCTGTGTGGTGGAGATGAGATTTGATAAAGTAAGTGGAAATCCAGTAAAAGTTTCATTTGGCTACTTTGCACTCTCGAGATAATCGTCACCATGTGCCAAATGCAATATAAAAGGAATCTGAACACATTCGCGCAAAAATGAAATGACCACAATTTTCTCCAAAACTATAACAGATGCAAACTTGTCCTGTGTGGTGGAGATGAGATTTGATAAAGTAAGTGGAAATCCAGTAAAAGTTTCATTTGGCTACTTTGCACTCTCGAGATAATGGTCACCATGTGCCAAATGCAATATAAAAGGAATCTGAACATATTCGCGCAAAAATGAAATGACCACAATTTTCTCCAAAACTATAACAGATGCAAACTTGTCCTGTGTGGTGGAGATGAGATTTGATAAAGTAAGTGGAAATCCAGTAAAAGTTTCATTTGGCTACTTTGCACTCTCGAGATAATCGTCACCATGTGCCAAATGCAATATAAAAGGAATCTGAACACATTCGCGCAAAAATGAAATGACCACAATTTTCTCCAAAACTATAACAGATGCAAACTTGTCCTGTGTGGTGGAGATGAGATTTGAAAAAGTAAGTGGAAATCCAGTAAAAGTTTCATTTGGCTACTTTGCACTCTCGAGATAATCGTCACCATGTGCCAAATGCAATATAAAAGGAATCTGAACACATTCGCGCAAAAATGAAATGACCACAATTTTCTCCAAAACTATAACAGATGCAAACTTGTCCTGTGTGGTGAAGATGAGATTTGATAAAGTAAGTGGAAATCCAGTAAAAGTTTCATTTGGCTACTTTGCACTCTCGAGATAATCGTCACCATGTGCCAAATGCAATATAAAAGGAATCTGAACACATTCGCGCAAAAATGAAATGACCACAATTTTCTCCAAAACTATAACAGATGCAAACTTGTCCTGTGTGGTGGAGATGAGATTTGATAAAGTAAGTGGAAATCCAGTAAAAGTTTCATTTGGCTACTTTGCACTCTCGAGATAATCGTCACCATGTGCCAAATGCAATATAAAAGGAATCTGAACACATTCGCGCAAAAATGAAATGACCACAATTTTCTCCAAAACTATAACAGATGCAAACTTGTCCTGTGTGGTGAAGATGAGATTTGATAAAATAAGTGGAAATCCAGTAAAAGTTTCATTTGGCTACTTTGCACTCTCGAGATAATCGTCACCATGTGCCAAATGCAATATAAAAGGAATCTGAACACATTCGCGCAAAAATGAAATGACCACAATTTTCTCCAAAACTATAACAGATGCAAACTTGTCCTGTGTGGAGGAGATGAGATTTGATAAAGTAAGTGGAAATCCAGTAAAAGTTTCATTTGGCTACTTTGCACTCTCGAGATAATCGTCACCATGTGCCAAATGCAATATAAAAGGAATCTGAACACATTCGCGCAAAAATGAAATGACCACAATTTTCTCCAAAACTATAACAGATGCAAACTTGTCCTGTGTGGAGGAGATGAGATTTGATAAAGTAAGTGGAAATCCAGTAAAAGTTTCATTTGGCTACTTTGCACTCTCGAGATAATCGTCACCATGTGCCAAATGCAATATAAAAGGAATCTGAACACATTCGCGCAAAAATGAAATGACCACAATTTTCTCCAAAACTATAACAGATGCAAACTTGTCCTGTGTGGTGGAGATGAGATTTGATAAAGTAAGTGGAAATCCAGTAAAAGTTTCATTTGGCTACTTTGCACTCTCGAGATAATCGTCACCATGTGTCAAATGCAATAAAAAAGGAATCTGAACACATTCGCGCAAAAATGAAATGACCACAATTTTCTCCAAAACTATAACAGATGCAAACTTGTCCTGTGTGGTGGAGATGAGATTTGATAAAGTAAGTGGAAATCCAGTAAAAGTTTCATTTGGCTACTTTGCACTCTCGAGATAATCGTCACCATGTGCCAAATGCAATATAAAAGGAATCTAAACACATTCGCGCAAAAATGAAATGACCACAATTTTCTCCAAAACTATAACAGATGCAAACTTGTCCTGTGTGGTGGAGATGAGATTTGATAAAGTAAGTGGAAATCCAGTAAAAGTTTCATTTGGCTACTTTGCACTCTCGAGATAATCGTCACCATGTGCCAAATGCAATATAAAAGGAATCTGAACACATTCGCGCAATAATGAAATGACCACAATTTTCTCCAAAACTTTAACAGATGCAAACTTGTCCTGTGTGGTGGAGATGAAATTTGATAAAGTAAGTGGAAATCCAGTAAAAGTTTCATTTGGCTACTTTGCACTCTCGAGATAATCGTCACCATGTGCCAAATGCAATATAAAAGGAATCTGAACACATTCGCGCAAAAATGAAATGACCACAATTTTCTCCAAAACTATAACAGATGCAAACTTGTCCTGTGTGGTGAAGATGAGATTTGATAAAGTAAGTGGAAATCCAGTAAAAGTTTCATTTGGCTACTTTGCACTCTCGAGATAATCGTCACCATGTGCCAAATGCAATATAAAAGGAATCTGAACACATTCGCGCAAAAATGAAATGACCACAATTTTCTCCAAAACTATAACAGATGCAAACTTGTCCTGTGTGGTGGAGATGAGATTTGATAAAGTAAGTGGAAATCCAGTAAAAGTTTCATTTGGCTACTTTGCACTCTCGAGATAATCGTCACCATGTGCCAAATGCAATATAAAAGGAATCTGAACACATTCGCGCAAAAATGAAATGACCACAATTTTCTCCAAAACTATAACAGATGCAAACTTGTCCTGTGTGGTGGAGATGAGATTTGATAAAGTAAGTGGAAATCCAGTAAAAGTTTCATTTGGCTACTTTGCACTCTCGAGATAATGGTCACCATGTGCCAAATGCAATATAAAAGGAATATGAACACATTCGCGCAAAAATGAAATGACCACAATTTTCTCCAAAACTATAACAGATGCAAACTTGTCCTGTGTGGTGGAGATGAGATTTGATAAAGTAAGTGGAAATCCAGTAAAAGTTTCATTTGGCTACTTTGCACTCTCGAGATAATCGTCACCATGTGCCAAATGCAATATAAAAGGAATCTGAACACATTCGCGCAAAAATGAAATGACCACAATTTTCTCCAAAACTATAACAGATGCAAACTTGTCCTGTGTGGTGGAGATGAGATTTGATAAAGTAAGTGGAAATCCAGTAAAAGTTTCATTTGGCTACTTTGCACTCTCGAGATAATCGTCACCATGTGCCAAATGCAATATAAAAGGAATCTGAACACATTCGCGCAAAAATGAAATGACCACAATTTTCTCCAAAACTATAACAGATGCAAACTTGTCCTATGTGGTGGAGATGAAATTTGATAAAGTAAGTGGAAATCCAGTAAAAGTTTCATTTGGCTACTTTGCACTCTCGAGATAATCGTCACCATGTGCCAAATGCAATATAAAAGGAATCTGAACACATTCGCGCAAAAATGAAATGACCACAATTTTCTCCAAAACTATAACAGATGCAAACTTGTCCTGTGTGGTGGAGATGAGATTTGATAAAGTAAGTGGAAATCCAGTAAAAGTTTCATTTGGCTACTTTGCACTCTCGAGATAATCGTCACCATGTGCCAAATGCAATATAAAAGGAATCTGAACACATTCGCGCAAAAATGAAATGACCACAATTTTCTCCAAAACTATAACAGATGCAAACTTGTCCTGTGTGGTGGAGATGAAATATGATAAAGTAAGTGGAAATCCAGTAAAAGTTTCATTTGGCTACTTTGCACTCTCGAGATAATCGTCACCATGTGCCAAATGCAATATAAAAGGAATCTGAACACATTCGCGCAAAAATGAAATGACCACAATTTTCTCCAAAACTATAACAGATGCAAACTTGTCCTGTGTGGTGGAGATGAGATTTGATAAAGTAAGTGGAAATCCAGTAAAAGTTTCATTTGGCTACTTTGCACTCTCGAGATAATCGTCACCATGTGCCAAATGCAATATAAAAGGAATCTGAACACGTTCGCGCAAAAATGCAATGACCACAATTTTCTCCAAAACTATAACAGATGCAAACTTGTCCTGTGTGGTGGAGATGAGATTTGATGAAGTGGAAATCCAGTAAAAGTTTCATTTGGCTACTTTGCACTCTCGAGATAATCGTCACCATGTGCCAAATGCAATATAAAAGGAATCTGAACACATTCGCGCAAAAATGAAATGACCACAATTTTCTCCAAAACTATAATCCAGTAAAAGTTTCATTTGGCTACTTTGCACTCTCGAGATAATCGTCACCATGTGTCAAATGCAATAAAAAAGGAATCTGAACACATTCGCGCAAAAATGAAATGACCACAATTTTCTCCAAAACTATAACAGATGCAAACTTGTCCTGTGTGGTGGAGATGAGATTTGATAAAGTAAGTGGAAATCCAGTAAAAGTTTCATTTGGCTACTTTGCACTCTCGAGATAATGGTCACCATGTGCCAAATGCAATATAAAAGGAATATGAACACATTCGCGCAAAAATGAAATGACCACAATTTTCTCCAAAACTATAACAGATGCAAACTTGTCCTGTGTGGTGGAGATGAGATTTGATAAAGTAAGTGGAAATCCAGTAAAAGTTTCATTTGGCTACTTTGCACTCTCGAGATAATCGTCACCATGTGCCAAATGCAATATAAAAGGAATCTGAACACATTCGCGCAAAAATGAAATGACCACAATTTTCTCCAAAACTATAACAGATGCAAACTTGTCCTGTGTGGTGGAGATGAGATTTGATAAAGTAAGTGGAAATCCAGTAAAAGTTTCATTTGGCTACTTTGCACTCTCGAGATAATCGTCACCATGTGCCAAATGCAATATAAAAGGAATCTGAACACATTCGCGCAAAAATGAAATGACCACAATTTTCTCCAAAACTATAACAGATGCAAACTTGTCCTATGTGGTGGAGATGAAATTTGATAAAGTAAGTGGAAATCCAGTAAAAGTTTCATTTGGCTACTTTGCACTCTCGAGATAATCGTCACCATGTGCCAAATGCAATATAAAAGGAATCTGAACACATTCGCGCAAAAATGAAATGACCACAATTTTCTCCAAAACTATAACAGATGCAAACTTGTCCTGTGTGGTGGAGATGAGATTTGATAAAGTAAGTGGAAATCCAGTAAAAGTTTCATTTGGCTACTTTGCACTCTCGAGATAATCGTCACCATGTGCCAAATGCAATATAAAAGGAATCTGAACACATTCGCGCAAAAATGAAATGACCACAATTTTCTCCAAAACTATAACAGATGCAAACTTGTCCTGTGTGGTGGAGATGAGATTTGATAAAGTAAGTGGAAATCCAGTAAAAGTTTCATTTGGCTACTTTGCACTCTCGAGATAATCGTCACCATGTGCCAAATGCAATATAAAAGGAATCTGAACACATTCGCGCAAAAATGAAATGACCAAAATTTTCTCCAAAACTATAACAGATGCAAACTTGTCCTGTGTGGTGGAGATGAGATTTGATAAAGTAAGTGGAAATCCAGTAAAAGTTTCATTTGGCTACTTTGCACTCTCGAGATAATCGTCACCATGTGCCAAATGCAATATAAAAGGAATCTGAACACGTTCGCGCAAAAATGCAATGACCACAATTTTCTCCAAAACTATAACAGATGCAAACTTGTCCTGTGTGGTGGAGATGAGATTTGATAAAGTAAGTGGAAATCCAGTAAAAGTTTCATTTGGCTACTTTGCACTCTCGAGATAATCGTCACCATGTGCCAAATGCAATATAAAAGGAATCTGAACACATTCGCGCAAAAATGAAATGACCACAATTTTCTCCAAAACTATAATCCAGTAAAAGTTTCATTTGGCTACTTTGCACTCTCGAGATAATCGTCACCATGTGTCAAATGCAATAAAAAAGGAATCTGAACACATTCGCGCAAAAATGAAATGACCACAATTTTCTCCAAAACTATAACAGATGCAAACTTGTCCTGTGTGGTGGAGATGAGATTTGATAAAGTAAGTGGAAATCCAGTAAAAGTTTCATTTGGCTACTTTGCACTCTCGAGATAATCGTCACCATGTGCCAAATGCAATATAAAAGGAATCTGAACACATTCGCGCAAAAATGAAATGACCACAATTTTCTCCAAAACTATAAGAGATGCAAACTTGTCCTGTGTGGTGGAGATGAGATTTGATAAAGTAAGTGGAAATCCAGTAAAAGTTTCATTTGGCTACTTTGCACTCTCGAGATAATCGTCACCATGTGCCAAATGCAATATAAAAGGAATCTGAACACATTCGCGCAAAAATGAAATGACCACAATTTTCTCCAAAACTATAACAGATGCAAACTTGTCCTGTGTGGTGGAGATGAGATTTGATAAAGTAAGTGGAAATCCAGTAAAAGTTTCATTTGGCCACTTTGCACTCTCGAGATAATCGTCACCATGTGCCAAATGCAATATAAAAGGAATATGAACACATTCGCGCAAAAATGAAATGACCACAATTTTCTCCAAAACTATAACAGATGCAAACTTGTCCTGTGTGGTGGAGATGAGATTTGATAAAGTAAGTGGAAATCCAGTAAAAGTTTCATTTGGCTACTTGGCACTCTCGAGATAATCGTCACCATGTGCCAAATGCAATATAAAAGGAATCTGAACACATTCGCGCAAAAATGAAATGACCACAATTTTCTCCAAAACTATAACAGATGCAAACTTGTCCTGTGTGGTGGAGATGAGATTTGATAAAGTAAGTGGAAATCCAGTAAAAGTTTCATTTGGCTACTTTGCACTCTCGAGATAATCGTCACCATGTGCCAAATGCAATATAAAAGGAATCTGAACACATTCGCGCAAAAATGAAATGACCACAATTTTCTCCAAAACTATAACAGATGCAAACTTGTCCTATGTGGTGGAGATGAAATTTGATAAAGTAAGTGGAAATCCAGTAAAAGTTTCATTTGGCTACTTTGCACTCTCGAGATAATCGTCACCATGTGCCAAATGCAATATAAAAGGAATCTGAACACATTCGCGCAAAAATGAAATGACCACAATTTTCTCCAAAACTATAACAGATGCAAACTTGTCCTGTGTGGTGGAGATGAGATTTGATAAAGTAAGTGGAAATCCAGTAAAAGTTTCATTTGGCTACTTTGCACTCTCGAGATAATCATCACCATGTGCCAAATGCAATATAAAAGGAATCTGAACACATTCGCGCAAAAATGAAATGACCACAATTTTCTCCAAAACTATAACAGATGCAAACTTGTCCTGTGTGGTGGAGATGAGATTTGATAAAGTAAGTGGAAATCCAGTAAAAGTTTCATTTGGCTACTTTGCACTCTCGAGATAATCGTCACCATGTGCCAAATGCAATATAAAAGGAATCTGAACACATTCGCGCAAAAATGAAATGACCACAATTTTCTCCAAAACTATAACAGATGCAAACTTGTCCTGTGTGGTGGAGATGAGATTTGATAAAGTAAGTGGAAATCCAGTAAAAGTTTCATTTGGCTACTTTGCACTCTCGAGATAATCGTCACCATGTGCCAAATGCAATATAAAAGGAATCTGAACACATTCGCGCAAAAATGAAATGACCACAATTTTCTCCAAAACTATAACAGATGCAAACTTGTCCTGTGTGGTGGAGATGAGATTTGATAAAGTAAGTGGAAATCCAGTAAAAGTTTCATTTGGCTACTTTGCACTCTCGAGATAATCGTCACCATGTGCCAAATGCAATATAAAAGGAATCTGAACACATTCGCGCAAAAATGAAATGACCACAATTTTCTCCAAAACTATAACAGATGCAAACTTGTCCTGTGTGGTGGAGATGAGATTTGATAAAGTAAGTGGAAATCCAGTAAAAGTTTCATTTGGCTACTTTGCACTCTCGAGATAATCGTCACCATGTGTCAAATGCAATAAAAAAGGAATCTGAACACATTCGCGCAAAAATGAAATGACCACAATTTTCTCCAAAACTATAAGAGATGCAAACTTGTCCTGTGTGGTGGAGATGAGATTTGATAAAGTAAGTGGAAATCCAGTAAAAGTTTCATTTGGCTACTTTGCACTCTCGAGATAATCGTCACCATGTGCCAAATGCAATATAAAAGGAATCTGAACACATTCGCGCAAAAATGAAATGACCACAATTTTCTCCAAAACTATAACAGATGCAAACTTGTCCTGTGTGGTGGAGATGAGATTTGATAAAGTAAGTGGAAATCCAGTAAAAGTTTCATTTGGCTACTTTGCACTCTCGAGATAATCGTCACCATGTGCCAAATGCAATATAAAAGGAATCTGAACACATTCGCGCAAAAATGAAATGACCACAATTTTCTCCAAAACTATAACAGATGCAAACTTGTCCTGTGTGGTGGAGATGAAATATGATAAAGTAAGTGGAAATCCAGTAAAAGTTTCATTTGGCTACTTTGCACTCTCGAGATAATCGTCACCATGTGCCAAATGCAATATAAAAGGAATCTGAACACATTCGCGCAAAAATGAAATTACCACAATTTTCTCCAAAACTATACCAGACGCAAACTTGTCCTGTGTGGTGGAGATGAGATTTGATAAAGTAAGTGGAAATCCAGTAAAAGTTTCATTTGGCTACTTTGCACTCTCGAGATAATCGTCACCATGTGCCAAATGCAATATAAAAGGAATCTGAACACATTCGCGCAAAAATGAAATGACCACAATTTTCTCCAAAACTATAACAGATGCAAACTTGTCCTGTGTGGTGGAGATGAGATTTGATAAAGTAAGTGGAAATCCAGTAAAAGTTTCATTTGGCTACTTTGCACTCTCGAGATAATCGTCACCATGTGCCAAATGCAATATAAAAGGAATCTGAACACATTCGCGCAATAATGAAATGACCACAATTTTCTCCAAAACTATAACAGATGCAAACTTGTCCTGTGTGGTGGAGATGAAATTTGATAAAGTGGAAATCCAGTAAAAGTTTCATTTGGCTACTTTGCACTCTCGAGATAATCGTCACCATGTGCCAAATGCAATATAAAAGGAATCTGAACACATTCGCGCAAAAATGAAATGACCACAATTTTCTCCAAAACTATAACAGATGCAAACTTGTCCTGTGTGGTGGAGATGAGATTTGATAAAGTAAGTGGAAATCCAGTAAAAGTTTCATTTGGCTACTTTGCACTCTCGAGATAATCGTCACCATGTGGCAAATGCAATATAAAAGGAATCTGAACACATTCGCGCAAAAATGAAATGACCACAATTTTCTCCAAAACTATAACAGATGCAAACTTGTCCTGTGTGGTGGAGATGAGATTTGATAAAGTAAGTGGAAATCCAGTAAAAGTTTCATTTGGCTACTTTGCACTCTCGAGATAATCGTCACCATGTGCCAAATGCAATATAAAAGGAATCTGAACACATTCGCGCAAAAATTCAATGACCACAATTTTCTCCAAAACTATAACAGATGCAAACTTGTCCTGTGTGGTGGAGATGAGATTTGATAAAGTAAGTGAAAATCCAGTAAAAGTTTCATTTGGCTACTTTGCACTCTCGAGATAATCGTCACCATGTGCCAAATGCAATATAAAAGGAATCTGAACACATTCGCGCAAAAATGAAATGACCACAATTTTCTCCAAAACTATAACAGATGCAAACTTGTCCTTTGTGGTGGAGATGAGATTTGATAAAGTAAGTGGAAATCCAGTAAAAGTTTCATTTGGCTACTTTGCACTCTCGAGATAATCGTCACCATGTGTCAAATGCAATAAAAAAGGAATCTGAACACATTCGCGCAAAAATGAAATGACCACAATTTTCTCCAAAACTATAACAGATGCAAACTTGTCCTGTGTGGTGGAGATGAGATTTGATAAAGTAAGTGGAAATCCAGTAAAAGTTTCATTTGGCTACTTTGCACTCTCGAGATAATCGTCACCATGTGCCAAATGCAATATAAAAGGAATCTGAACACATTCGCGCAAAAATGAAATGACCACAATTTTCTCCAAAACTATAACAGATGCAAACTTGTCCTGTGTGGTGGAGATGAGATTTGATAAAGTAAGTGGAAATCCAGTAAAAGTTTCATTTGGCTACTTTGCACTCTCGAGATAATCGTCACCACGTGCCAAATGCAATATAAAAGGAATCTGAACATATTCGCGCAAAAATGAAATGACCACAATTTTCTCCAAAACTATAACAGATGCAAACTTGTCCTGTGTGGTGGAGATGAGATTTGATAAAGTAAGTGGAAATCCAGTAAAAGTTTCATTTGGCTACTTTGCACTCTCGAGATAATCGTCACCATGTGCCAAATGCAATATAAAAGGAATCTGAACACATTCGCGCAAAAATGAAATGACCACAATTTTCTCCAAAACTATAACAGATGCAAACTTGTCCTGTGTGGTGGAGATGAGATTTGAAAAAGTAAGTGGAAATCCAGTAAAAGTTTCATTTGGCTACTTTGCACTCTCGAGATAATCGTCACCATGTGCCAAATGCAATATAAAAGGAATCTGAACACATTCGCGCAAAAATGAAATGACCACAATTTTCTCCAAAACTATAACAGATGCAAACTTGTCCTGTGTGGTGAAGATGAGATTTGATAAAGTAAGTGGAAATCCAGTAAAAGTTTCATTTGGCTACTTTGCACTCTCGAGATAATCGTCACCATGTGCCAAATGCAATATAAAAGGAATCTGAACACATTCGCGCAAAAATGAAATGACCACACTTTTCTCCAAAACTATAACAGATGCAAACTTGTCCTGTGTGGTGGAGATGAGATTTGATAAAGTAAGTGGAAATCCAGTAAAAGTTTCATTTGGCTACTTTGCACTCTCGAGATAATCGTCACCATGTGCCAAATGCAATATAAAAGGAATCTGAACACATTCGCGCAAAAATGAAATGACCACAATTTTCTCCAAAACTATAACAGATGCAAACTTGTCCTGTGTGGTGAAGATGAGATTTGATAAAATAAGTGGAAATCCAGTAAAAGTTTCATTTGGCTACTTTGCACTCTCGAGATAATCGTCACCATGTGCCAAATGCAATATAAAAGGAATCTAAACACATTCGCGCAAAAATGAAATGACCACAATTTTCTCCAAAACTATAACAGATGCAAACTTGTCCTGTGTGGAGGAGATGAGATTTGATAAAGTAAGTGGAAATCCAGTAAAAGTTTCATTTGGCTACTTTGCACTCTCGAGATAATCGTCACCATGTGCCAAATGCAATATAAAAGGAATCTGAACACATTCGCGCAAAAATGAAATGACCACAATTTTCTCCAAAACTATAACAGATGCAAACTTGTCCTGTGTGGAGGAGATGAGATTTGATAAAGTAAGTGGAAATCCAGTAAAAGTTTCATTTGGCTACTTTGCACTCTCGAGATAATCGTCACCATGTGCCAAATGCAATATAAAAGGAATCTGAACACATTCGCGCAAAAATGAAATGACCACAATTTTCTCCAAAACTATAACAGATGCAAACTTGTCCTGTGTGGTGGAGATGAGATTTGATAAAGTAAGTGGAAATCCAGTAAAAGTTTCATTTGGCTACTTTGCACTCTCGAGATAATCGTCACCATGTGTCAAATGCAATAAAAAAGGAATCTGAACACATTCGCGCAAAAATGAAATGACCACAATTTTCTCCAAAACTATAACAGATGCAAACTTGTCCTGTGTGGTGGAGATGAGATTTGATAAAGTAAGTGGAAATCCAGTAAAAGTTTCATTTGGCTACTTTGCACTCTCGAGATAATCGTCACCATGTGCCAAATGCAATATAAAAGGAATCTAAACACATTCGCGCAAAAATGAAATGACCACAATTTTCTCCAAAACTATAACAGATGCAAACTTGTCCTGTGTGGTGGAGATGAGATTTGATAAAGTAAGTGGAAATCCAGTAAAAGTTTCATTTGGCTACTTTGCACTCTCGAGATAATCGTCACCATGTGCCAAATGCAATATAAAAGGAATCTGAACACATTCGCGCAATAATGAAATGACCACAATTTTCTCCAAAACTTTAACAGATGCAAACTTGTCCTGTGTGGTGGAGATGAAATTTGATAAAGTAAGTGGAAATCCAGTAAAAGTTTCATTTGGCTACTTTGCACTCTCGAGATAATCGTCACCATGTGCCAAATGCAATATAAAAGGAATCTGAACACATTCGCGCAAAAATGAAATGACCACAATTTTCTCCAAAACTATAACAGATGCAAACTTGTCCTGTGTGGTGAAGATGAGATTTGATAAAGTAAGTGGAAATCCAGTAAAAGTTTCATTTGGCTACTTTGCACTCTCGAGATAATCGTCACCATGTGCCAAATGCAATATAAAAGGAATCTGAACACATTCGCGCAAAAATGAAATGACCACAATTTTCTCCAAAACTATAACAGATGCAAACTTGTCCTGTGTGGTGGAGATGAGATTTGATAAAGTAAGTGGAAATCCAGTAAAAGTTTCATTTGGCTACTTTGCACTCTCGAGATAATCGTCACCATGTGCCAAATGCAATATAAAAGGAATCTGAACACATTCGCGCAAAAATGAAATGACCACAATTTTCTCCAAAACTATAACAGATGCAAACTTGTCCTGTGTGGTGGAGATGAGATTTGATAAAGTAAGTGGAAATCCAGTAAAAGTTTCATTTGGCTACTTTGCACTCTCGAGATAATGGTCACCATGTGCCAAATGCAATATAAAAGGAATATGAACACATTCGCGCAAAAATGAAATGACCACAATTTTCTCCAAAACTATAACAGATGCAAACTTGTCCTGTGTGGTGGAGATGAGATTTGATAAAGTAAGTGGAAATCCAGTAAAAGTTTCATTTGGCTACTTTGCACTCTCGAGATAATCGTCACCATGTGCCAAATGCAATATAAAAGGAATCTGAACACATTCGCGCAAAAATGAAATGACCACAATTTTCTCCAAAACTATAACAGATGCAAACTTGTCCTGTGTGGTGGAGATGAGATTTGATAAAGTAAGTGGAAATCCAGTAAAAGTTTCATTTGGCTACTTTGCACTCTCGAGATAATCGTCACCATGTGCCAAATGCAATATAAAAGGAATCTGAACACATTCGCGCAAAAATGAAATGACCACAATTTTCTCCAAAACTATAACAGATGCAAACTTGTCCTATGTGGTGGAGATGAAATTTGATAAAGTAAGTGGAAATCCAGTAAAAGTTTCATTTGGCTACTTTGCACTCTCGAGATAATCGTCACCATGTGCCAAATGCAATATAAAAGGAATCTGAACACATTCGCGCAAAAATGAAATGACCACAATTTTCTCCAAAACTATAACAGATGCAAACTTGTCCTGTGTGGTGGAGATGAGATTTGATAAAGTAAGTGGAAATCCAGTAAAAGTTTCATTTGGCTACTTTGCACTCTCGAGATAATCGTCACCATGTGCCAAATGCAATATAAAAGGAATCTGAACACATTCGCGCAAAAATGAAATGACCACAATTTTCTCCAAAACTATAACAGATGCAAACTTGTCCTGTGTGGTGGAGATGAAATATGATAAAGTAAGTGGAAATCCAGTAAAAGTTTCATTTGGCTACTTTGCACTCTCGAGATAATCGTCACCATGTGCCAAATGCAATATAAAAGGAATCTGAACACATTCGCGCAAAAATGAAATGACCACAATTTTCTCCAAAACTATAACAGATGCAAACTTGTCCTGTGTGGTGGAGATGAGATTTGATAAAGTAAGTGGAAATCCAGTAAAAGTTTCATTTGGCTACTTTGCACTCTCGAGATAATCGTCACCATGTGCCAAATGCAATATAAAAGGAATCTGAACACGTTCGCGCAAAAATGCAATGACCACAATTTTCTCCAAAACTATAACAGATGCAAACTTGTCCTGTGTGGTGGAGATGAGATTTGATGAAGTGGAAATCCAGTAAAAGTTTCATTTGGCTACTTTGCACTCTCGAGATAATCGTCACCATGTGCCAAATGCAATATAAAAGGAATCTGAACACATTCGCGCAAAAATGAAATGACCACAATTTTCTCCAAAACTATAATCCAGTAAAAGTTTCATTTGGCTACTTTGCACTCTCGAGATAATCGTCACCATGTGTCAAATGCAATAAAAAAGGAATCTGAACACATTCGCGCAAAAATGAAATGACCACAATTTTCTCCAAAACTATAACAGATGCAAACTTGTCCTGTGTGGTGGAGATGAGATTTGATAAAGTAAGTGGAAATCCAGTAAAAGTTTCATTTGGCTACTTTGCACTCTCGAGATAATGGTCACCATGTGCCAAATGCAATATAAAAGGAATATGAACACATTCGCGCAAAAATGAAATGACCACAATTTTCTCCAAAACTATAACAGATGCAAACTTGTCCTGTGTGGTGGAGATGAGATTTGATAAAGTAAGTGGAAATCCAGTAAAAGTTTCATTTGGCTACTTTGCACTCTCGAGATAATCGTCACCATGTGCCAAATGCAATATAAAAGGAATCTGAACACATTCGCGCAAAAATGAAATGACCACAATTTTCTCCAAAACTATAACAGATGCAAACTTGTCCTGTGTGGTGGAGATGAGATTTGATAAAGTAAGTGGAAATCCAGTAAAAGTTTCATTTGGCTACTTTGCACTCTCGAGATAATCGTCACCATGTGCCAAATGCAATATAAAAGGAATCTGAACACATTCGCGCAAAAATGAAATGACCACAATTTTCTCCAAAACTATAACAGATGCAAACTTGTCCTATGTGGTGGAGATGAAATTTGATAAAGTAAGTGGAAATCCAGTAAAAGTTTCATTTGGCTACTTTGCACTCTCGAGATAATCGTCACCATGTGCCAAATGCAATATAAAAGGAATCTGAACACATTCGCGCAAAAATGAAATGACCACAATTTTCTCCAAAACTATAACAGATGCAAACTTGTCCTGTGTGGTGGAGATGAGATTTGATAAAGTAAGTGGAAATCCAGTAAAAGTTTCATTTGGCTACTTTGCACTCTCGAGATAATCGTCACCATGTGCCAAATGCAATATAAAAGGAATCTGAACACATTCGCGCAAAAATGAAATGACCACAATTTTCTCCAAAACTATAACAGATGCAAACTTGTCCTGTGTGGTGGAGATGAGATTTGATAAAGTAAGTGGAAATCCAGTAAAAGTTTCATTTGGCTACTTTGCACTCTCGAGATAATCGTCACCATGTGCCAAATGCAATATTAAAGGAATCTGAACACATTCGCGCAAAAATGAAATGACCACAATTTTCTCCAAAACTATAACAGATGCAAACTTGTCCTGTGTGGTGGAGATGAGATTTGATAAAGTAAGTGGAAATCCAGTAAAAGTTTCATTTGGCTACTTTGCACTCTCGAGATAATCGTCACCATGTGCCAAATGCAATATAAAAGGAATCTGAACACGTTCGCGCAAAAATGCAATGACCACAATTTTCTCCAAAACTATAACAGATGCAAACTTGTCCTGTGTGGTGGAGATGAGATTTGATAAAGTAAGTGGAAATCCAGTAAAAGTTTCATTTGGCTACTTTGCACTCTCGAGATAATCGTCACCATGTGCCAAATGCAATATAAAAGGAATCTGAACACATTCGCGCAAAAATGAAATGACCACAATTTTCTCCAAAACTATAATCCAGTAAAAGTTTCATTTGGCTACTTTGCACTCTCGAGATAATCGTCACCATGTGTCAAATGCAATAAAAAAGGAATCTGAACACATTCGCGCAAAAATGAAATGACCACAATTTTCTCCAAAACTATAACAGATGCAAACTTGTCCTGTGTGGTGGAGATGAGATTTGATAAAGTAAGTGGAAATCCAGTAAAAGTTTCATTTGGCTACTTTGCACTCTCGAGATAATCGTCACCATGTGCCAAATGCAATATAAAAGGAATCTGAACACATTCGCGCAAAAATGAAATGACCACAATTTTCTCCAAAACTATAACAGATGCAAACTTGTCCTGTGTGGTGGAGATGAGATTTGATAAAGTAAGTGGAAATCCAGTAAAAGTTTCATTTGGCTACTTTGCACTCTCGAGATAATCGTCACCATGTGCCAAATGCAATATAAAAGGAATCTGAATACATTCGCGCAATAATGAAATGACCACAATTTTCTCCAAAACTTTAACAGATGCAAACTTGTCCTGTGTGGTGGAGATGAAATTTGATAAAGTGGAAATCCAGTAAAAGTTTCATTTGGCTACTTTGCACTCTCGAGATAATCGTCACCATGTGCCAAATGCAATATAAAAGGAATCTGAACACATTCGCGCAAAAATGAAATGACCACAATTTTCTCCAAAACTATAACAGATGCAAACTTGTCCTGTGTGGTGGAGATGAGATTTGATAAAGTAAGTGGAAATCCAGTAAAAGTTTAATTTGGCTACTTTGCACTCTCGAGATAATCGTCACCATGTGCCAAATGCAATATAAAAGGAATCTGAACACATTCGCGCAAAAATGAAATGACCACAATTTTCTCCAAAACTATAACAGATGCACACTTGTCCTGTGTGGTGGAGATGAGATTTGATAAAGTAAGTGGAAATCCAGTAAAAGTTTCATTTGGCTACTTTGCACTCTCGAGATAATCGTCACCATGTGCCAAATGCAATATAAAAGGAATCTGAACACATTCGCGCAAAAATGAAATGACCACAATTTTCTCCAAAACTATAACAGATGCAAACTTGTCCTGTGTGGTGGAGATGAGATTTGATAAAGTGGAAATCCAGTAAAAGTTTCATTTGGCTACTTTGCACTCTCGAGATAATCGTCACCATGTGCCAAATGCAATATAAAAGGAATCTGAACACATTCGCGCAAAAATGAAATGACCACAATTTTCTCCAAAACTATAACAGATGCAAACTTGTCCTGTGTGGTGGAGATGAGATTTGATAAAGTAAGTGGAAATCCAGTAAAAGTTTCATTTGGCTACTTTGCACTCTCGAGATAATCGTCACCATGTGCCAAATGCAATATAAAAGGACTCTGAACACATTCGCGCAAAAATTAAATGACCACAATTTTCTCCAAAACTATAACAGATGCAAACTTGTCCTGTGTGGTGGAGATGAGATTTGATAAAGTAAGTAAAAATCCAGTAAAAGTTTCATTTGGCTACTTTGCACTCTCGAGATAATCGTCACCATGTGCCAAATGCAATATAAAAGGAATCTGAACACATTCGCGCAAAAATGAAATGACCACAATTTTCTCCAAAACTATAACAGATGCAAACTTGTCCTGTGTGTTGGAGATGAGATTTGATAAAGTAAGTCGAAATCCAGTAAAAGTTTCATTTGGCTACTTTGCACTCTCGAGATAATCGTCACCATGTGCCAAATGCAATATAAAAGGAATCTGAACACATTCGCGCAATAATGAAATGACCACAATTTTCTCCAAAACTATAACAGATGCAAACTTGTCCTGTGTGGTGGAGATGAAATTTGATAAAGTAAGTGGAAATCCAGTAAAAGTTTCATTTGGCTACTTTGCACTCTCGAGATAATCGTCACCATGTGCCAAATGCAATATAAAAGGAATCTGAACACATTCGCGAAAAAATGAAATGACCACAATTTTCTCCAAAACTATAACAGATGCAAACTTGTCCTGTGTGGTGGAGATGAGATTTGATAAAGTGGAAATCCAGTAAAAGTTTCATTTGGCTACTTTGCACTCTCGAGATAATCGTCACCATGTGCCAAATGCAATATAAAAGGAATCTGAACACATTCGCGCAAAAATGAAATGACCACAATTTTCTCCAAAACTATAACAGATGCAAACTTGTCCTGTGTGGTGGAGATGAGATTTGATAAAGTAAGTGGAAATCCAGTAAAAGTTTCATTTGGCTACTTTGCACTCTCGAGATAATCGTCACCATGTGCCAAATGCAATATAAAAGGACTCTGAACACATTCGCGCAAAAATTAAATGACCACAATTTTCTCCAAAACTATAACAGATGCAAACTTGTCCTGTGTGGTGGAGATGAGATTTGATAAAGTAAGTAAAAATCCAGTAAAAGTTTCATTTGGCTACTTTGCACTCTCGAGATAATCGTCACCATGTGCCAAATGCAATATAAAAGGAATCTGAACACATTCGCGCAAAAATGAAATGACCACAATTTTCTCCAAAACTATAACAGATGCAAACTTGTCCTGTGTGGTGGAGATGAGATTTGATAAAGTAAGTGGAAATCCAGTAAAAGTTTCATTTGGCTACTTTGCACTCTCGAGATAATCGTCACCATGTGCCAAATGCAATATAAAAGGAATCTGAATACATTCGCGCAATAATGAAATGACCACAATTTTCTCCAAAACTTTAACAGATGCAAACTTGTCCTGTGTGGTGGAGATGAAATTTGATAAAGTGGAAATCCAGTAAAAGTTTCATTTGGCTACTTTGCACTCTCGAGATAATCGTCACCATGTGCCAAATGCAATATAAAAGGAATCTGAACACATTCGCGCAAAAATGAAATGACCACAATTTTCTCCAAAACTATAACAGATGCAAACTTGTCCTGTGTGGTGGAGATGAGATTTGATAAAGTAAGTGGAAATCCAGTAAAAGTTTAATTTGGCTACTTTGCACTCTCGAGATAATCGTCACCATGTGCCAAATGCAATATAAAAGGAATCTGAACACATTCGCGCAAAAATGAAATGACCACAATTTTCTCCAAAACTATAACAGATGCACACTTGTCCTGTGTGGTGGAGATGAGATTTGATAAAGTAAGTGGAAATCCAGTAAAAGTTTCATTTGGCTACTTTGCACTCTCGAGATAATCGTCACCATGTGCCAAATGCAATATAAAAGGAATCTGAACACATTCGCGCAAAAATGAAATGACCACAATTTTCTCCAAAACTATAACAGATGCAAACTTGTCCTGTGTGGTGGAGATGAGATTTGATAAAGTGGAAATCCAGTAAAAGTTTCATTTGGCTACTTTGCACTCTCGAGATAATCGTCACCATGTGCCAAATGCAATATAAAAGGAATCTGAACACATTCGCGCAAAAATGAAATGACCACAATTTTCTCCAAAACTATAACAGATGCAAACTTGTCCTGTGTGGTGGAGATGAGATTTGATAAAGTAAGTGGAAATCCAGTAAAAGTTTCATTTGGCTACTTTGCACTCTCGAGATAATCGTCACCATGTGCCAAATGCAATATAAAAGGACTCTGAACACATTCGCGCAAAAATTAAATGACCACAATTTTCTCCAAAACTATAACAGATGCAAACTTGTCCTGTGTGGTGGAGATGAGATTTGATAAAGTAAGTAAAAATCCAGTAAAAGTTTCATTTGGCTACTTTGCACTCTCGAGATAATCGTCACCATGTGCCAAATGCAATATAAAAGGAATCTGAACACATTCGCGCAAAAATGAAATGACCACAATTTTCTCCAAAACTATAACAGATGCAAACTTGTCCTGTGTGTTGGAGATGAGATTTGATAAAGTAAGTCGAAATCCAGTAAAAGTTTCATTTGGCTACTTTGCACTCTCGAGATAATCGTCACCATGTGCCAAATGCAATATAAAAGGAATCTGAACACATTCGCGCAATAATGAAATGACCACAATTTTCTCCAAAACTATAACAGATGCAAACTTGTCCTGTGTGGTGGAGATGAAATTTGATAAAGTAAGTGGAAATCCAGTAAAAGTTTCATTTGGCTACTTTGCACTCTCGAGATAATCGTCACCATGTGCCAAATGCAATATAAAAGGAATCTGAACACATTCGCGAAAAAATGAAATGACCACAATTTTCTCCAAAACTATAACAGATGCAAACTTGTCCTGTGTGGTGGAGATGAGATTTGATAAAGTAAGTGGAAATCCAGTAAAAGTTTCATTTGGCTACTTTGCACTCTCGAGATAATCGTCACCATGTGGCAAATGCAATATAAAAGGAATCTGAACACATTCGCGCAAAAATGAAATGACCACAATTTTCTCCAAAACTATAACAGATGCACACTTGTCCTGTGTGGTGGAGATGAGATTTGATAAAGTAAGTGGAAATCCAGTAAAAGTTTCATTTGGCTACTTTGCACTCTCGAGATAATCGTCACCATGTGCCAAATGCAATATAAAAGGAATCTGAACACATTCGCGCAAAAATGAAATGACCACAATTTTCTCCAAAACTATAACAGATGCAAACTTGTCCTGTGTGGTGGAGATGAGATTTGATAAAGTAAGTGGAAATCCAGTAAAAGTTTCATTTGGCTACTTTGCACTCTCGAGATAATCGTCACCATGTGCCAAATGCAATATAAAAGGAATCTGAACACATTCGCGCAAAAATGAAATGACCACAATTTTCTCCAAAACTATAACAGATGCAAACTTGTCCTGTGTGGTGGAGATGAGATTTGATAAAGTAAGTGGAAATCCAGTAAAAGTTTCATTTGGCTACTTTGCACTCTCGAGATAATCGTCACCATGTGCCAAATGCAATATAAAAGGAATCTGAACACATTCGCGCAAAAATGAAATGACCACAATTTTCTCCAAAACTATAACAGATGCAAACTTGTCCTGTGTGGTGGAGATGAGATTTGATAAAGTAAGTGGAAATCCAGTAAAAGTTTCATTTGGCTACTTTGCACTCTCGAGATAATGGTCACCATGTGCCAAATGCAATATAAAAGGAATATGAACACATTCGCGCAAAAATGAAATGACCACAATTTTCTCCAAAACTATAACAGATGCAAACTTGTCCTGTGTGGTGGAGATGAGATTTGATAAAGTAAGTGGAAATCCAGTAAAAGTTTCATTTGGCTACTTTGCACTCTCGAGATAATCGTCACCATGTGCCAAATGCAATATAAAAGGAATCTGAACACATTCGCGCAAAAATGAAATGACCACAATTTTCTCCAAAACTATAACAGATGCAAACTTGTCCTGTGTGGTGGAGATGAGATTTGATAAAGTAAGTGGAAATCCAGTAAAAGTTTCATTTGGCTACTTTGCACTCTCGAGATAATCGTCACCATGTGCCAAATGCAATATAAAAGGAATCTGAACACATTCGCGCAAAAATGAAATGACCACAATTTTCTCCAAAACTATAACAGATGCAAACTTGTCCTATGTGGTGGAGATGAAATTTGATAAAGTAAGTGGAAATCCAGTAAAAGTTTCATTTGGCTACTTTGCACTCTCGAGATAATTGTCACCATGTGCCAAATGCAATATAAAAGGAATCTGAACACATTCGCGCAAAAATGAAATGACCACAATTTTCTCCAAAACTATAACAGATGCAAACTTGTCCTGTGTGGTGGAGATGAGATTTGATAAAGTAAGTGGAAATCCAGTAAAAGTTTCATTTGGCTACTTTGCACTCTCGAGATAATCGTCACCATGTGCCAAATGCAATATAAAAGGAATCTGAACACATTCGCGCAAAAATGAAATGACCACAATTTTCTCCAAAACTATAACAGATGCAAACTTGTCCTGTGTGGTGGAGATGAAATATGATAAAGTAAGTGGAAATCCAGTAAAAGTTTCATTTGGCTACTTTGCACTCTCGAGATAATCGTCACCATGTGCCAAATGCAATATAAAAGGAATCTGAACACATTCGCGCAAAAATGAAATGACCACAATTTTCTCCAAAACTATAACAGATGCAAACTTGTCCTGTGTGGTGGAGATGAGATTTGATAAAGTAAGTGGAAATCCAGTAAAAGTTTCATTTGGCTACTTTGCACTCTCGAGATAATCGTCACCATGTGCCAAATGCAATATAAAAGGAATCTGAACACGTTCGCGCAAAAATGCAATGACCACAATTTTCTCCAAAACTATAACAGATGCAAACTTGTCCTGTGTGGTGGAGATGAGATTTGATGAAGTGGAAATCCAGTAAAAGTTTCATTTGGCTACTTTGCACTCTCGAGATAATCGTCACCATGTGCCAAATGCAATATAAAAGGAATCTGAACACATTCGCGCAAAAATGAAATGACCACAATTTTCTCCAAAACTATAATCCAGTAAAAGTTTCATTTGGCTACTTTGCACTCTCGAGATAATCGTCACCATGTGTCAAATGCAATAAAAAAGGAATCTGAACACATTCGCGCAAAAATGAAATGACCACAATTTTCTCCAAAACTATAACAGATGCAAACTTGTCCTGTGTGGTGGAGATGAGATTTGATAAAGTAAGTGGAAATCCAGTAAAAGTTTCATTTGGCTACTTTGCACTCTCGAGATAATGGTCACCATGTGCCAAATGCAATATAAAAGGAATATGAACACATTCGCGCAAAAATGAAATGACCACAATTTTCTCCAAAACTATAACAGATGCAAACTTGTCCTGTGTGGTGGAGATGAGATTTGATAAAGTAAGTGGAAATCCAGTAAAAGTTTCATTTGGCTACTTTGCACTCTCGAGATAATCGTCACCATGTGCCAAATGCAATATAAAAGGAATCTGAACACATTCGCGCAAAAATGAAATGACCACAATTTTCTCCAAAACTATAACAGATGCAAACTTGTCCTGTGTGGTGGAGATGAGATTTGATAAA
The DNA here is from genome assembly GCF_048569485.1 of Anomaloglossus baeobatrachus. Classification (NCBI taxonomy): domain Eukaryota; kingdom Metazoa; phylum Chordata; class Amphibia; order Anura; family Aromobatidae; genus Anomaloglossus; species Anomaloglossus baeobatrachus. The sequence goes on along the minus strand of NW_027442008.1, from coordinate 196,953 downwards.
GTAAGTGGAAATCCAGTAAAAGTTTCATTTGGCTACTTTGCACTCTCGAGATAATCGTCACCATGTGCCAAATGCAATATAAAAGGAATCTGAACACATTCGCGCAAAAATGAAATGACCACAATTTTCTCCAAAACTATAACAGATGCAAACTTGTCCTATGTGGTGGAGATGAAATTTGATAAAGTAAGTGGAAATCCAGTAAAAGTTTCATTTGGCTACTTTGCACTCTCGAGATAATCGTCACCATGTGCCAAATGCAATATAAAAGGAATCTGAACACATTCGCGCAAAAATGAAATGACCACAATTTTCTCCAAAACTATAACAGATGCAAACTTGTCCTGTGTGGTGGAGATGAGATTTGATAAAGTAAGTGGAAATCCAGTAAAAGTTTCATTTGGCTACTTTGCACTCTCGAGATAATCGTCACCATGTGCCAAATGCAATATAAAAGGAATCTGAACACATTCGCGCAAAAATGAAATGACCACAATTTTCTCCAAAACTATAACAGATGCAAACTTGTCCTGTGTGGTGGAGATGAGATTTGATAAAGTAAGTGGAAATCCAGTAAAAGTTTCATTTGGCTACTTTGCACTCTCGAGATAATCGTCACCATGTGCCAAATGCAATATAAAAGGAATCTGAACACATTCGCGCAAAAATGAAATGACCACAATTTTCTCCAAAACTATAACAGATGCAAACTTGTCCTGTGTGGTGGAGATGAGATTTGATAAAGTAAGTGGAAATCCAGTAAAAGTTTCATTTGGCTACTTTGCACTCTCGAGATAATCGTCACCATGTGCCAAATGCAATATAAAAGGAATCTGAACACGTTCGCGCAAAAATGCAATGACCACAATTTTCTCCAAAACTATAACAGATGCAAACTTGTCCTGTGTGGTGGAGATGAGATTTGATAAAGTAAGTGGAAATCCAGTAAAAGTTTCATTTGGCTACTTTGCACTCTCGAGATAATCGTCACCATGTGCCAAATGCAATATAAAAGGAATCTGAACACATTCGCGCAAAAATGAAATGACCACAATTTTCTCCAAAACTATAATCCAGTAAAAGTTTCATTTGGCTACTTTGCACTCTCGAGATAATCGTCACCATGTGTCAAATGCAATAAAAAAGGAATCTGAACACATTCGCGCAAAAATGAAATGACCACAATTTTCTCCAAAACTATAACAGATGCAAACTTGTCCTGTGTGGTGGAGATGAGATTTGATAAAGTAAGTGGAAATCCAGTAAAAGTTTCATTTGGCTACTTTGCACTCTCGAGATAATCGTCACCATGTGCCAAATGCAATATAAAAGGAATCTGAACACATTCGCGCAAAAATGAAATGACCACAATTTTCTCCAAAACTATAACAGATGCAAACTTGTCCTGTGTGGTGGAGATGAGATTTGATAAAGTAAGTGGAAATCCAGTAAAAGTTTCATTTGGCTACTTTGCACTCTCGAGATAATCGTCACCATGTGCCAAATGCAATATAAAAGGAATCTGAATACATTCGCGCAATAATGAAATGACCACAATTTTCTCCAAAACTTTAACAGATGCAAACTTGTCCTGTGTGGTGGAGATGAAATTTGATAAAGTGGAAATCCAGTAAAAGTTTCATTTGGCTACTTTGCACTCTCGAGATAATCGTCACCATGTGCCAAATGCAATATAAAAGGAATCTGAACACATTCGCGCAAAAATGAAATGACCACAATTTTCTCCAAAACTATAACAGATGCAAACTTGTCCTGTGTGGTGGAGATGAGATTTGATAAAGTAAGTGGAAATCCAGTAAAAGTTTAATTTGGCTACTTTGCACTCTCGAGATAATCGTCACCATGTGCCAAATGCAATATAAAAGGAATCTGAACACATTCGCGCAAAAATGAAATGACCACAATTTTCTCCAAAACTATAACAGATGCACACTTGTCCTGTGTGGTGGAGATGAGATTTGATAAAGTAAGTGGAAATCCAGTAAAAGTTTCATTTGGCTACTTTGCACTCTCGAGATAATCGTCACCATGTGCCAAATGCAATATAAAAGGAATCTGAACACATTCGCGCAAAAATGAAATGACCACAATTTTCTCCAAAACTATAACAGATGCAAACTTGTCCTGTGTGGTGGAGATGAGATTTGATAAAGTGGAAATCCAGTAAAAGTTTCATTTGGCTACTTTGCACTCTCGAGATAATCGTCACCATGTGCCAAATGCAATATAAAAGGAATCTGAACACATTCGCGCAAAAATGAAATGACCACAATTTTCTCCAAAACTATAACAGATGCAAACTTGTCCTGTGTGGTGGAGATGAGATTTGATAAAGTAAGTGGAAATCCAGTAAAAGTTTCATTTGGCTACTTTGCACTCTCGAGATAATCGTCACCATGTGCCAAATGCAATATAAAAGGACTCTGAACACATTCGCGCAAAAATTAAATGACCACAATTTTCTCCAAAACTATAACAGATGCAAACTTGTCCTGTGTGGTGGAGATGAGATTTGATAAAGTAAGTAAAAATCCAGTAAAAGTTTCATTTGGCTACTTTGCACTCTCGAGATAATCGTCACCATGTGCCAAATGCAATATAAAAGGAATCTGAACACATTCGCGCAAAAATGAAATGACCACAATTTTCTCCAAAACTATAACAGATGCAAACTTGTCCTGTGTGTTGGAGATGAGATTTGATAAAGTAAGTCGAAATCCAGTAAAAGTTTCATTTGGCTACTTTGCACTCTCGAGATAATCGTCACCATGTGCCAAATGCAATATAAAAGGAATCTGAACACATTCGCGCAATAATGAAATGACCACAATTTTCTCCAAAACTATAACAGATGCAAACTTGTCCTGTGTGGTGGAGATGAAATTTGATAAAGTAAGTGGAAATCCAGTAAAAGTTTCATTTGGCTACTTTGCACTCTCGAGATAATCGTCACCATGTGCCAAATGCAATATAAAAGGAATCTGAACACATTCGCGAAAAAATGAAATGACCACAATTTTCTCCAAAACTATAACAGATGCAAACTTGTCCTGTGTGGTGGAGATGAGATTTGATAAAGTAAGTGGAAATCCAGTAAAAGTTTCATTTGGCTACTTTGCACTCTCGAGATAATCGTCACCATGTGGCAAATGCAATATAAAAGGAATCTGAACACATTCGCGCAAAAATGAAATGACCACAATTTTCTCCAAAACTATAACAGATGCAAACTTGTCCTGTGTGGTGGAGATGAGATTTGATAAAGTAAGTGGAAATCCAGTAAAAGTTTCATTTGGCTACTTTGCACTCTCGAGATAATCGTCACCATGTGCCAAATGCAATATAAAAGGAATCTGAACACATTCGCGCAAAAATGCAATGACCACAATTTTCTCCAAAACTATAACAGATGCAAACTTGTCCTGTGTGGTGGAGATGAGATTTGATAAAGTAAGTGAAAATCCAGTAAAAGTTTCATTTGGCTACTTTGCACTCTCGAGATAATCGTCACCATGTGCCAAATGCAATATAAAAGGAATCTGAACACATTCGCGCAAAAATGAAATGACCACAATTTTCTCCAAAACTATAACAGATGCAAACTTGTCCTTTGTGGTGGAGATGAGATTTGATAAAGTAAGTGGAAATCCAGTAAAAGTTTCATTTGGCTACTTTGCACTCTCGAGATAATCGTCACCATGTGTCAAATGCAATAAAAAAGGAATATGAAAACACATTCGCGCAAAAATGAAATGACCACAATTTTCTCCAAAACTATAACAGATGCAAACTTGTCCTGTGTGGTGGAGATGAGATTTGATAAAGTAAGTGGAAATCCAGTAAAAGTTTCATTTGGCTACTTTGCACTCTCGAGATAATCGTCACCATGTGCCAAATGCAATATAAAAGGAATCTGAACACATTCGCGCAAAAATGAAATGACCACAATTTTCTCCAAAACTATAACAGATGCAAACTTGTCCTGTGTGGTGGAGATGAGATTTGATAAAGTAAGTGGAAATCCAGTAAAAGTTTCATTTGGCTACTTTGCACTCTCGAGATAATCGTCACCACGTGCCAAATGCAATATAAAAGGAATCTGAACATATTCGCGCAAAAATGAAATGACCACAATTTTCTCCAAAACTATAACAGATGCAAACTTGTCCTGTGTGGTGGAGATGAGATTTGATAAAGTAAGTGGAAATCCAGTAAAAGTTTCATTTGGCTACTTTGCACTCTCGAGATAATCGTCACCATGTGCCAAATGCAATATAAAAGGAATCTGAACACATTCGCGCAAAAATGAAATGACCACAATTTTCTCCAAAACTATAACAGATGCAAACTTGTCCTGTGTGGTGGAGATGAGATTTGATAAAGTAAGTGGAAATCCAGTAAAAGTTTCATTTGGCTACTTTGCACTCTCGAGATAATCGTCACCATGTGCCAAATGCAATATAAAAGGAATCTGAACACATTCGCGCAAAAATGAAATGACCACAATTTTCTCCAAAACTATAACAGATGCAAACTTGTCCTGTGTGGTGGAGATGAGATTTGATAAAGTAAGTGGAAATCCAGTAAAAGTTTCATTTGGCTACTTTGCACTCTCGAGATAATCGTCACCATGTGCCAAATGCAATATAAAAGGAATCTGAACACATTCGCGCAAAAATGCAATGACCACAATTTTCTCCAAAACTATAACAGATGCAAACTTGTCCTGTGTGGTGGAGATGAGATTTGATAAAGTAAGTGAAAATCCAGTAAAAGTTTCATTTGGCTACTTTGCACTCTCGAGATAATCGTCACCATGTGCCAAATGCAATATAAAAGGAATCTGAACACATTCGCGCAAAAATGAAATGACCACAATTTTCTCCAAAACTATAACAGATGCAAACTTGTCCTTTGTGGTGGAGATGAGATTTGATAAAGTAAGTGGAAATCCAGTAAAAGTTTCATTTGGCTACTTTGCACTCTCGAGATAATCGTCACCATGTGTCAAATGCAATAAAAAAGGAATATGAAAACACATTCGCGCAAAAATGAAATGACCACAATTTTCTCCAAAACTATAACAGATGCAAACTTGTCCTGTGTGGTGGAGATGAGATTTGATAAAGTAAGTGGAAATCCAGTAAAAGTTTCATTTGGCTACTTTGCACTCTCGAGATAATCGTCACCATGTGCCAAATGCAATATAAAAGGAATCTGAACACATTCGCGCAAAAATGAAATGACCACAATTTTCTCCAAAACTATAACAGATGCAAACTTGTCCTGTGTGGTGGAGATGAGATTTGATAAAGTAAGTGGAAATCCAGTAAAAGTTTCATTTGGCTACTTTGCACTCTCGAGATAATCGTCACCACGTGCCAAATGCAATATAAAAGGAATCTGAACATATTCGCGCAAAAATGAAATGACCACAATTTTCTCCAAAACTATAACAGATGCAAACTTGTCCTGTGTGGTGGAGATGAGATTTGATAAAGTAAGTGGAAATCCAGTAAAAGTTTCATTTGGCTACTTTGCACTCTCGAGATAATCGTCACCATGTGCCAAATGCAATATAAAAGGAATCTGAACACATTCGCGCAAAAATGAAATGACCACAATTTTCTCCAAAACTATAACAGATGCAAACTTGTCCTGTGTGGTGGAGATGAGATTTGAAAAAGTAAGTGGAAATCCAGTAAAAGTTTCATTTGGCTACTTTGCACTCTCGAGATAATCGTCACCATGTGCCAAATGCAATATAAAAGGAATCTGAACACATTCGCGCAAAAATGAAATGACCACAATTTTCTCCAAAACTATAACAGATGCAAACTTGTCCTGTGTGGTGAAGATGAGATTTGATAAAGTAAGTGGAAATCCAGTAAAAGTTTCATTTGGCTACTTTGCACTCTCGAGATAATCGTCACCATGTGCCAAATGCAATATAAAAGGAATCTGAACACATTCGCGCAAAAATGAAATGACCACAATTTTCTCCAAAACTATAACAGATGCAAACTTGTCCTGTGTGGTGGAGATGAGATTTGATAAAGTAAGTGGAAATCCAGTAAAAGTTTCATTTGGCTACTTTGCACTCTCGAGATAATCGTCACCATGTGCCAAATGCAATATAAAAGGAATCTGAACACATTCGCACAAAAATGAAATGACCACAATTTTCTCCAAAACTATAACAGATGCAAACTTGTCCTTTGTGGTGGAGATGAGATTTGATAAAGTAAGTGGAAATCCAGTAAAAGTTTCATTTGGCTACTTTGCACTCTCGAGATAATCGTCACCATGTGCCAAATGCAATATAAAAGGAATCTGAACACATTCGCGCAAAAATGAAATGACCACAATTTTCTCCAAAACTATAACAGATGCAAACTTGTCCTGTGTGGTGGAGATGAGATTTGATAAAGTAAGTGGAAATCCAGTAAAAGTTTCATTTGGCTACTTTGCACTCTCGAGATAATCGTCACCATGTGCCAAATGCAATATAAAAGGACTCTGAACACATTCGCGCAAAAATTAAATGACCACAATTTTCTCCAAAACTATAACAGATGCAAACTTGTCCTGTGTGGTGGAGATGAGATTTGATAAAGTAAGTAAAAATCCAGTAAAAGTTTCATTTGGCTACTTTGCACTCTCGAGATAATCGTCACCATGTGCCAAATGCAATATAAAAGGAATCTGAACACATTCGCGCAATAATGAAATGACCACAATTTTCTCCAAAACTATAACAGATGCAAACTTGTCCTGTGTGGTAGAGATGAAATTTGATAAAGTAAGTGGAAATCCAGTAAAAGTTTCATTTGGCTACTTTGCACTCTCGAGATAATCGTCACCATGTGCCAAATGCAATATAAAAGGAATCTGAACACATTCGCGCAAAAATGAAATGACCACAATTTTCTCCAAAACTATAACAGATGCAAACTTGTCCTGTGTGGTGGAGATGAGATTTGATAAAGTAAGTGGAAATCCAGTAAAAGTTTCATTTGGCTACTTTGCACTCTCGAGATAATCGTCACCATGTGGCAAATGCAATATAAAAGGAATCTGAACACATTCGCGCAAAAATGAAATGACCACAATTTTCTCCAAAACTATAACAGATGCAAACTTGTCCTGTGTGGTGGAGATGAGATTTGATAAAGTAAGTGGAAATCCAGTAAAAGTTTCATTTGGCTACTTTGCACTCTCGACATAATCGTCACCATGTGCCAAATGCAATATAAAAGGAATCTGAACACATTCGCGCAAAAATGCAATGACCACAATTTTCTCCAAAACTATAACAGATGCAAACTTGTCCTGTGTGGTGGAGATGAGATTTGATAAAGTAAGTGAAAATCCAGTAAAAGTTTCATTTGGCTACTTTGCACTCTCGAGATAATCGTCACCATGTGCCAAATGCAATATAAAAGGAATCTGAACACATTCGCGCAAAAATGAAATGACCACAATTTTCTCCAAAACTATAACAGATGCAAACTTGTCCTTTGTGGTGGAGATGAGATTTGATAAAGTAAGTGGAAATCCAGTAAAAGTTTCATTTGGCTACTTTGCACTCTCGAGATAATCGTCACCATGTGTCAAATGCAATAAAAAAGGAATCTGAACACATTCGCGCAAAAATGAAATGACCACAATTTTCTCCAAAACTATAACAGATGCAAACTTGTCCTGTGTGGTGGAGATGAGATTTGATAAAGTAAGTGGAAATCCAGTAAAAGTTTCATTTGGCTACTTTGCACTCTCGAGATAATCGTCACCACGTGCCAAATGCAATATAAAAGGAATCTGAACATATTCGCGCAAAAATGAAATGACCACAATTTTCTCCAAAACTATAACAGATGCAAACTTGTCCTGTGTGGTGGAGATGAGATTTGATAAAGTAAGTGGAAATCCAGTAAAAGTTTCATTTGGCTACTTTGCACTCTCGAGATAATCGTCACCATGTGCCAAATGCAATATAAAAGGAATCTGAACACATTCGCGCAAAAATGAAATGACCACAATTTTCTCCAAAACTATAACAGATGCAAACTTGTCCTGTGTGGTGGAGATGAGATTTGATAAAGTAAGTGAAAATCCAGTAAAAGTTTCATTTGGCTACTTTGCACTCTCGAGATAATCGTCACCATGTGCCAAATGCAATATAAAAGGAATCTGAACACATTCGCGCAAAAATGAAATGACCACAATTTTCTCCAAAACTATAACAGATGCAAACTTGTCCTTTGTGGTGGAGATGAGATTTGATAAAGTAAGTGGAAATCCAGTAAAAGTTTCATTTGGCTACTTTGCACTCTCGAGATAATCGTCACCATGTGTCAAATGCAATAAAAAAGGAATCTGAACACATTCGCGCAAAAATGAAATGACCACAATTTTCTCCAAAACTATAACAGATGCAAACTTGTCCTGTGTGGTGGAGATGAGATTTGATAAAGTAAGTGAAAATCCAGTAAAAGTTTCATTTGGCTACTTTGCACTCTCGAGATAATCGTCACCATGTGCCAAATGCAATATAAAAGGAATCTGAACACATTCGCGCAAAAATGAAATGACCACAATTTTCTCCAAAACTATAACAGATGCAAACTTGTCCTTTGTGGTGGAGATGAGATTTGATAAAGTAAGTGGAAATCCAGTAAAAGTTTCATTTGGCTACTTTGCACTCTCGAGATAATCGTCACCATGTGTCAAATGCAATAAAAAAGGAATATGAAAACACATTCGCGCAAAAATGAAATGACCACAATTTTCTCCAAAACTATAACAGATGCAAACTTGTCCTGTGTGGTGGAGATGAGATTTGATAAAGTAAGTGGAAATCCAGTAAAAGTTTCATTTGGCTACTTTGCACTCTCGAGATAATCGTCACCATGTGCCAAATGCAATATAAAAGGAATCTGAACACATTCGCGCAAAAATGAAATGACCACAATTTTCTCCAAAACTATAACAGATGCAAACTTGTCCTGTGTGGTGGAGATGAGATTTGATAAAGTAAGTGGAAATCCAGTAAAAGTTTCATTTGGCTACTTTGCACTCTCGAGATAATCGTCACCACGTGCCAAATGCAATATAAAAGGAATCTGAACATATTCGCGCAAAAATGAAATGACCACAATTTTCTCCAAAACTATAACAGATGCAAACTTGTCCTGTGTGGTGGAGATGAGATTTGATAAAGTAAGTGGAAATCCAGTAAAAGTTTCATTTGGCTACTTTGCACTCTCGAGATAATCGTCACCATGTGCCAAATGCAATATAAAAGGAATCTGAACACATTCGCGCAAAAATGAAATGACCACAATTTTCTCCAAAACTATAACAGATGCAAACTTGTCCTGTGTGGTGGAGATGAGATTTGAAAAAGTAAGTGGAAATCCAGTAAAAGTTTCATTTGGCTACTTTGCACTCTCGAGATAATCGTCACCATGTGCCAAATGCAATATAAAAGGAATCTGAACACATTCGCGCAAAAATGAAATGACCACAATTTTCTCCAAAACTATAACAGATGCAAACTTGTCCTGTGTGGTGAAGATGAGATTTGATAAAGTAAGTGGAAATCCAGTAAAAGTTTCATTTGGCTACTTTGCACTCTCGAGATAATCGTCACCATGTGCCAAATGCAATATAAAAGGAATCTGAACACATTCGCGCAAAAATGAAATGACCACAATTTTCTCCAAAACTATAACAGATGCAAACTTGTCCTGTGTGGTGGAGATGAGATTTGATAAAGTAAGTGGAAATCCAGTAAAAGTTTCATTTGGCTACTTTGCACTCTCGAGATAATCGTCACCATGTGCCAAATGCAATATAAAAGGAATCTGAACACATTCGCACAAAAATGAAATGACCACAATTTTCTCCAAAACTATAACAGATGCAAACTTGTCCTTTGTGGTGGAGATGAGATTTGATAAAGTAAGTGGAAATCCAGTAAAAGTTTCATTTGGCTACTTTGCACTCTCGAGATAATCGTCACCATGTGCCAAATGCAATATAAAAGGAATCTGAACACATTCGCGCAAAAATGAAATGACCACAATTTTCTCCAAAACTATAACAGATGCAAACTTGTCCTGTGTGGTGGAGATGAGATTTGATAAAGTAAGTGGAAATCCAGTAAAAGTTTCATTTGGCTACTTTGCACTCTCGAGATAATCGTCACCATGTGCCAAATGCAATATAAAAGGACTCTGAACACATTCGCGCAAAAATTAAATGACCACAATTTTCTCCAAAACTATAACAGATGCAAACTTGTCCTGTGTGGTGGAGATGAGATTTGATAAAGTAAGTAAAAATCCAGTAAAAGTTTCATTTGGCTACTTTGCACTCTCGAGATAATCGTCACCATGTGCCAAATGCAATATAAAAGGAATCTGAACACATTCGCGCAATAATGAAATGACCACAATTTTCTCCAAAACTATAACAGATGCAAACTTGTCCTGTGTGGTAGAGATGAAATTTGATAAAGTAAGTGGAAATCCAGTAAAAGTTTCATTTGGCTACTTTGCACTCTCGAGATAATCGTCACCATGTGCCAAATGCAATATAAAAGGAATCTGAACACATTCGCGCAAAAATGAAATGACCACAATTTTCTCCAAAACTATAACAGATGCAAACTTGTCCTGTGTGGTGGAGATGAGATTTGATAAAGTAAGTGGAAATCCAGTAAAAGTTTCATTTGGCTACTTTGCACTCTCGAGATAATCGTCACCATGTGGCAAATGCAATATAAAAGGAATCTGAACACATTCGCGCAAAAATGAAATGACCACAATTTTCTCCAAAACTATAACAGATGCAAACTTGTCCTGTGTGGTGGAGATGAGATTTGATAAAGTAAGTGGAAATCCAGTAAAAGTTTCATTTGGCTACTTTGCACTCTCGACATAATCGTCACCATGTGCCAAATGCAATATAAAAGGAATCTGAACACATTCGCGCAAAAATGCAATGACCACAATTTTCTCCAAAACTATAACAGATGCAAACTTGTCCTGTGTGGTGGAGATGAGATTTGATAAAGTAAGTGAAAATCCAGTAAAAGTTTCATTTGGCTACTTTGCACTCTCGAGATAATCGTCACCATGTGCCAAATGCAATATAAAAGGAATCTGAACACATTCGCGCAAAAATGAAATGACCACAATTTTCTCCAAAACTATAACAGATGCAAACTTGTCCTTTGTGGTGGAGATGAGATTTGATAAAGTAAGTGGAAATCCAGTAAAAGTTTCATTTGGCTACTTTGCACTCTCGAGATAATCGTCACCATGTGTCAAATGCAATAAAAAAGGAATCTGAACACATTCGCGCAAAAATGAAATGACCACAATTTTCTCCAAAACTATAACAGATGCAAACTTGTCCTGTGTGGTGGAGATGAGATTTGATAAAGTAAGTGGAAATCCAGTAAAAGTTTCATTTGGCTACTTTGCACTCTCGAGATAATCGTCACCACGTGCCAAATGCAATATAAAAGGAATCTGAACATATTCGCGCAAAAATGAAATGACCACAATTTTCTCCAAAACTATAACAGATGCAAACTTGTCCTGTGTGGTGGAGATGAGATTTGATAAAGTAAGTGGAAATCCAGTAAAAGTTTCATTTGGCTACTTTGCACTCTCGAGATAATCGTCACCATGTGCCAAATGCAATATAAAAGGAATCTGAACACATTCGCGCAAAAATGAAATGACCACAATTTTCTCCAAAACTATAACAGATGCAAACTTGTCCTGTGTGGTGGAGATGAGATTTGATAAAGTAAGTGAAAATCCAGTAAAAGTTTCATTTGGCTACTTTGCACTCTCGAGATAATCGTCACCATGTGCCAAATGCAATATAAAAGGAATCTGAACACATTCGCGCAAAAATGAAATGACCACAATTTTCTCCAAAACTATAACAGATGCAAACTTGTCCTTTGTGGTGGAGATGAGATTTGATAAAGTAAGTGGAAATCCAGTAAAAGTTTCATTTGGCTACTTTGCACTCTCGAGATAATCGTCACCATGTGTCAAATGCAATAAAAAAGGAATCTGAACACATTCGCGCAAAAATGAAATGACCACAATTTTCTCCAAAACTATAACAGATGCAAACTTGTCCTGTGTGGTGGAGATGAGATTTGATAAAGTAAGTGGAAATCCAGTAAAAGTTTCATTTGGCTACTTTGCACTCTCGAGATAATCGTCACCATGTGCCAAATGCAATATAAAAGGAATCTGAACACATTCGCGCAAAAATGAAATGACCACAATTTTCTCCAAAACTATAACAGATGCAAACTTGTCCTGTGTGGTGGAGATGAGATTTGATAAAGTAAGTGGAAATCCAGTAAAAGTTTCATTTGGCTACTTTGCACTCTCGAGATAATCGTCACCACGTGCCAAATGCAATATAAAAGGAATCTGAACATATTCGCGCAAAAATGAAATGACCACAATTTTCTCCAAAACTATAACAGATGCAAACTTGTCCTGTGTGGTGGAGATGAGATTTGATAAAGTAAGTGGAAATCCAGTAAAAGTTTCATTTGGCTACTTTGCACTCTCGAGATAATCGTCACCATGTGCCAAATGCAATATAAAAGGAATCTGAACACATTCGCGCAAAAATGAAATGACCACAATTTTCTCCAAAACTATAACAGATGCAAACTTGTCCTGTGTGGTGGAGATGAGATTTGAAAAAGTAAGTGGATATCCAGTAAAAGTTTCATTTGGCTACTTTGCACTCTCGAGATAATCGTCACCATGTGCCAAATGCAATATAAAAGGAATCTGAACACATTCGCGCAAAAATGAAATGACCACAATTTTCTCCAAAACTATAACAGATGCAAACTTGTCCTGTGTGGTGAAGATGAGATTTGATAAAGTAAGTGGAAATCCAGTAAAAGTTTCATTTGGCTACTTTGCACTCTCGAGATAATCGTCACCATGTGCCAAATGCAATATAAAAGGAATCTGAACACATTCGCGCAAAAATGAAATGACCACAATTTTCTCCAAAACTATAACAGATGCAAACTTGTCCTGTGTGGTGGAGATGAGATTTGATAAAGTAAGTGGAAATCCAGTAAAAGTTTCATTTGGCTACTTTGCACTCTCGAGATAATCGTCACCATGTGCCAAATGCAATATAAAAGGAATCTGAACACATTCGCGCAAAAATGAAATGACCACAATTTTCTCCAAAACTATAACAGATGCAAACTTGTCCTGTGTGGTGGAGATGAGATTTGAAAAAGTAAGTGGAAATCCAGTAAAAGTTTCATTTGGCTACTTTGCACTCTCGAGATAATCGTCACCATGTGCCAAATGCAATATAAAAGGAATCTGAACACATTCGCGCAAAAATGAAATGACCACAATTTTCTCCAAAACTATAACAGATGCAAACTTGTCCTGTGTGGTGAAGATGAGATTTGATAAAGTAAGTGGAAATCCAGTAAAAGTTTCATTTGGCTACTTTGCACTCTCGAGATAATCGTCACCATGTGCCAAATGCAATATAAAAGGAATCTGAACACATTCGCGCAAAAATGAAATGACCACAATTTTCTCCAAAACTATAACAGATGCAAACTTGTCCTGTGTGGTGGAGATGAGATTTGATAAAGTAAGTGGAAATCCAGTAAAAGTTTCATTTGGCTACTTTGCACTCTCGAGATAATCGTCACCATGTGCCAAATGCAATATAAAAGGAATCTGAACACATTCGCGCAAAAATGAAATGACCACAATTTTCTCCAAAACTATAACAGATGCAAACTTGTCCTGTGTGGTGAAGATGAGATTTGATAAAATAAGTGGAAATCCAGTAAAAGTTTCATTTGGCTACTTTGCACTCTCGAGATAATCGTCACCATGTGCCAAATGCAATATAAAAGGAATCTGAACACATTCGCGCAAAAATGAAATGACCACAATTTTCTCCAAAACTATAACAGATGCAAACTTGTCCTGTGTGGAGGAGATGAGATTTGATAAAGTAAGTGGAAATCCAGTAAAAGTTTCATTTGGCTACTTTGCACTCTCGAGATAATCGTCACCATGTGCCAAATGCAATATAAAAGGAATCTGAACACATTCGCGCAAAAATGAAATGACCACAATTTTCTCCAAAACTATAACAGATGCAAACTTGTCCTGTGTGGAGGAGATGAGATTTGATAAAGTAAGTGGAAATCCAGTAAAAGTTTCATTTGGCTACTTTGCACTCTCGAGATAATCGTCACCATGTGCCAAATGCAATATAAAAGGAATCTGAACACATTCGCGCAAAAATGAAATGACCACAATTTTCTCCAAAACTATAACAGATGCAAACGTGTCCTGTGTGGTGGAGATGAGATTTGATAAAGTAAGTGGAAATCCAGTAAAAGTTTCATTTGGCTACTTTGCACTCTCGAGATAATCGTCACCATGTGTCAAATGCAATAAAAAAGGAATCTGAACACATTCGCGCAAAAATGAAATGACCACAATTTTCTCCAAAACTATAACAGATGCAAACTTGTCCTGTGTGGTGGAGATGAGATTTGATAAAGTAAGTGGAAATCCAGTAAAAGTTTCATTTGGCTACTTTGCACTCTCGAGATAATCGTCACCATGTGCCAAATGCAATATAAAAGGAATCTGAACACATTCGCGCAAAAATGAAATGACCACAATTTTCTCCAAAACTATAACAGATGCAAACTTGTCCTGTGTGGTGGAGATGAGATTTGATAAAGTAAGTGGAAATCCAGTAAAAGTTTCATTTGGCTACTTTGCACTCTCGAGATAATCGTCACCATGTGCCAAATGCAATATAAAAGGAATCTGAACACATTCGCGCAATAATGAAATGACCACAATTTTCTCCAAAACTTTAACAGATGCAAACTTGTCCTGTGTGGTGGAGATGAAATTTGATAAAGTAAGTGGAAATCCAGTAAAAGTTTCATTTGGCTACTTTGCACTCTCGAGATAATCGTCACCATGTGCCAAATGCAATATAAAAGGAATCTGAACACATTCGCGCAAAAATGAAATGACCACAATTTTCTCCAAAACTATAACAGATGCAAACTTGTCCTGTGTGGTGGAGATGAGATTTGATAAAGTAAGTGGAAATCCAGTAAAAGTTTCATTTGGCTACTTTGCACTCTCGAGATAATCGTCACCATGTGCCAAATGCAATATAAAAGGAATCTGAACACATTCGCGCAAAAATGAAATGACCACAATTTTCTCCAAAACTATAACAGATGCAAACTTGTCCTGTGTGGTGGAGATGAGATTTGATAAAGTAAGTGGAAATCCAGTAAAAGTTTCATTTGGCTACTTTGCACTCTCGAGATAATCGTCACCATGTGCCAAATGCAATATAAAAGGAATCTGAACACATTCGCGCAAAAATGAAATGACCACAATTTTCTCCAAAACTATAACAGATGCAAACTTGTCCTGTGTGGTGGAGATGAGATTTGATAAAGTAAGTGGAAATCCAGTAAAAGTTTCATTTGGCTACTTTGCACTCTCGAGATAATCGTCACCATGTGCCAATTGCAATATAAAAGGAATCTGAACACATTCGCGCAAAAATGAAATGACCACAATTTTCTCCAAAACTATAACAGATGCACACTTGTCTTGTGTGGTGGAGATGAGATTTGATAAAGTAAGTGGAAATCCAGTAAAAGTTTCATTTGGCTACTTTGCACTCTCGAGATAATGGTCACCATGTGCCAAATGCAATATAAAAGGAATATGAACACATTCGCGCAAAAATGAAATGACCACAATTTTCTCCAAAACTATAACAGATGCAAACTTGTCCTGTGTGGTGGAGATGAGATTTGATAAAGTAAGTGGAAATCCAGTAAAAGTTTCATTTGGCTACTTTGCACTCTCGAGATAATCGTCACCATGTGCCAAATGCAATATAAAAGGAATCTGAACACATTCGCGCAAAAATGAAATGACCACAATTTTCTCCAAAACTATAACAGATGCAAACTTGTCCTGTGTGGTGGAGATGAGATTTGATAAAGTAAGTGGAAATCCAGTAAAAGTTTCATTTGGCTACTTTGCACTCTCGAGATAATCGTCACCATGTGCCAAATGCAATATAAAAGGAATCTGAACACATTCGCGCAAAAATGAAATGACCACAATTTTCTCCAAAACTATAACAGATGCAAACTTGTCCTATGTGGTGGAGATGAAATTTGATAAAGTAAGTGGAAATCCAGTAAAAGTTTCATTTGGCTACTTTGCACTCTCGAGATAATCGTCACCATGTGCCAAATGCAATATAAAAGGAATCTGAACACATTCGCGCAAAAATGAAATGACCACAATTTTCTCCAAAACTATAACAGATGCAAACTTGTCCTGTGTGGTGGAGATGAGATTTGATAAAGTAAGTGGAAATCCAGTAAAAGTTTCATTTGGCTACTTTGCACTCTCGAGATAATCGTCACCATGTGCCAAATGCAATATAAAAGGAATCTGAACACATTCGCGCAAAAATGAAATGACCACAATTTTCTCCAAAACTATAACAGATGCAAACTTGTCCTGTGTGGTGGAGATGAGATTTGATAAAGTAAGTGGAAATCCAGTAAAAGTTTCATTTGGCTACTTTGCACTCTCGAGATAATCGTCACCATGTGCCAAATGCAATATAAAAGGAATCTGAACACATTCGCGCAAAAATGAAATGACCACAATTTTCTCCAAAACTATAACAGATGCAAACTTGTCCTGTGTGGTGGAGATGAAATATGATAAAGTAAGTGGAAATCCAGTAAAAGTTTCATTTGGCTACTTTGCACTCTCGAGATAATCGTCACCATGTGCCAAATGCAATATAAAAGGAATCTGAACACGTTCGCGCAAAAATGCAATGACCACAATTTTCTCCAAAACTATAACAGATGCAAACTTGTCCTGTGTGGTGGAGATGAGATTTGATAAAGTAAGTGGAAATCCAGTAAAAGTTTCATTTGGCTACTTTGCACTCTCGAGATAATCGTCACCATGTGCCAAATGCAATATAAAAGGAATCTGAACACATTCGCGCAAAAATGAAATGACTACAATTTTCTCCAAAACTATAATCCAGTAAAAGTTTCATTTGGCTACTTTGCACTCTCGAGATAATCGTCACCATGTGTCAAATGCAATAAAAAAGGAATCTGAACACATTCGCGCAAAAATGAAATGACCACAATTTTCTCCAAAACTATAACAGATGCAAACTTGTCCTGTGTGGTGGAGATGAGATTTGATAAAGTAAGTGGAAATCCAGTAAAAGTTTCATTTGGCTACTTTGCACTCTCGAGATAATCGTCACCATGTGCCAAATGCAATATAAAAGGAATCTGAACACATTCGCGCAAAAATGAAATGACCACAATTTTCTCCAAAACTATAACAGATGCAAACTTGTCCTGTGTGGTGGAGATGAGATTTGATAAAGTAAGTGGAAATCCAGTAAAAGTTTCATTTGGCTACTTTGCACTCTCGAGATAATCGTCACCATGTGCCAAATGCAATATAAAAGGAATCTGAACACATTCGCGCAATAATGAAATGACCACAATTTTCTCCAAAACTTTAACAGATGCAAACTTGTCCTGTGTGGTGGAGATGAAATTTGATAAAGTGGAAATCCAGTAAAAGTTTCATTTGGCTACTTTGCACTCTCGAGATAATCGTCACCATGTGCCAAATGCAATATAAAAGGAATCTGAACACATTCGCGCAAAAATGAAATGACCACAATTTTCTCCAAAACTATAACAGATGCAAACTTGTCCTGTGTGGTGGAGATGAGATTTGATAAAGTAAGTGGAAATCCAGTAAAAGTTTCATTTGGCTACTTTGCACTCTCGAGATAATCGTCACCATGTGCCAAATGCAATATAAAAGGAATCTGAACACATTCGCGCAAAAATGAAATGACCACAATTTTCTCCAAAACTATAACATATGCACACTTGTCCTGTGTGGTGGAGATGAGATTTGATAAAGTAAGTGGAAATCCAGTAAAAGTTTCATTTGGCTACTTTGCACTCTCGAGATAATCGTCACCATGTGCCAAATGCAATATAAAAGGAATCTGAACACATTCGCGCAAAAATGAAATGACCACAATTTTCTCCAAAACTATAACAGATGCAAACTTGTCCTGTGTGGTGGAGATGAGATTTGATAAAGTAAGTGGAAATCCAGTAAAAGTTTCATTTGGCTACTTTGCACTCTCGAGATAATCGTCACCATGTGCCAAATGCAATATAAAAGGAATCTGAACACATTCGCGCAAAAATGAAATGACCACAATTTTCTCCAAAACTATAACAGATGCAAACTTGTCCTGTGTGGTGGAGATGAGATTTGATAAAGTAAGTGGAAATCCAGTAAAAGTTTCATTTGGCTACTTTGCACTCTCGAGATAATCGTCACCATGTGCCAAATGCAATATAAAAGGACTCTGAACACATTCGCGCAAAAATTAAATGACCACAATTTTCTCCAAAACTATAACAGATGCAAACTTGTCCTGTGTGGTGGAGATGAGATTTGATAAAGTAAGTAAAAATCCAGTAAAAGTTTCATTTGGCTACTTTGCACTCTCGAGATAATCGTCACCATGTGCCAAATGCAATATAAAAGGAATCTGAACACATTCGCGCAAAAATGAAATGACCACAATTTTCTCCAAAACTATAACAGATGCAAACTTGTCCTGTGTGTTGGAGATGAGATTTGATAAAGTAAGTCGAAATCCAGTAAAAGTTTCATTTGGCTACTTTGCACTCTCGAGATAATCGTCACCATGTGTCAAATGCAATAAAAAAGGAATCTGAACACATTCGCGCAAAAATGAAATGACCACAATTTTCTCCAAAACTATAACAGATGCAAACTTGTCCTGTGTGGTGGAGATGAGATTTGATAAAGTAAGTGGAAATCCAGTAAAAGTTTCATTTGGCTACTTTGCACACTCGAGATAATCGTCACCATGTGCCAAATGCAATATAAAAGGAATCTGAACACATTCGCGCAAAAATGAAATGACCACAATTTTCTCCAAAACTATAACAGATGCAAACTTGTCCTGTGTGGTGGAGATGAGATTTGATAAAGTAAGTGGAAATCCAGTAAAAGTTTTATTTGGCTACTTTGCACTCTCGAGATAATCGTCACCATGTGCCAAATGCAATATAAAAGGAATCTGAACACATTCGCGCAAAAATGCAATGACCACAATTTTCTCCAAAACTATAACAGATGCAAACTTGTCCTGTGTGGTGGAGATGAGATTTGATAAAGTAAGTGGAAATCCAGTAAAAGTTTCATTTGGCTACTTTGCACTCTCGAGATAATCGTCACCATGTGCCAAATGCAATATAAAAGGAATCTGAACACATTCGCGCAAAAATGAAATGACTACAATTTTCTCCAAAACTATAATCCAGTAAAAGTTTCATTTGGCTACTTTGCACTCTCGAGATAATCGTCACCATGTGTCAAATGCAATAAAAAAGGAATCTGAACACATTCGCGCAAAAATGAAATGACCACAATTTTCTCCAAAACTATAACAGATGCAAACTTGTCCTGTGTGGTGGAGATGAGATTTGATAAAGTAAGTGGAAATCCAGTAAAAGTTTCATTTGGCTACTTTGCACTCTCGAGATAATCGTCACCATGTGCCAAATGCAATATAAAAGGAATCTGAACACATTCGCGCAAAAATGAAATGACCACAATTTTCTCCAAAACTATAACAGATGCAAACTTGTCCTGTGTGGTGGAGATGAGATTTGATAAAGTAAGTGGAAATCCAGTAAAAGTTTCATTTGGCTACTTTGCACTCTCGAGATAATCGTCACCATGTGCCAAATGCAATATAAAAGGAATCTGAACACATTCGCGCAATAATGAAATGACCACAATTTTCTCCAAAACTTTAACAGATGCAAACTTGTCCTGTGTGGTGGAGATGAAATTTGATAAAGTGGAAATCCAGTAAAAGTTTCATTTGGCTACTTTGCACTCTCGAGATAATCGTCACCATGTGCCAAATGCAATATAAAAGGAATCTGAACACATTCGCGCAAAAATGAAATGACCACAATTTTCTCCAAAACTATAACAGATGCAAACTTGTCCTGTGTGGTGGAGATGAGATTTGATAAAGTAAGTGGAAATCCAGTAAAAGTTTCATTTGGCTACTTTGCACTCTCGAGATAATCGTCACCATGTGCCAAATGCAATATAAAAGGAATCTGAACACATTCGCGCAAAAATGAAATGACCACAATTTTCTCCAAAACTATAACATATGCACACTTGTCCTGTGTGGTGGAGATGAGATTTGATAAAGTAAGTGGAAATCCAGTAAAAGTTTCATTTGGCTACTTTGCACTCTCGAGATAATCGTCACCATGTGCCAAATGCAATATAAAAGGAATCTGAACACATTCGCGCAAAAATGAAATGACCACAATTTTCTCCAAAACTATAACAGATGCAAACTTGTCCTGTGTGGTGGAGATGAGATTTGATAAAGTAAGTGGAAATCCAGTAAAAGTTTCATTTGGCTACTTTGCACTCTCGAGATAATCGTCACCATGTGCCAAATGCAATATAAAAGGAATCTGAACACATTCGCGCAAAAATGAAATGACCACAATTTTCTCCAAAACTATAACAGATGCAAACTTGTCCTGTGTGGTGGAGATGAGATTTGATAAAGTAAGTGGAAATCCAGTAAAAGTTTCATTTGGCTACTTTGCACTCTCGAGATAATCGTCACCATGTGCCAAATGCAATATAAAAGGACTCTGAACACATTCGCGCAAAAATTAAATGACCACAATTTTCTCCAAAACTATAACAGATGCAAACTTGTCCTGTGTGGTGGAGATGAGATTTGATAAAGTAAGTAAAAATCCAGTAAAAGTTTCATTTGGCTACTTTGCACTCTCGAGATAATCGTCACCATGTGCCAAATGCAATATAAAAGGAATCTGAACACATTTGCGCAAAAATGAAATGACCACAATTTGCTCCAAAACTATAACAGATGCAAACTTGTCCTGTGTGGTGGAGATGAGATTTGATAAAGTAAGTGGAAATCCAGTAAAAGTTTCATTTGGCTACTTTGCACTCTCGAGATAATCGTCACCATGTGTCAAATGCAATATAAAAGGAATCTGAGCACATTCGCGCAATAATGAAATGACCACAATTTTCTCCAAAACTTTAACAGATGCAAACTTGTCCTGTGTGGTGGAGATGAAATTTGATAAAGTAAGTGGAAATCCAGTAAAAGTTTCATTTGGCTACTTTGCACTCTCGAGATAATCGTCACCATGTGCCAAATGCAATATAAAAGGAATCTGAACACATTCGCGCAAAAATGAAATGACCACAATTTTCTCCAAAACTATAACAGATGCAAACTTGTCCTGTGTGGTGGAGATGAGATTTGATAAAGTAAGTGGAAATCCAGTAAAAGTTTCATTTGGCTACTTTGCACTCTCGAGATAATCGTCACCATGTGCCAAATGCAATATAAAAGGAATCTGAACACATTCACGCAAAAATGAAATGACCACAATTTTCTCCAAAACTATAACAGATGCAAACTTGTCCTGTGTGGTGGAGATGAGATTTGATAAAGTAAGTGGAAATCCAGTAAAAGTTTCATTTGGCTACTTTGCACTCTCGAGATAATCGTCACCAGGTGCCAAATGCAATATAAAAGGAATCTGAACACATTCGCGCAAAAATGAAATGACCACAATTTTCTCCAAAACTATAACAGATGCAAACTTGTCCTGTGTGGTGGAGATGAGATTTGATAAAGTAAGTGGAAATCCAGTAAAAGTTTCATTTGGCTACTTTGCACTCTCGAGATAATCGTCACCATATGCCAAATGCAATATAAAAGGAATCTGAACACATTCGCGCAAAAATGAAATGACCACAATTTTCTCCAAAACTATAACAGATGCACACTTGTCCTGTGTGGTGGAGATGAGATTTGATAAAGTAAGTGGAAATCCAGTAAAAGTTTCATTTGGCTACTTTGCACTCTCGAGATAATCGTCACCATGTGCCAAATGCAATATAAAAGGAATCTGAACACATTCGCGCAAAAATGAAATGACCACAATTTTCTCCAAAACTATAACACATGCAAACTTGTCCTGTGTGGTGGAGATGAGATTTGATAAAGTAAGTGGAAATCCAGTAAAAGTTTCATTTGGCTACTTTGCACTCTCGAGATAATTGTCACCATGTGCCAAATGCAATATTATAAAATGAACCTGAACACATTCGCGCAAAAATGAAATGACCACAATTTTCTCCAAAACTATAACAGATGCAAACTTGTCCTGTGTGGTGGAGATGAGATTTGATAAAGTAAGTGGAAATCCAGTAAAAGTTTCATTTGGCTACTTTGCACTCTCGAGATAATCGTCACCATGTGCCAAATGCAATATAAAAGGAATCTGAACACATTCGCGCAAAAATAAAATGACCACAATTTTCTCCAAAACTATAACAGATGCAAACTTGTCCTGTGTGGTGGAGATGAGATTTGATAAAGTAAGTGGAAATCCAGTAAAAGTTTCATTTAGCTACTTTGCACTCTCGAGATAATCGTCACCATGTGCCAAATGCAATATAAAAGGAATCTGAACACATTCGCGCAAAAATGAAATGACCACAATTTTCTCCAAAACTATAACAGATGCAAACTTGTCCTGTGTGGTGGAGATGAGATTTGATAAAGTAAGTGGAAATCCAGTAAAAGTTTCATTTGGCTACTTTGCACTCTCGAGATAATCGTCACCATGTGCCAAATGCAATATAAAAGGAATCTGAACACATTCGCGCAAAAATGAAATGACCACAATTTTCTCCAAAACTATAACAGATGCAAACTTGTCCTGTGTGGTGGAGATGAGATTTAATAAAGTAAGTGGAAATCCAGTAAAAGTTTCATTTGGCTACTTTGCACTCTCGAGATAATCGTCACCATGTGCCAAATGCAATAGAATAGCAATCTGAACACATTCGCGCATAAATGAAATGACCACAATTTTCTCCAAAACTATAACAGATGCAAACTTGCCCTGTGTGGTGGAGATGAGATTTGATAAAGTAAGTGGAAATCCAGTAAAAGTTTCATTTGGCTACTTTGCACTCTCGAGATAATCGTCACCATGTGCCAAATGCAATATAAAAGGAATCTGAACACATTCGCGCAAAAATGAAATGACCACAATTTTCTCCAAAACTATAACAGATGCAAACTTGTCCTGTGTGGTGCAGATGAGATTTGATAAAGTAAGTGGAAATCCAGTAAAAGTTTCATTTGGCTACTTTGCACTCTCGAGATAATCGTCACCATGTGCCAAATGCAATATAAAAGGAATCTGAACACATTCGCGCAAAAATGAAATGACCACAATTTTCTCCAAAACTATAACAGATGCAAACTTGTCCTGTGTGGTGGAGATGAGATTTGATAAAGTAAGTGGAAATCCAGTAAAAGTTTCATTTGGCTACTTTGCACTCTCGAGATAATCGTCACCATGTGCCAAATGCAATATAAAAGGAATCTGAACACATTCGCGCAAAAATTAAATGACCACAATTTTCTCCAAAACTATAACAGATGCAAACTTGTCCTGTGTGGTGGAGATGAGATTTGATAAAGTAAGTAAAAATCCAGTAAAAGTTTCATTTGGCTACTTTGCACTCTCGAGATAATCGTCACCATGTGCCAAATGCAATATAAAAGGAATCTGAACACATTCGCGCAAAAATGAAATGACCACAATTTTCTCCAAAACTATAACAGATGCAAACTTGTCCTGTGTGTTGGAGATGAGATTTGATAAAGTAAGTGGAAAT
The DNA here is from genome assembly GCF_048569485.1 of Anomaloglossus baeobatrachus. Classification (NCBI taxonomy): domain Eukaryota; kingdom Metazoa; phylum Chordata; class Amphibia; order Anura; family Aromobatidae; genus Anomaloglossus; species Anomaloglossus baeobatrachus. The sequence continues at coordinate 172,933 of NW_027442008.1, read as the reverse complement.
CCAGTAAAAGTTTCATTTGGCTACTTTGCACTCTCGAGATAATCGTCACCATGTGTCAAATGCAATAAAAAAGGAATCTGAACACATTCGCGCAAAAATGAAATGACCACAATTTTCTCCAAAACTATAACAGATGCAAACTTGTCCTGTGTGGTGGAGATGAGATTTGATAAAGTAAGTGGAAATCCAGTAAAAGTTTCATTTGGCTACTTTGCACTCTCGAGATAATCGTCACCATGTGCCAAATGCAATATAAAAGGAATCTGAACACATTCGCGCAAAAATGAAATGACCACAATTTTCTCCAAAACTATAACAGATGCAAACTTGTCCTGTGTGGTGGAGATGAGATTTGATAAAGTAAGTGGAAATCCAGTAAAAGTTTTATTTGGCTACTTTGCACTCTCGAGATAATCGTCACCATGTGCCAAATGCAATATAAAAGGAATCTGAACACATTCGCGCAAAAATGAAATGACCACAATTTTCTCCAAAACTATAACAGATGCAAACTTGTCCTGTGTGGTGGAGATGAGATTTGATAAAGTAAGTGGAAATCCAGTAAAAGTTTCATTTGGCTACTTTGCACTCTCGAGATAACAGTCTCCATGTGCCAAATGCAAGATAAAAGGAATCTGAACACATTCGCGCAAAAATGAAATGACCACAATTTTCTCCAAAACTACAAAACTATAACAGATGCAAACTTGTCCTGTGTGGTGGAGATGAGATTTGATAAAGTAAGTGGAAATCCAGTAAAAGTTTCATTTGGCTACTTTGCACTCTCGAGATAATCGTCACCATGTGCCAAATGCAATATAAAAGGAATCTGAACACATTTGCGCAAAAATGAAATGACCACAATTTTCTCCAAAACTATAACAGATGCAAACTTGTCCTGTGTGGTGGAGATGAGATTTGATAAAGTAAGTGGAAATCCAGTAAAAGTTTCATTTGGCTACTTTGCACTCTCGAGATAATCGTCACCATGTGTCAAATGCAATATAAAAGGAATCTGAACACATTCGCGCAATAATGAAATGACCACAATTTTCTCCAAAACTTTAACAGATGCAAACTTGTCCTGTGTGGTGGAGATGAAATTTGATAAAGTAAGTGGAAATCCAGTAAAAGTTTCATTTGGCTACTTTGCACTCTCGAGATAATCGTCACCATGTGCCAAATGCAATAGAAAAGGAATCTGAACACATTCGCGCAAAAATGAAATGACCACAATTTTCTCCAAAACTATAACAGATGCAAACTTGTCCTGTGTGGTGGAGATGAGATTTGATAAAGTAAGTGGAAATCCAGTAAAAGTTTCATTTGGCTACTTTGCACTCTCGAGATAATCGTCACCATGTGCCAAATGCAATATAAAAGGAATCTGAACACATTCGCGCAAAAATGAAATGACCACAATTTTCTCCAAAACTATAACAGATGCAAACTTGTCCTGTGTGGTGGAGATGAGATTTGATAAAGTAAGTGGAAATCCAGTAAAAGTTTCATTTGGCTACTTTGCACTCTCGAGATAATCGTCACCAGGTGCCAAATGCAATATAAAAGGAATCTGAACACATTCGCGCAAAAATGAAATGACCACAATTTTCTCCAAAACTATAACAGATGCAAACTTGTCCTGTGTGGTGGAGATGAGATTTGATAAAGTAAGTGGAAATCCAGTAAAAGTTTCATTTGGCTACTTTGCACTCTCGAGATAATCGTCACCATATGCCAAATGCAATATAAAAGGAATCTGAACACATTCGCGCAAAAATGAAATGACCACAATTTTCTCCAAAACTATAACAGATGCAAACTTGTCCTGTGTGGTGGAGATGAGATTTGATAAAGTAAGTGGAAATCCAGTAAAAGTTTCATTTGGCTACTTTGCACTCTCGAGATAATTCTCACCATGTGCCAAATGCAATATTATAAAATGAATCTGAACACATTCGCGCAAAAATGAAATGACCATAATTTTCTCCAAAACTATAACAGATGCAAACTTGTCCTGTGTGGTGGAGATGAGATTTGATAAAGTAAGTGGAAATCCAGTAAAAGTTTCATTTGGCTACTTTGCACTCTCGAGATAATCGTCACCATGTGCCAAATGCAATATAAAAGGAATCTGAACACATTCGCGCAAAAATAAAATGACCACAATTTTCTCCAAAACTATAACAGATGCAAACTTGTCCTGTGTGGTGGAGATGAAATTTGATAAAGTAAGTGGAAATCCAGTAAAAGTTTCATTTAGCTACTTTGCACTCTCGAGATAATCGTCACCATGTGCCAAATGCAATATAAAAGGAATCTGAACACATTCGCGCAAAAATGAAATGACCACAATTTTCTCCAAAACTATAACAGATGCAAACTTGTCCTGTGTGGTGGAGATGAGATTTGATAAAGTAAGTGGAAATCCAGTAAAAGTTTCATTTGGCTACTTTGCACTCTCGAGATAATCGTCACCATGTGCCAAATGCAATATAAAAGGAATCTGAACACATTCGCGCAAAAATGAAATGACCACAATTTTCTCCAAAACTATAACAGATGCAAACTTGTCCTGTGTCGTGGAGATGAGATTTGATAAAGTAAGTGGAAATCCAGTAAAAGTTTCATTTGGCTACTTTGCACTCTCGAGATAATCGTCACCATGTGCCAAATGCAATATCAAAGGAATCTGAACACATTCGCGCAAAAATGAAATGACCACAATTTTCTCCAAAACTATAACAGATGCACACTTGTCCTGTGTGGTGGAGATGAGATTTGATAAAGTAAGTGGAAATCCAGTAAAAGTTTCATTTGGCTACTTTGCACTCTCGAGATAATCGTCACCATGTGCCAAATGCAATATAAAAGGAATCTGAACACATTCGCGCAAAAATGAAATGACCACAATTTTCTCCAAAACTATAACAGATGCAAACTTGTCCTGTGTGGTGGAGATGAGATTTGATAAAGTAAGTGGAAATCCAGTAAAAGTTTCATTTGGCTACTTTGCACTCTCGAGATAATCGTCACCATGTGCCAAATGCAATATAAAAGGAATCTGAACACATTCGCGCAAAAATGAAATGACCACAATTTTCTCCAAAACTATAACAGATGCAAACTTGTCCTGTGTGGTGGAGATGAGATTTGATAAAGTAAGTGGAAATCCAGTAAAAGTTTTATTTGGCTACTTTGCACTCTCGAGATAATCGTCACCATGTGCCAAATGCAATATAAAAGGAATCTGAACACATTCGCGCAAAAATGAAATGACCACAATTTTCTCCAAAACTATAACAGATGCAAACTTGTCCTGTGTGGTGGAGATGAGATTTGATAAAGTAAGTGGAAATCCAGTAAAAGTTTCATTTGGCTACTTTGCACTCTCGAGATAACAGTCTCCATGTGCCAAATGCAAGATAAAAGGAATCTGAACACATTCGCGCAAAAATGAAATGACCACAATTTTCTCCAAAACTACAAAACTATAACAGATGCAAACTTGTCCTGTGTGGTGGAGATGAGATTTGATAAAGTAAGTGGAAATCCAGTAAAAGTTTCATTTGGCTACTTTGCACTCTCGAGATAATCGTCACCATGTGCCAAATGCAATATAAAAGGAATCTGAACACATTTGCGCAAAAATGAAATGACCACAATTTTCTCCAAAACTATAACAGATGCAAACTTGTCCTGTGTGGTGGAGATGAGATTTGATAAAGTAAGTGGAAATCCAGTAAAAGTTTCATTTGGCTACTTTGCACTCTCGAGATAATCGTCACCATGTGTCAAATGCAATATAAAAGGAATCTGAACACATTCGCGCAATAATGAAATGACCACAATTTTCTCCAAAACTTTAACAGATGCAAACTTGTCCTGTGTGGTGGAGATGAAATTTGATAAAGTAAGTGGAAATCCAGTAAAAGTTTCATTTGGCTACTTTGCACTCTCGAGAGAATCGTCACCATGTGCCAAATGCATAGAAAAGGAATCTGAACACATTCGCGCAAAAATGAAATGACCACAATTTTCTCCAAAACTATAACAGATGCAAACTTGTCCTGTGTGGTGGAGATGAGATTTGATAAAGTAAGTGGAAATCCAGTAAAAGTTTCATTTGGCTACTTTGCACTCTCGAGATAATCGTCACCATGTGCCAAATGCAATATAAAAGGAATCTGAACACATTCGCGCAAAAATGAAATGACCACAATTTTCTCCAAAACTATAACAGATGCAAACTTGTCCTGTGTGGTGGAGATGAGATTTGATAAAGTAAGTGGAAATCCAGTAAAAGTTTCATTTGGCTACTTTGCACTCTCGAGATAATCGTCACCATGTGCCAAATGCAATATAAAAGGAATCTGAACACATTCGCGCAAAAATGAAATGACCACAATTTTCTCCAAAACTATAACAGATGCAAACTTGTCCTGTGTGGTGGAGATGAGATTTGATAAAGTAAGTGGAAATCCAGTAAAAGTTTCATTTGGCTACTTTGCACTCTCGAGATAATCGTCACCATGTGCCAAATGCAATATAAAAGGAATCTGAACACATTCGCGCAAAAATGAAATGACCACAATTTTCTCCAAAACTATAACAGATGCAAACTTGTCCTGTGTGGTGGAGATGAGATTTGATAAAGTAAGTGGAAATCCAGTAAAAGTTTCATTTGGCTACTTTGCACTCTCGAGATAATCGTCACCATGTGCCAAATGCAATATAAAAGGAATCTGAACACATTCGCGCAAAAATGAAATGACCACAATTTTCTCCAAAACTATAACAGATGCAAACTTGTCCTGTGTGGTGGAGATGAGATTTAATAAAGTAAGTGGAAATCCAGTAAAAGTTTCATTTGGCTACTTTGCACTCTCGAGATAATCGTCACCATGTGCCAAATGCAATAGAATAGCAATCTGAACACATTCGCGCATAAATGAAATGACCACAATTTTCTCCAAAACTATAACAGATGCAAACTTGCCCTGTGTGGTGGAGATGAGATTTGATAAAGTAAGTGGAAATCCAGTAAAAGTTTCATTTGGCTACTTTGCACTCTCGAGATAATCGTCACCATGTGCCAAATGCAATATAAAAGGAATCTGAACACATTCGCGCAAAAATGAAATGACCACAATTTTCTCCAAAACTATAACAGATGCAAACTTGTCCTGTGTGGTGCAGATGAGATTTGATAAAGTAAGTGGAAATCCAGTAAAAGTTTCATTTGGCTACTTTGCACTCTCGAGATAATCGTCACCATGTGCCAAATGCAATATAAAAGGAATCTGAACACATTCGCGCAAAAATGAAATGACCACAATTTTCTCCAAAACTATAACAGATGCAAACTTGTCCTGTGTGGTGGAGATGAGATTTGATAAAGTAAGTGGAAATCCAGTAAAAGTTTCATTTGGCTACTTTGCACTCTCGAGATAATCGTCACCATGTGCCAAATGCAATATAAAAGGAATCTGAACACATTCGCGCAAAAATTAAATGACCACAATTTTCTCCAAAACTATAACAGATGCAAACTTGTCCTGTGTGGTGGAGATGAGATTTGATAAAGTAAGTAAAAATCCAGTAAAAGTTTCATTTGGCTACTTTGCACTCTCGAGATAATCGTCACCATGTGCCAAATGCAATATAAAAGGAATCTGAACACATTCGCGCAAAAATGAAATGACCACAATTTTCTCCAAAACTATAACAGATGCAAACTTGTCCTGTGTGTTGGAGATGAGATTTGATAAAGTAAGTGGAAATCCAGTAAAAGTTTCATTTGGCTACTTTGCACTCTCGAGATAATCGTCACCATGTGTCAAATGCAATAAAAAAGGAATCTGAACACATTCGCGCAAAAATGAAATGACCACAATTTTCTCCAAAACTATAACAGATGCAAACTTGTCCTGTGTGGTGGAGATGAGATTTGATAAAGTAAGTGGAAATCCAGTAAAAGTTTCATTTGGCTACTTTGCACTCTCGAGATAATCGTCACCATGTGCCAAATGCAATATAAAAGGAATCTGAACACATTCGCGCAAAAATGAAATGACCACAATTTTCTCCAAAACTATAACAGATGCAAACTTGTCCTGTGTGGTGGAGATGAGATTTGATAAAGTAAGTGGAAATCCAGTAAAAGTTTTATATGGCTACTTTGCACTCTCGAGATAATCGTCACCATGTGCCAAATGCAATATAAAAGGAATCTGAACACATTCGCGCAAAAATGAAATGACCACAATTTTCTCCAAAACTATAACAGATGCAAACTTGTCCTGTGTGGTGGAGATGAGATTTGATAAAGTAAGTGGAAATCCAGTAAAAGTTTCATTTGGCTACTTTGCACTCTCGAGATAACAGTCTCCATGTGCCAAATGCAAGATAAAAGGAATCTGAACACATTCGCGCAAAAATGAAATGACCATAATTTTCTCCAAAACTACAAAACTATAACAGATGCAAACTTGTCCTGTGTGGTGGAGATGAGATTTGATAAAGTAAGTGGAAATCCAGTAAAAGTTTCATTTGGCTACTTTGCACTCTCGAGATAATCGTCACCATGTGCCAAATGCAATATAAAAGGAATCTGAACACATTTGCGCAAAAATGAAATGACCACAATTTTCTCCAAAACTATAACAGATGCAAACTTGTCCTGTGTGGTGGAGATGAGATTTGATAAAGTAAGTGGAAATCCAGTAAAAGTTTCATTTGGCTACTTTGCACTCTCGAGATAATCGTCACCATGTGTCAAATGCAATATAAAAGGAATCTGAACACATTCGCGCAATAATGAAATGACCACAATTTTCTCCAAAACTTTAACAGATGCAAACTTGTCCTGTGTGGTGGAGATGAAATTTGATAAAGTAAGTGGAAATCCAGTAAAAGTTTCATTTGGCTACTTTGCACTCTCGAGATAATCGTCACCATGTGCCAAATGCAATAGAAAAGGAATCTGAACACATTCGCGCAAAAATGAAATGACCACAATTTTCTCCAAAACTATAACAGATGCAAACTTGTCCTGTGTGGTGGAGATGAGATTTGATAAAGTAAGTGGAAATCCAGTAAAAGTTTCATTTGGCTACTTTGCACTCTCGAGATAATCGTCACCATGTGCCAAATGCAATATAAAAGGAATCTGAACACATTCGCGCAAAAATGAAATGACCACAATTTTCTCCAAAACTATAACAGATGCAAACTTGTCCTGTGTGGTGGAGATGAGATTTGATAAAGTAAGTGGAAATCCAGTAAAAGTTTCATTTGGCTACTTTGCACTCTCGAGATAATCGTCACCATGTGCCAAATGCAATATAAAAGGAATCTGAACACATTTGCGCAAAAATGAAATGACCACAATTTTCTCCAAAACTATAACAGATGCAAACTTGTCCTGTGTGGTGGAGATGAGATTTGATAAAGTAAGTGGAAATCCAGTAAAAGTTTCATTTGGCTACTTTGCACTCTCGAGATAATCGTCACCATGTGTCAAATGCAATATAAAAGGAATCTGAACACATTCGCGCAATAATGAAATGACCACAATTTTCTCCAAAACTTTAACAGATGCAAACTTGTCCTGTGTGGTGGAGATGAAATTTGATAAAGTAAGTGGAAATCCAGTAAAAGTTTCATTTGGCTACTTTGCACTCTCGAGATAATCGTCACCATGTGCCAAATGCAATAGAAAAGGAATCTGAACACATTCGCGCAAAAATGAAATGACCACAATTTTCTCCAAAACTATAACAGATGCAAACTTGTCCTGTGTGGTGGAGATGAGATTTGATAAAGTAAGTGGAAATCCAGTAAAAGTTTCATTTGGCTACTTTGCACTCTCGAGATAATCGTCACCATGTGCCAAATGCAATATAAAAGGAATCTGAACACATTCGCGCAAAAATGAAATGACCACAATTTTCTCCAAAACTATAACAGATGCAAACTTGTCCTGTGTGGTGGAGATGAGATTTGATAAAGTAAGTGGAAATCCAGTAAAAGTTTCATTTGGCTACTTTGCACTCTCGAGATAATCGTCACCAGGTGCCAAATGCAATATAAAAGGAATCTGAACACATTCGCGCAAAAATGAAATGACCACAATTTTCTCCAAAACTATAACAGATGCAAACTTGTCCTGTGTGGTGGAGATGAGATTTGATAAAGTAAGTGGAAATCCAGTAAAAGTTTCATTTGGCTACTTTGCACTCTCGAGATAATCGTCACCATATGCCAAATGCAATATAAAAGGAATCTGAACACATTCGCGCAAAAATGAAATGACCACAATTTTCTCCAAAACTATAACAGATGCACACTTGTCCTGTGTGGTGGAGATGAGATTTGATAAAGTAAGTGGAAATCCAGTAAAAGTTTCATTTGGCTACTTTGCACTCTCGAGATAATCGTCACCATGTGCCAAATGCAATATAAAAGGAATCTGAACACATTCGCGCAAAAATGAAATGACCACAATTTTCTCCAAAACTATAACAGATGCAAACTTGTCCTGTGTGGTGGAGATGAGATTTGATAAAGTAAGTGGAAATCCAGTAAAAGTTTCATTTGGCTACTTTGCACTCTCGAGATAATCGTCACCATGTGCCAAATGCAATATAAAAGGAATCTGAACACATTCGCGCAAAAATTAAATGACCACAATTTTCTCCAAAACTATAACAGATGCAAACTTGTCCTGTGTGGTGGAGATGAGATTTGATAAAGTAAGTAAAAATCCAGTAAAAGTTTCATTTGGCTACTTTGCACTCTCGAGATAATCGTCACCATGTGCCAAATGCAATATAAAAGGAATCTGAACACATTCGCGCAAAAATGAAATGACCACAATTTTCTCCAAAACTATAACAGATGCAAACTTGTCCTGTGTGTTGGAGATGAGATTTGATAAAGTAAGTGGAAATCCAGTAAAAGTTTCATTTGGCTACTTTGCACTCTCGAGATAATCGTCACCATGTGTCAAATGCAATAAAAAAGGAATCTGAACACATTCGCGCAAAAATGAAATGACCACAATTTTCTCCAAAACTATAACAGATGCAAACTTGTCCTGTGTGGTGGAGATGAGATTTGATAAAGTAAGTGGAAATCCAGTAAAAGTTTCATTTGGCTACTTTGCACTCTCGAGATAATCGTCACCATGTGCCAAATGCAATATAAAAGGAATCAGAACACATTCGCGCAAAAATGAAATGACCACAATTTTCTCCAAAACTATAACAGATGCAAACTTGTCCTGTGTGGTGGAGATGAGATTTGATAAAGTAAGTATAAATCCAGTAAAAGTTTTATTTGGCTACTTTGCACTCTCGAGATAATCGTCACCATGTGCCAAATGCAATATAAAAGGAATCTGAACACATTCGCGCAAAAATGAAATGACCACAATTTTCTCCAAAACTATAACAGATGCAAACTTGTCCTGTGTGGTGGAGATGAGATTTGATAAAGTAAGTGGAAATCCAGTAAAAGTTTCATTTGGCTACTTTGCACTCTCGAGATAACAGTCTCCATGTGCCAAATGCAAGATAAAAGGAATCTGAACACATTCGCGCAAAAATGAAATGACCACAATTTTCTCCAAAACTACAAAACTATAACAGATGCAAACTTGTCCTGTGTGGTGGAGATGAGATTTGATAAAGTAAGTGGAAATCCAGTAAAAGTTTCATTTGGCTACTTTGCACTCTCGAGATAATCGTCACCATGTGCCAAATGCAATATAAAAGGAATCTGAACACATTTGCGCAAAAATGAAATGACCACAATTTTCTCCAAAACTATAACAGATGCAAACTTGTCCTGTGTGGTGGAGATGAGATTTGATAAAGTAAGTGGAAATCCAGTAAAAGTTTCATTTGGCTACTTTGCACTCTCGAGATAATCGTCACCATGTGTCAAATGCAATATAAAAGGAATCTGAACACATTCGCGCAATAATGAAATGACCACAATTTTCTCCAAAACTTTAACAGATGCAAACTTGTCCTGTGTGGTGGAGATGAAATTTGATAAAGTAAGTGGAAATCCAGTAAAAGTTTCATTTGGCTACTTTGCACTCTCGAGATAATCGTCACCATGTGCCAAATGCAATAGAAAAGGAATCTGAACACATTCGCGCAAAAATGAAATGACCACAATTTTCTCCAAAACTATAACAGATGCAAACTTGTCCTGTGTGGTGGAGATGAGATTTGATAAAGTAAGTGGAAATCCAGTAAAAGTTTCATTTGGCTACTTTGCACTCTCGAGATAATCGTCACCATGTGCCAAATGCAATATAAAAGGAATCTGAACACATTCGCGCAAAAATGAAATGACCACAATTTTCTCCAAAACTATAACAGATGCAAACTTGTCCTGTGTGGTGGAGATGAGATTTGATAAAGTAAGTGGAAATCCAGTAAAAGTTTCATTTGGCTACTTTGCACTCTCGAGATAATCGTCACCAGGTGCCAAATGCAATATAAAAGGAATCTGAACACATTCGCGCAAAAATGAAATGACCACAATTTTCTCCAAAACTATAACAGATGCAAACTTGTCCTGTGTGGTGGAGATGAGATTTGATAAAGTAAGTGGAAATCCAGTAAAAGTTTCATTTGGCTACTTTGCACTCTCGAGATAATCGTCACCATATGCCAAATGCAATATAAAAGGAATCTGAACACATTCGCGCAAAAATGAAATGACCACAATTTTCTCCAAAACTATAACAGATGCAAACTTGTCCTGTGTGGTGGAGATGAGATTTGATAAAGTAAGTGGAAATCCAGTAAAAGTTTCATTTGGCTACTTTGCACTCTCGAGATAATTCTCACCATGTGCCAAATGCAATATTATAAAATGAATCTGAACACATTCGCGCAAAAATGAAATGACCATAATTTTCTCCAAAACTATAACAGATGCAAACTTGTCCTGTGTGGTGGAGATGAGATTTGATAAAGTAAGTGGAAATCCAGTAAAAGTTTCATTTGGCTACTTTGCACTCTCGAGATAATCGTCACCAGGTGCCAAATGCAATATAAAAGGAATCTGAACACATTCGCGCAAAAATGAAATGACCACAATTTTCTCCAAAACTATAACAGATGCAAACTTGTCCTGTGTGGTGGAGATGAGATTTGATAAAGTAAGTGGAAATCCAGTAAAAGTTTCATTTGGCTACTTTGCACTCTCGAGATAATCGTCACCATATGCCAAATGCAATATAAAAGGAATCTGAACACATTCGCGCAAAAATGAAATGACCACAATTTTCTCCAAAACTATAACAGATGCACACTTGTCCTGTGTGGTGGAGATGAGATTTGATAAAGTAAGTGGAAATCCAGTAAAAGTTTCATTTGGCTACTTTGCACTCTCGAGATAATCGTCACCATGTGCCAAATGCAATATAAAAGGAATCTGAACACATTCGCGCAAAAATGAAATGACCACAATTTTCTCCAAAACTATAACAGATGCAAACTTGTCCTGTGTGGTGGAGATGAGATTTGATAAAGTAAGTGGAAATCCAGTAAAAGTTTCATTTGGCTACTTTGCACTCTCGAGATAATCGTCACCATGTGCCAAATGCAATATAAAAGGAATCTGAACACATTCGCGCAAAAATTAAATGACCACAATTTTCTCCAAAACTATAACAGATGCAAACTTGTCCTGTGTGGTGGAGATGAGATTTGATAAAGTAAGTAAAAATCCAGTAAAAGTTTCATTTGGCTACTTTGCACTCTCGAGATAATCGTCACCATGTGCCAAATGCAATATAAAAGGAATCTGAACACATTCGCGCAAAAATGAAATGACCACAATTTTCTCCAAAACTATAACAGATGCAAACTTGTCCTGTGTGTTGGAGATGAGATTTGATAAAGTAAGTGGAAATCCAGTAAAAGTTTCATTTGGCTACTTTGCACTCTCGAGATAATCGTCACCATGTGTCAAATGCAATAAAAAAGGAATCTGAACACATTCGCGCAAAAATGAAATGACCACAATTTTCTCCAAAACTATAACAGATGCAAACTTGTCCTGTGTGGTGGAGATGAGATTTGATAAAGTAAGTGGAAATCCAGTAAAAGTTTCATTTGGCTACTTTGCACTCTCGAGATAATCGTCACCATGTGCCAAATGCAATATAAAAGGAATCTGAACACATTCGCGCAAAAATGAAATGACCACAATTTTCTCCAAAACTATAACAGATGCAAACTTGTCCTGTGTGGTGGAGATGAGATTTGATAAAGTAAGTGGAAATCCAGTAAAAGTTTTATTTGGCTACTTTGCACTCTCGAGATAATCGTCACCATGTGCCAAATGCAATATAAAAGGAATCTGAACACATTCGCGCAAAAATGAAATGACCACAATTTTCTCCAAAACTATAACAGATGCAAACTTGTCCTGTGTGGTGGAGATGAGATTTGATAAAGTAAGTGGAAATCCAGTAAAAGTTTCATTTGGCTACTTTGCACTCTCGAGATAACAGTCTCCATGTGCCAAATGCAAGATAAAAGGAATCTGAACACATTCGCGCAAAAATGAAATGACCACAATTTTCTCCAAAACTACAAAACTATAACAGATGCAAACTTGTCCTGTGTGGTGGAGATGAGATTTGATAAAGTAAGTGGAAATCCAGTAAAAGTTTCATTTGGCTACTTTGCACTCTCGAGATAATCGTCACCATGTGCCAAATGCAATATAAAAGGAATCTGAACACATTTGCGCAAAAATGAAATGACCACAATTTTCTCCAAAACTATAACAGATGCAAACTTGTCCTGTGTGGTGGAGATGAGATTTGATAAAGTAAGTGGAAATCCAGTAAAAGTTTCATTTGGCTACTTTGCACTCTCGAGATAATCGTCACCATGTGTCAAATGCAATATAAAAGGAATCTGAACACATTCGCGCAATAATGAAATGACCACAATTTTCTCCAAAACTTTAACAGATGCAAACTTGTCCTGTGTGGTGGAGATGAAATTTGATAAAGTAAGTGGAAATCCAGTAAAAGTTTCATTTGGCTACTTTGCACTCTCGAGATAATCGTCACCATGTGCCAAATGCAATAGAAAAGGAATCTGAACACATTCGCGCAAAAATGAAATGACCACAATTTTCTCCAAAACTATAACAGATGCAAACTTGTCCTGTGTGGTGGAGATGAGATTTGATAAAGTAAGTGGAAATCCAGTAAAAGTTTCATTTGGCTACTTTGCACTCTCGAGATAATCGTCACCATGTGCCAAATGCAATATAAAAGGAATCTGAACACATTCGCGCAAAAATGAAATGACCACAATTTTCTCCAAAACTATAACAGATGCAAACTTGTCCTGTGTGGTGGAGATGAGATTTGATAAAGTAAGTGGAAATCCAGTAAAAGTTTCATTTGGCTACTTTGCACTCTCGAGATAATCGTCACCAGGTGCCAAATGCAATATAAAAGGAATCTGAACACATTCGCGCAAAAATGAAATGACCACAATTTTCTCCAAAACTATAACAGATGCAAACTTGTCCTGTGTGGTGGAGATGAGATTTGATAAAGTAAGTGGAAATCCAGTAAAAGTTTCATTTGGCTACTTTGCACTCTCGAGATAATCGTCACCATATGCCAAATGCAATATAAAAGGAATCTGAACACATTCGCGCAAAAATGAAATGACCACAATTTTCTCCAAAACTATAACAGATGCAAACTTGTCCTGTGTGGTGGAGATGAGATTTGATAAAGTAAGTGGAAATCCAGTAAAAGTTTCATTTGGCTACTTTGCACTCTCGAGATAATTCTCACCATGTGCCAAATGCAATATTATAAAATGAATCTGAACACATTCGCGCAAAAATGAAATGACCATAATTTTCTCCAAAACTATAACAGATGCAAACTTGTCCTGTGTGGTGGAGATGAGATTTGATAAAGTAAGTGGAAATCCAGTAAAAGTTTCATTTGGCTACTTTGCACTCTCGAGATAATCGTCACCATGTGCCAAATGCAATATAAAAGGAATCTGAACACATTCGCGCAAAAATAAAATGACCACAATTTTCTCCAAAACTATAACAGATGCAAACTTGTCCTGTGTGGTGGAGATGAAATTTGATAAAGTAAGTGGAAATCCAGTAAAAGTTTCATTTAGCTACTTTGCACTCTCGAGATAATCGTCACCATGTGCCAAATGCAATATAAAAGGAATCTGAACACATTCGCGCAAAAATGAAATGACCACAATTTTCTCCAAAACTATAACAGATGCAAACTTGTCCTGTGTGGTGGAGATGAGATTTGATAAAGTAAGTGGAAATCCAGTAAAAGTTTCATTTGGCTACTTTGCACTCTCGAGATAATCGTCACCATGTGCCAAATGCAATATAAAAGGAATCTGAACACATTCGCGCAAAAATGAAATGACCACAATTTTCTCCAAAACTATAACAGATGCAAACTTGTCCTGTGTCGTGGAGATGAGATTTGATAAAGTAAGTGGAAATCCAGTAAAAGTTTCATTTGGCTACTTTGCACTCTCGAGATAATCGTCACCATGTGCCAAATGCAATATCAAAGGAATCTGAACACATTCGCGCAAAAATGAAATGACCACAATTTTCTCCAAAACTATAACAGATGCACACTTGTCCTGTGTGGTGGAGATGAGATTTGATAAAGTAAGTGGAAATCCAGTAAAAGTTTCATTTGGCTACTTTGCACTCTCGAGATAATCGTCACCATGTGCCAAATGCAATATAAAAGGAATCTGAACACATTCGCGCAAAAATGAAATGACCACAATTTTCTCCAAAACTATAACAGATGCAAACTTGTCCTGTGTGGTGGAGATGAGATTTGATAAAGTAAGTGGAAATCCAGTAAAAGTTTCATTTGGCTACTTTGCACTCTCGAGATAATCGTCACCATGTGCCAAATGCAATATAAAAGGAATCTGAACACATTCGCGCAAAAATGAAATGACCACAATTTTCTCCAAAACTATAACAGATGCAAACTTGTCCTGTGTGGTGGAGATGAGATTTGATAAAGTAAGTGGAAATCCAGTAAAAGTTTTATTTGGCTACTTTGCACTCTCGAGATAATCGTCACCATGTGCCAAATGCAATATAAAAGGAATCTGAACACATTCGCGCAAAAATGAAATGACCACAATTTTCTCCAAAACTATAACAGATGCAAACTTGTCCTGTGTGGTGGAGATGAGATTTGATAAAGTAAGTGGAAATCCAGTTAAAGTTTCATTTGGCTACTTTGCACTCTCGAGATAACAGTCTCCATGTGCCAAATGCAAGATAAAAGGAATCTGAACACATTCGCGCAAAAATGAAATGACCACAATTTTCTCCAAAACTACAAAACTATAACAGATGCAAACTTGTCCTGTGTGGTGGAGATGAGATTTGATAAAGTAAGTGGAAATCCAGTAAAAGTTTCATTTGGCTACTTTGCACTCTCGAGATAATCGTCACCATGTGCCAAATGCAATATAAAAGGAATCTGAACACATTTGCGCAAAAATGAAATGACCACAATTTTCTCCAAAACTATAACAGATGCAAACTTGTCCTGTGTGGTGGAGATGAGATTTGATAAAGTAAGTGGAAATCCAGTAAAAGTTTCATTTGGCTACTTTGCACTCTCGAGATAATCGTCACCATGTGTCAAATGCAATATAAAAGGAATCTGAACACATTCGCGCAATAATGAAATGACCACAATTTTCTCCAAAACTTTAACAGATGCAAACTTGTCCTGTGTGGTGGAGATGAAATTTGATAAAGTAAGTGGAAATCCAGTAAAAGTTTCATTTGGCTACTTTGCACTCTCGAGATAATCGTCACCATGTGCCAAATGCATAGAAAAGGAATCTGAACACATTCGCGCAAAAATGAAATGACCACAATTTTCTCCAAAACTATAACAGATGCAAACTTGTCCTGTGTGGTGGAGATGAGATTTGATAAAGTAAGTGGAAATCCAGTAAAAGTTTCATTTGGCTACTTTGCACTCTCGAGATAATCGTCACCATGTGCCAAATGCAATATAAAAGGAATCTGAACACATTCGCGCAAAAATGAAATGACCACAATTTTCTCCAAAACTATAACAGATGCAAACTTGTCCTGTGTGGTGGAGATGAGATTTGATAAAGTAAGTGGAAATCCAGTAAAAGTTTCATTTGGCTACTTTGCACTCTCGAGATAATCGTCACCATGTGCCAAATGCAATATAAAAGGAATCTGAACACATTCGCGCAAAAATGAAATGACCACAATTTTCTCCAAAACTATAACAGATGCAAACTTGTCCTGTGTGGTGGAGATGAGATTTGATAAAGTAAGTGGAAATCCAGTAAAAGTTTCATTTGGCTACTTTGCACTCTCGAGATAATCGTCACCATGTGCCAAATGCAATATAAAAGGAATCTGAACACATTCGCGCAAAAATGAAATGACCACAATTTTCTCCAAAACTATAACAGATGCAAACTTGTCCTGTGTGGTGGAGATGAGATTTGATAAAGTAAGTGGAAATCCAGTAAAAGTTTCATTTGGCTACTTTGCACTCTCGAGATAATCGTCACCATGTGCCAAATGCAATATAAAAGGAATCTGAACACATTCGCGCAAAAATGAAATGACCACAATTTTCTCCAAAACTATAACAGATGCAAACTTGTCCTGTGTGGTGGAGATGAGATTTAATAAAGTAAGTGGAAATCCAGTAAAAGTTTCATTTGGCTACTTTGCACTCTCGAGATAATCGTCACCATGTGCCAAATGCAATAGAATAGCAATCTGAACACATTCGCGCATAAATGAAATGACCACAATTTTCTCCAAAACTATAACAGATGCAAACTTGCCCTGTGTGGTGGAGATGAGATTTGATAAAGTAAGTGGAAATCCAGTAAAAGTTTCATTTGGCTACTTTGCACTCTCGAGATAATCGTCACCATGTGCCAAATGCAATATAAAAGGAATCTGAACACATTCGCGCAAAAATGAAATGACCACAATTTTCTCCAAAACTATAACAGATGCAAACTTGTCCTGTGTGGTGCAGATGAGATTTGATAAAGTAAGTGGAAATCCAGTAAAAGTTTCATTTGGCTACTTTGCACTCTCGAGATAATCGTCACCATGTGCCAAATGCAATATAAAAGGAATCTGAACACATTCGCGCAAAAATGAAATGACCACAATTTTCTCCAAAACTATAACAGATGCAAACTTGTCCTGTGTGGTGGAGATGAGATTTGATAAAGTAAGTGGAAATCCAGTAAAAGTTTCATTTGGCTACTTTGCACTCTCGAGATAATCGTCACCATGTGCCAAATGCAATATAAAAGGAATCTGAACACATTCGCGCAAAAATTAAATGACCACAATTTTCTCCAAAACTATAACAGATGCAAACTTGTCCTGTGTGGTGGAGATGAGATTTGATAAAGTAAGTAAAAATCCAGTAAAAGTTTCATTTGGCTACTTTGCACTCTCGAGATAATCGTCACCATGTGCCAAATGCAATATAAAAGGAATCTGAACACATTCGCGCAAAAATGAAATGACCACAATTTTCTCCAAAACTATAACAGATGCAAACTTGTCCTGTGTGTTGGAGATGAGATTTGATAAAGTAAGTGGAAATCCAGTAAAAGTTTCATTTGGCTACTTTGCACTCTCGAGATAATCGTCACCATGTGTCAAATGCAATAAAAAAGGAATCTGAACACATTCGCGCAAAAATGAAATGACCACAATTTTCTCCAAAACTATAACAGATGCAAACTTGTCCTGTGTGGTGGAGATGAGATTTGATAAAGTAAGTGGAAATCCAGTAAAAGTTTCATTTGGCTACTTTGCACTCTCGAGATAATCGTCACCATGTGCCAAATGCAATATAAAAGGAATCTGAACACATTCGCGCAAAAATGAAATGACCACAATTTTCTCCAAAACTATAACAGATGCAAACTTGTCCTGTGTGGTGGAGATGAGATTTGATAAAGTAAGTGGAAATCCAGTAAAAGTTTTATATGGCTACTTTGCACTCTCGAGATAATCGTCACCATGTGCCAAATGCAATATAAAAATAATCTGAACACATTCGCGCAAAAATGAAATGACCACAATTTTCTCCAAAACTATAACAGATGCAAACTTGTCCTGTGTGGTGGAGATGAGATTTGATAAAGTAAGTGGAAATCCAGTAAAAGTTTCATTTGGCTACTTTGCACTCTCGAGATAACAGTCTCCATGTGCCAAATGCAAGATAAAAGGAATCTGAACACATTCGCGCAAAAATGAAATGACCACAATTTTCTCCAAAACTACAAAACTATAACAGATGCAAACTTGTCCTGTGTGGTGGAGATGAGATTTGATAAAGTAAGTGGAAATCCAGTAAAAGTTTCATTTGGCTACTTTGCACTCTCGAGATAATCGTCACCATGTGCCAAATGCAATATAAAAGGAATCTGAACACATTTGCGCAAAAATGAAATGACCACAATTTTCTCCAAAACTATAACAGATGCAAACTTGTCCTGTGTGGTGGAGATGAGATTTGATAAAGTAAGTGGAAATCCAGTAAAAGTTTCATTTGGCTACTTTGCACTCTCGAGATAATCGTCACCATGTGTCAAATGCAATATAAAAGGAATCTGAACACATTCGCGCAATAATGAAATGACCACAATTTTCTCCAAAACTTTAACAGATGCAAACTTGTCCTGTGTGGTGGAGATGAAATTTGATAAAGTAAGTGGAAATCCAGTAAAAGTTTCATTTGGCTACTTTGCACTCTCGAGATAATCGTCACCATGTGCCAAATGCAATAGAAAAGGAATCTGAACACATTCGCGCAAAAATGAAATGACCACAATTTTCTCCAAAACTATAACAGATGCAAACTTGTCCTGTGTGGTGGAGATGAGATTTGATAAAGTAAGTGGAAATCCAGTAAAAGTTTCATTTGGCTACTTTGCACTCTCGAGATAATCGTCACCATGTGCCAAATGCAATATAAAAGGAATCTGAACACATTCGCGCAAAAATGAAATGACCACAATTTTCTCCAAAACTATAACAGATGCAAACTTGTCCTGTGTGGTGGAGATGAGATTTGATAAAGTAAGTGGAAATCCAGTAAAAGTTTCATTTGGCTACTTTGCACTCTCGAGATAATCGTCACCATGTGCCAAATGCAATATAAAAGGAATCTGAACACATTCGCGCAAAAATGAAATGACCACAATTTTCTCCAAAACTATAACAGATGCAAACTTGTCCTGTGTGGTGGAGATGAGATTTGATAAAGTAAGTGGAAATCCAGTAAAAGTTTCATTTGGCTACTTTGCACTCTCGAGATAATCGTCACCAGGTGCCAAATGCAATATAAAAGGAATCTGAACACATTCGCGCAAAAATGAAATGACCACAATTTTCTCCAAAACTATAACAGATGCAAACTTGTCCTGTGTGGTGGAGATGAGATTTGATAAAGTAAGTGGAAATCCAGTAAAAGTTTCATTTGGCTACTTTGCACTCTCGAGATAATCGTCACCATGTGCCAAATGCAATATAAAAGGAATCTGAACACATTCGCGCAAAAATGAAATGACCACAATTTTCTCCAAAACTATAACAGATGCAAACTTGTCCTGTGTGGTGGAGATGAGATTTGATAAAGTAAGTGGAAATCCAGTAAAAGTTTCATTTGGCTACTTTGCACTCTCGAGATAATCGTCACCATGTGCCAAATGCAATATAAAAGGAATCTGAACACATTCGCGCAAAAATGAAATGACCACAATTTTCTCCAAAACTATAACAGATGCAAACTTGTCCTGTGTGGTGGAGATGAGATTTGATAAAGTAAGTGGAAATCCAGTAAAAGTTTCATTTGGCTACTTTGCACTCTCGAGATAATCGTCACCAGGTGCCAAATGCAATATAAAAGGAATCTGAACACATTCGCGCAAAAATGAAATGACCACAATTTTCTCCAAAACTATAACAGATGCAAACTTGTCCTGTGTGGTGGAGATGAGATTTGATAAAGTAAGTGGAAATCCAGTAAAAGTTTCATTTGGCTACTTTGCACTCTCGAGATAATCGTCACCATATGCCAAATGCAATATAAAAGGAATCTGAACACATTCGCGCAAAAATGAAATGACCACAATTTTCTCCAAAACTATAACAGATGCACACTTGTCCTGTGTGGTGGAGATGAGATTTGATAAAGTAAGTGGAAATCCAGTAAAAGTTTCATTTGGCTACTTTGCACTCTCGAGATAATCGTCACCATGTGCCAAATGCAATATAAAAGGAATCTGAACACATTCGCGCAAAAATGAAATGACCACAATTTTCTCCAAAACTATAACAGATGCAAACTTGTCCTGTGTGGTGGAGATGAGATTTGATAAAGTAAGTGGAAATCCAGTAAAAGTTTCATTTGGCTACTTTGCACTCTCGAGATAATTCTCACCATGTGCCAAATGCAATATTATAAAATGAATCTGAACACATTCGCGCAAAAATGAAATGACCACAATTTTCTCCAAAACTATAACAGATGCAAACTTGTCCTGTGTGGTGGAGATGAGATTTGATAAAGTAAGTGGAAATCCAGTAAAAGTTTCATTTGGCTACTTTGCACTCTCGAGATAATCGTCACCATGTGCCAAATGCAATATAAAAGGAATCTGAACACATTCGCGCAAAAATAAAATGACCACAATTTTCTCCAAAACTATAACAGATGCAAACTTGTCCTGTGTGGTGGAGATGAAATTTGATAAAGTAAGTGGAAATCCAGTAAAAGTTTCATTTAGCTACTTTGCACTCTCGAGATAATCGTCACCATGTGCCAAATGCAATATAAAAGGAATCTGAACACATTCGCGCAAAAATGAAATGACCACAATTTTCTCCAAAACTATAACAGATGCAAACTTGTCCTGTGTGGTGGAGATGAGATTTGATAAAGTAAGTGGAAATCCAGTAAAAGTTTCATTTGGCTACTTTGCACTCTCGAGATAATCGTCACCATGTGCCAAATGCAATATAAAAGGAATCTGAACACATTCGCGCAAAAATGAAATGACCACAATTTTCTCCAAAACTATAACAGATGCAAACTTGTCCTGTGTGGTGGAGATGAGATTTGATAAAGTAAGTGGAAATCCAGTAAAAGTTTCATTTGGCTACTTTGCACTCTCGAGATAATCGTCACCATGTGCCAAATGCAATATCAAAGGAATCTGAACACATTCGC
The DNA here is from genome assembly GCF_048569485.1 of Anomaloglossus baeobatrachus. Classification (NCBI taxonomy): domain Eukaryota; kingdom Metazoa; phylum Chordata; class Amphibia; order Anura; family Aromobatidae; genus Anomaloglossus; species Anomaloglossus baeobatrachus. Next base: position 151,572 of record NW_027442008.1, on the reverse strand, counting down.
GCAAAAATGAAATGACCACAATTTTCTCCAAAACTATAACAGATGCACACTTGTCCTGTGTGGTGGAGATGAGATTTGATAAAGTAAGTGGAAATCCAGTAAAAGTTTCATTTGGCTACTTTGCACTCTCGAGATAATCGTCACCATGTGCCAAATGCAATATAAAAGGAATCTGAACACATTCGCGCAAAAATGAAATGACCACAATTTTCTCCAAAACTATAACAGATGCAAACTTGTCCTGTGTGGTGGAGATGAGATTTGATAAAGTAAGTGGAAATCCAGTAAAAGTTTCATTTGGCTACTTTGCACTCTCGAGATAATCGTCACCATGTGCCAAATGCAATATAAAAGGAATCTGAACACATTCGCGCAAAAATGAAATGACCACAATTTTCTCCAAAACTATAACAGATGCAAACTTGTCCTGTGTGGTGGAGATGAGATTTGATAAAGTAAGTGGAAATCCAGTAAAAGTTTTATTTGGCTACTTTGCACTCTCGAGATAATCGTCACCATGTGCCAAATGCAATATAAAAGGAATCTGAACACATTCGCGCAAAAATGAAATGACCACAATTTTCTCCAAAACTATAACAGATGCAAACTTGTCCTGTGTGGTGGAGATGAGATTTGATAAAGTAAGTGGAAATCCAGTAAAAGTTTCATTTGGCTACTTTGCACTCTCGAGATAACAGTCTCCATGTGCCAAATGCAAGATAAAAGGAATCTGAACACATTCGCGCAAAAATGAAATGACCACAATTTTCTCCAAAACTACAAAACTATAACAGATGCAAACTTGTCCTGTGTGGTGGAGATGAGATTTGATAAAGTAAGTGGAAATCCAGTAAAAGTTTCATTTGGCTACTTTGCACTCTCGAGATAATCGTCACCATGTGCCAAATGCAATATAAAAGGAATCTGAACACATTTGCGCAAAAATGAAATGACCACAATTTTCTCCAAAACTATAACAGATGCAAACTTGTCCTGTGTGGTGGAGATGAGATTTGATAAAGTAAGTGGAAATCCAGTAAAAGTTTCATTTGGCTACTTTGCACTCTCGAGATAATCGTCACCATGTGTCAAATGCAATATAAAAGGAATCTGAACACATTCGCGCAATAATGAAATGACCACAATTTTCTCCAAAACTTTAACAGATGCAAACTTGTCCTGTGTGGTGGAGATGAAATTTGATAAAGTAAGTGGAAATCCAGTAAAAGTTTCATTTGGCTACTTTGCACTCTCGAGATAATCGTCACCATGTGCCAAATGCAATAGAAAAGGAATCTGAACACATTCGCGCAAAAATGAAATGACCACAATTTTCTCCAAAACTATAACAGATGCAAACTTGTCCTGTGTGGTGGAGATGAGATTTGATAAAGTAAGTGGAAATCCAGTAAAAGTTTCATTTGGCTACTTTGCACTCTCGAGATAATCGTCACCATGTGCCAAATGCAATATAAAAGGAATCTGAACACATTCGCGCAAAAATGAAATGACCACAATTTTCTCCAAAACTATAACAGATGCAAACTTGTCCTGTGTGGTGGAGATGAGATTTGATAAAGTAAGTGGAAATCCAGTAAAAGTTTCATTTGGCTACTTTGCACTCTCGAGATAATCGTCACCATGTGCCAAATGCAATATAAAAGGAATCTGAACACATTCGCGCAAAAATGAAATGACCACAATTTTCTCCAAAACTATAACAGATGCAAACTTGTCCTGTGTGGTGGAGATGAGATTTGATAAAGTAAGTGGAAATCCAGTAAAAGTTTCATTTGGCTACTTTGCACTCTCGAGATAATCGTCACCAGGTGCCAAATGCAATATAAAAGGAATCTGAACACATTCGCGCAAAAATGAAATGACCACAATTTTCTCCAAAACTATAACAGATGCAAACTTGTCCTGTGTGGTGGAGATGAGATTTGATAAAGTAAGTGGAAATCCAGTAAAAGTTTCATTTGGCTACTTTGCACTCTCGAGATAATCGTCACCATGTGCCAAATGCAATATAAAAGGAATCTGAACACATTCGCGCAAAAATGAAATGACCACAATTTTCTCCAAAACTATAACAGATGCAAACTTGTCCTGTGTGGTGGAGATGAGATTTGATAAAGTAAGTGGAAATCCAGTAAAAGTTTCATTTGGCTACTTTGCACTCTCGAGATAATCGTCACCATGTGCCAAATGCAATATAAAAGGAATCTGAACACATTCGCGCAAAAATGAAATGACCACAATTTTCTCCAAAACTATAACAGATGCAAACTTGTCCTGTGTGGTGGAGATGAGATTTGATAAAGTAAGTGGAAATCCAGTAAAAGTTTCATTTGGCTACTTTGCACTCTCGAGATAATCGTCACCAGGTGCCAAATGCAATATAAAAGGAATCTGAACACATTCGCGCAAAAATGAAATGACCACAATTTTCTCCAAAACTATAACAGATGCAAACTTGTCCTGTGTGGTGGAGATGAGATTTGATAAAGTAAGTGGAAATCCAGTAAAAGTTTCATTTGGCTACTTTGCACTCTCGAGATAATCGTCACCATATGCCAAATGCAATATAAAAGGAATCTGAACACATTCGCGCAAAAATGAAATGACCACAATTTTCTCCAAAACTATAACAGATGCACACTTGTCCTGTGTGGTGGAGATGAGATTTGATAAAGTAAGTGGAAATCCAGTAAAAGTTTCATTTGGCTACTTTGCACTCTCGAGATAATCGTCACCATGTGCCAAATGCAATATAAAAGGAATCTGAACACATTCGCGCAAAAATGAAATGACCACAATTTTTTTTTCCAAAACTATAACAGATGCAAACTTGTCCTGTGTGGTGGAGATGAGATTTGATAAAGTAAGTGGAAATCCAGTAAAAGTTTCATTTGGCTACTTTGCACTCTCGAGATAATTCTCACCATGTGCCAAATGCAATATTATAAAATGAATCTGAACACATTCGCGCAAAAATGAAATGACCACAATTTTCTCCAAAACTATAACAGATGCAAACTTGTCCTGTGTGGTGGAGATGAGATTTGATAAAGTAAGTGGAAATCCAGTAAAAGTTTCATTTGGCTACTTTGCACTCTCGAGATAATCGTCACCATGTGCCAAATGCAATATAAAAGGAATCTGAACACATTCGCGCAAAAATAAAATGACCACAATTTTCTCCAAAACTATAACAGATGCAAACTTGTCCTGTGTGGTGGAGATGAAATTTGATAAAGTAAGTGGAAATCCAGTAAAAGTTTCATTTAGCTACTTTGCACTCTCGAGATAATCGTCACCATGTGCCAAATGCAATATAAAAGGAATCTGAACACATTCGCGCAAAAATGAAATGACCACAATTTTCTCCAAAACTATAACAGATGCAAACTTGTCCTGTGTGGTGGAGATGAGATTTGATAAAGTAAGTGGAAATCCAGTAAAAGTTTCATTTGGCTACTTTGCACTCTCGAGATAATCGTCACCATGTGCCAAATGCAATATAAAAGGAATCTGAACACATTCGCGCAAAAATGAAATGACCACAATTTTCTCCAAAACTATAACAGATGCAAACTTGTCCTGTGTGGTGGAGATGAGATTTGATAAAGTAAGTGGAAATCCAGTAAAAGTTTCATTTGGCTACTTTGCACTCTCGAGATAATCGTCACCATGTGCCAAATGCAATATCAAAGGAATCTGAACACATTCGCGCAAAAATGAAATGACCACAATTTTCTCCAAAACTATAACAGATGCACACTTGTCCTGTGTGGTGGAGATGAGATTTGATAAAGTAAGTGGAAATCCAGTAAAAGTTTCATTTGGCTACTTTGCACTCTCGAGATAATCGTCACCATGTGCCAAATGCAATATAAAAGGAATCTGAACACATTCGCGCAAAAATGAAATGACCACAATTTTCTCCAAAACTATAACAGATGCAAACTTGTCCTGTGTGGTGGAGATGAGATTTGATAAAGTAAGTGGAAATCCAGTAAAAGTTTCATTTGGCTACTTTGCACTCTCGAGATAATCGTCACCATGTGCCAAATGCAATATAAAAGGAATCTGAACACATTCGCGCAAAAATGAAATGACCACAATTTTCTCCAAAACTATAACAGATGCAAACTTGTCCTGTGTGGTGGAGATGAGATTTGATAAAGTAAGTGGAAATCCAGTAAAAGTTTTATTTGGCTACTTTGCACTCTCGAGATAATCGTCACCATGTGCCAAATGCAATATAAAAGGAATCTGAACACATTCGCGCAAAAATGAAATGACCACAATTTTCTCCAAAACTATAACAGATGCAAACTTGTCCTGTGTGGTGGAGATGAGATTTGATAAAGTAAGTGGAAATCCAGTAAAAGTTTCATTTGGCTACTTTGCACTCTCGAGATAACAGTCTCCATGTGCCAAATGCAAGATAAAAGGAATCTGAACACATTCGCGCAAAAATGAAATGACCACAATTTTCTCCAAAACTACAAAACTATAACAGATGCAAACTTGTCCTGTGTGGTGGAGATGAGATTTGATAAAGTAAGTGGAAATCCAGTAAAAGTTTCATTTGGCTACTTTGCACTCTCGAGATAATCGTCACCATGTGCCAAATGCAATATAAAAGGAATCTGAACACATTTGCGCAAAAATGAAATGACCACAATTTTCTCCAAAACTATAACAGATGCAAACTTGTCCTGTGTGGTGGAGATGAGATTTGATAAAGTAAGTGGAAATCCAGTAAAAGTTTCATTTGGCTACTTTGCACTCTCGAGATAATCGTCACCATGTGTCAAATGCAATATAAAAGGAATCTGAACACATTCGCGCAATAATGAAATGACCACAATTTTCTCCAAAACTTTAACAGATGCAAACTTGTCCTGTGTGGTGGAGATGAAATTTGATAAAGTAAGTGGAAATCCAGTAAAAGTTTCATTTGGCTACTTTGCACTCTCGAGATAATCGTCACCATGTGCCAAATGCAATAGAAAAGGAATCTGAACACATTCGCGCAAAAATGAAATGACCACAATTTTCTCCAAAACTATAACAGATGCAAACTTGTCCTGTGTGGTGGAGATGAGATTTGATAAAGTAAGTGGAAATCCAGTAAAAGTTTCATTTGGCTACTTTGCACTCTCGAGATAATCGTCACCATGTGCCAAATGCAATATAAAAGGAATCTGAACACATTCGCGCAAAAATGAAATGACCACAATTTTCTCCAAAACTATAACAGATGCAAACTTGTCCTGTGTGGTGGAGATGAGATTTGATAAAGTAAGTGGAAATCCAGTAAAAGTTTCATTTGGCTACTTTGCACTCTCGAGATAATCGTCACCAGGTGCCAAATGCAATATAAAAGGAATCTGAACACATTCGCGCAAAAATGAAATGACCACAATTTTCTCCAAAACTATAACAGATGCAAACTTGTCCTGTGTGGTGGAGATGAGATTTGATAAAGTAAGTGGAAATCCAGTAAAAGTTTCATTTGGCTACTTTGCACTCTCGAGATAATCGTCACCATATGCCAAATGCAATATAAAAGGAATCTGAACACATTCGCGCAAAAATGAAATGACCACAATTTTCTCCAAAACTATAACAGATGCACACTTGTCCTGTGTGGTGGAGATGAGATTTGATAAAGTAAGTGGAAATCCAGTAAAAGTTTCATTTGGCTACTTTGCACTCTCGAGATAATCGTCACCATGTGCCAAATGCAATATAAAAGGAATCTGAACACATTCGCGCAAAAATGAAATGACCACAATTTTCTCCAAAACTATAACAGATGCAAACTTGTCCTGTGTGGTGGAGATGAGATTTGATAAAGTAAGTGGAAATCCAGTAAAAGTTTCATTTGGCTACTTTGCACTCTCGAGATAATTCTCACCATGTGCCAAATGCAATATTATAAAATGAATCTGAACACATTCGCGCAAAAATGAAATGACCACAATTTTCTCCAAAACTATAACAGATGCAAACTTGTCCTGTGTGGTGGAGATGAGATTTGATAAAGTAAGTGGAAATCCAGTAAAAGTTTCATTTGGCTACTTTGCACTCTCGAGATAATCGTCACCATGTGCCAAATGCAATATAAAAGGAATCTGAACACATTCGCGCAAAAATAAAATGACCACAATTTTCTCCAAAACTATAACAGATGCAAACTTGTCCTGTGTGGTGGAGATGAAATTTGATAAAGTAAGTGGAAATCCAGTAAAAGTTTCATTTAGCTACTTTGCACTCTCGAGATAATCGTCACCATGTGCCAAATGCAATATAAAAGGAATCTGAACACATTCGCGCAAAAATGAAATGACCACAATTTTCTCCAAAACTATAACAGATGCAAACTTGTCCTGTGTGGTGGAGATGAGATTTGATAAAGTAAGTGGAAATCCAGTAAAAGTTTCATTTGGCTACTTTGCACTCTCGAGATAATCGTCACCATGTGCCAAATGCAATATAAAAGGAATCTGAACACATTCGCGCAAAAATGAAATGACCACAATTTTCTCCAAAACTATAACAGATGCAAACTTGTCCTGTGTGGTGGAGATGAGATTTGATAAAGTAAGTGGAAATCCAGTAAAAGTTTCATTTGGCTACTTTGCACTCTCGAGATAATCGTCACCATGTGCCAAATGCAATATAAAAGGAATCTGAACACATTCGCGCAAAAATTAAATGACCACAATTTTCTCCAAAACTATAACAGATGCAAACTTGTCCTGTGTGGTGGAGATGAGATTTGATAAAGTAAGTAAAAATCCAGTAAAAGTTTCATTTGGCTACTTTGCACTCTCGAGATAATCGTCACCATGTGCCAAATGCAATATAAAAGGAATCTGAACACATTCGCGCAAAAATGAAATGACCACAATTTTCTCCAAAACTATAACAGATGCAAACTTGTCCTGTGTGTTGGAGATGAGATTTGATAAAGTAAGTGGAAATCCAGTAAAAGTTTCATTTGGCTACTTTGCACTCTCGAGATAATCGTCACCATGTGTCAAATGCAATAAAAAAGGAATCTGAACACATTCGCGCAAAAATGAAATGACCACAATTTTCTCCAAAACTATAACAGATGCAAACTTGTCCTGTGTGGTGGAGATGAGATTTGATAAAGTAAGTGGAAATCCAGTAAAAGTTTCATTTGGCTACTTTGCACTCTCGAGATAATCGTCACCATGTGCCAAATGCAATATAAAAGGAATCTGAACACATTCGCGCAAAAATGAAATGACCACAATTTTCTCCAAAACTATAACAGATGCAAACTTGTCCTGTGTGGTGGAGATGAGATTTGATAAAGTAAGTGGAAATCCAGTAAAAGTTTTATTTGGCTACTTTGCACTCTCGAGATAATCGTCACCATGTGCCAAATGCAATATAAAAGGAATCTGAACACATTCGCGCAAAAATGAAATGACCACAATTTTCTCCAAAACTATAACAGATGCAAACTTGTCCTGTGTGGTGGAGATGAGATTTGATAAAGTAAGTGGAAATCCAGTAAAAGTTTCATTTGGCTACTTTGCACTCTCGAGATAACAGTCTCCATGTGCCAAATGCAAGATAAAAGGAATCTGAACACATTCGCGCAAAAATGAAATGACCACAATTTTCTCCAAAACTACAAAACTATAACAGATGCAAACTTGTCCTGTGTGGTGGAGATGAGATTTGATAAAGTAAGTGGAAATCCAGTAAAAGTTTCATTTGGCTACTTTGCACTCTCGAGATAATCGTCACCATGTGCCAAATGCAATATAAAAGGAATCTGAACACATTTGCGCAAAAATGAAATGACCACAATTTTCTCCAAAACTATAACAGATGCAAACTTGTCCTGTGTGGTGGAGATGAGATTTGATAAAGTAAGTGGAAATCCAGTAAAAGTTTCATTTGGCTACTTTGCACTCTCGAGATAATCGTCACCATGTGTCAAATGCAATATAAAAGGAATCTGAACACATTCGCGCAATAATGAAATGACCACAATTTTCTCCAAAACTTTAACAGATGCAAACTTGTCCTGTGTGGTGGAGATGAAATTTGATAAAGTAAGTGGAAATCCAGTAAAAGTTTCATTTGGCTACTTTGCACTCTCGAGATAATCGTCACCATGTGCCAAATGCAATAGAAAAGGAATCTGAACACATTCGCGCAAAAATGAAATGACCACAATTTTCTCCAAAACTATAACAGATGCAAACTTGTCCTGTGTGGTGGAGATGAGATTTGATAAAGTAAGTGGAAATCCAGTAAAAGTTTCATTTGGCTACTTTGCACTCTCGAGATAATCGTCACCATGTGCCAAATGCAATATAAAAGGAATCTGAACACATTCGCGCAAAAATGAAATGACCACAATTTTCTCCAAAACTATAACAGATGCAAACTTGTCCTGTGTGGTGGAGATGAGATTTGATAAAGTAAGTGGAAATCCAGTAAAAGTTTCATTTGGCTACTTTGCACTCTCGAGATAATCGTCACCAGGTGCCAAATGCAATATAAAAGGAATCTGAACACATTCACGCAAAAATGAAATGACCACAATTTTCTCCAAAACTATAACAGATGCAAACTTGTCCTGTGTGGTGGAGATGAGATTTGATAAAGTAAGTGGAAATCCAGTAAAAGTTTCATTTGGCTACTTTGCACTCTCGAGATAATCGTCACCATATGCCAAATGCAATATAAAAGGAATCTGAACACATTCGCGCAAAAATGAAATGACCACAATTTTCTCCAAAACTATAACAGATGCACACTTGTCCTGTGTGGTGGAGATGAGATTTGATAAAGTAAGTGGAAATCCAGTAAAAGTTTCATTTGGCTACTTTGCACTCTCGAGATAATCGTCACCATGTGCCAAATGCAATATAAAAGGAATCTGAACACATTCGCGCAAAAATGAAATGACCACAATTTTCTCCAAAACTATAACAGATGCAAACTTGTCCTGTGTGGTGGAGATGAGATTTTATAAAGTAAGTGGAAATCCAGTAAAAGTTTCATTTGGCTACTTTGCACTCTCGAGATAATTGTCACCATGTGCCAAATGCAATATTATAAAATGAATCTGAACACATTCGCGCAAAAATGAAATGACCACAATTTTCTCCAAAACTATAACAGATGCAAACTTGTCCTGTGTGGTGGAGATGAGATTTGATAAAGTAAGTGGAAATCCAGTAAAATTTTCATTTGGCTAATTTGCACTCTCGAGATAATCGTCACCATGTGCCAAATGCAATATAAAAGGAATCTGAACACATTCGCGCAAAAATAAAATGACCACAATTTTCTCCAAAACTATAACAGATGCAAACTTGTCCTGTGTGGTGGAGATGAAATTTGATAAAGTAAGTGGAAATCCAGTAAAAGTTTCATTTAGCTACTTTGCACTCTCGAGATAATCGTCACCATGTGCCAAATACAATATAAAAGGAATCTGAACACATTTGCGCAAAAATGAAATGACCACAATTTTCTCCAAAACTATAACAGATGCAAACTTGTCCTGTGTGGTGGAGATGAGATTTGATAAAGTAAGTGGAAATCCAGTAAAAGTTTCATTTGGCTACTTTGCACTCTCGAGATAATCGTCACCATGTGCCAAATGCAATATAAAAGGAATCTGAACACATTCGCGCAAAAATGAAATGACCACAATTTTCTCCAAAACTATAACAGATGCAAACTTGTCCTGTGTGGTGGAGATGAGATTTGATAAAGTAAGTGGAAATCCAGTAAAAGTTTCATTTGGCTACTTTGCACTCTCGAGATAATCGTCACCATGTGCCAAATGCAATATAAAAGGAATCTGAACACATTCGCGCAAAAATGAAATGACCACAATTTTCTCCAAAACGATAACAGATGCAAACTTGTCCTGTGTGGTGGAGATGAGATTTGATAAAGTAAGTGGAAATCCAGTAAAAGTTTCATTTGGCTACTTTGCACTCTCGAGATAATCGTCACCATGTGCCAAATGCAATATAAAAGGAATCTGCACACATTCGCGCAAAAATGAAATGACCACAATTTTCTCCAAAACTATAACAGATGCAAACTTGTCCTGTGTGGTGGAGATGAGATTTAATAAAGTAAGTGGAAATCCAGTAAAAGTTTCATTTGGCTACTTTGCACTCTCGAGATAATCGTCACCATGTGCCAAATGCAATAGAATAGCAATCTGAAATCATTCGCGCATAAATGAAATGACCACAATTTTCTCCAAAACTATAACAGATGCAAACTTGTCCTGTGTGGTGGAGATGAGATTTGATAAAGTAAGTGGAAATCCAGTAAAAGTTTCATTTGGCTACTTTGCACTCTCGAGATAATCGTCACCATGTGCCAAATGCAATATAAAAGGAATCTGAACACATTCGCGCAAAAATGAAATGACCACAATTTTCTCCAAAACTATAACAGATGCAAACTTGTCCTGTGTGGTGCAGATGAGATTTGATAAAGTAAGTGGAAATCCAGTAAAAGTTTCATTTGGCTACTTTGCACTCTCGAGATAATCGTCACCATGTGCCAAATGCAATATAAAAGGAATCTGAACACATTCGCGCAAAAATGAAATGACCACAATTTTCTCCAAAACTATAACAGATGCAAACTTGTCCTGTGTGGTGGAGATGAGATTTGATAAAGTAAGTGGAAATCCAGTAAAAGTTTCATTTGGCTACTTTGCACTCTCGAGATAATCGTCACCATGTGCCAAATGCAATATAAAAGGAATCTGAACACATTCGCGCAAAAATGAAATGACCACAATTTTCTCCAAAACTATAACAGATGCAAACTTGTCCTGTGTGGTGGAGATGAGATTTGATAAAGTAAGTGGAAATCCAGTAAAAGTTTCATTTGGCTACTTTGCACTCTCGAGATAATCGTCACCATGTGCCAAATGCAATATAAAAGGAATCTGAACACATTCGCGCAAAAGTGAAATGACCACAATTTTCTCCAAAACTATAACAGATGCAAACTTGTCCTGTGTGGTGGAGATGAGATTTGATAAAGTAAGTGGAAGTCCAGTAAAAGTTTCATTTGGCTACTTTGCACTCTCGAGATAATCGTCACCATGTGCCAAATGCAATATAAAAGGAATCTGAACACATTCGCGCAATAATGAAATGACCACAATTTTCTCCAAAACTTTAACAGATGCAAACTTGTCCTGTGTGGTGGAGATGAAATTTGATAAAGTGGAAATCCAGTAAAAGTTTCATTTGGCTACTTTGCACTCTCGAGATAATCGTCACCATGTGCCAAATGCAATATAAAAGGAATCTGAACACATTCGCGCAAAAATGAAATGACCACAATTTTCTCCAAAACTATAACAGATGCAAACTTGTCCTGTGTGGTGGAGATGAGATTTGATAAAGTAAGTGGAAATCCAGTAAAAGTTTCATTTGGCTACTTTGCACTCTCGAGATAATCGTCACCATGTGCCAAATGCAATATCAAAGGAATCTGAACACATTCGCGCAAAAATGAAATGACCACAATTTTCTCCAAAACTATAACAGATGCACACTTGTCCTGTGTGGTGGAGATGAGATTTGATAAAGTAAGTGGAAATCCAGTAAAAGTTTTATTTGGCTACTTTGCACTCTCGAGATAATCGTCACCATGTGCCAAATGCAATATAAAAAGAATCTGAACACATTCGCGCAAAAATGAAATGACCACAATTTTCTCCAAAACTATAACAGATGCAAACTTGTCCTGTGTGGTGGAGATGAGATTTGATAAAGTAAGTGGAAATCCAGTAAAAGTTTCATTTGGCTACTTTGCACTCTCGAGATAATCGTCACCATGTGCCAAATGCAATATAAAAGGAATCTGAACACATTCGCGAAAAAATGAAATGACCACAATTTTCTCCAAAACTATAACAGATGCAAACTTGTCCTGTGTGGTGGAGATGAGATTTGATAAAGTAAGTGGAAATCCAGTAAAAGTTTCATTTGGCTACTTTGCACTCTCGAGATAATCGTCACCATGTGCCAAATGCAATATAAAAGGAATCTGAACACATTCGCGCAAAAATTAAATGACCACAATTTTCTCCAAAACTATAACAGATGCAAACTTGTCCTGTGTGGTGGAGATGAGATTTGATAAAGTAAGTAAAAATCCAGTAAAAGTTTCATTTGGCTACTTTGCACTCTCTAGATAATCGTCACCATGTGCCAAATGCAATATAAAAGGAATCTGAACACATTCGCGCAAAAATGAAATGACCACAATTTTCTCCAAAACTATAACAGATGCAAACTTGTCCTGTGTGTTGGAGATGAGATTTAATAAAGTAAGTGGAAATCCAGTAAAAGTTTCATTTGGCTACTTTGCACTCTCGAGATAATCGTCACCATGTGTCAAATGCAATAAAAAAGGAATCTGAACACATTCGCGCAAAAATGAAATGACCACAATTTTCTCCAAAACTATAACAGATGCAAACTTGTCCTGTGTGGTGGAGATGAGATTTGATAAAGTAAGTGGAAATCCAGTAAAAGTTTCATTTGGCTACTTTGCACTCTCGAGATAATCGTCACCATGTGCCAAATGCAATATAAAAGGAATCTGAACACATTCGCGCAAAAATGAAATGACCACAATTTTCTCCAAAACTATAACAGATGCAAACTTGTCCTGTGTGGTGGAGATGAGATTTGATAAAGTAAGTGGAAATCCAGTAAAAGTTTTATTTGGCTACTTTGCACTCTCGAGATAATCGTCACCATGTGCCAAATGCAATATAAAAGGAATCTGAACACATTCGCGCAAAAATGAAATGACCACAATTTTCTCCAAAACTATAACAGATGCAAACTTGTCCTGTGTGGTGGAGATGAGATTTGATAAAGTAAGTGGAAATCCAGTAAAAGTTTCATTTGGCTACTTTGCACTCTCGAGATAATAGTCTCCATGTGCCAAATGCAAGATAAAAGGAATCTGAACACATTCGCGCAAAAATGAAATGACCACAATTTTCTCCAAAACTACAAAACTATAACAGATGCAAACTTGTCCTGTGTGGTGGAGATGAGATTTGATAAAGTAAGTGGAAATCCAGTAAAAGTTTCATTTGGCTACTTTGCACTCTCGAGATAATCGTCACCATGTGCCAAATGCAATATAAAAGGAATCTGAACACATTCGCGCAAAAATGAAATGACCACAATTTTCTCCAAAACTATAACAGATGCACACTTGTCCTGTGTGGTGGAGATGAGATTTGATAAAGTAAGTGGAAATCCAGTAAAAGTTTCATTTGGCTACTTTGCACTCTCGAGATAATCGTCACCATGTGCCAAATGCAATATAAAAGGAATCTGAACACATTCGCGCAAAAATGAAATGACCACAATTTTCTCCAAAACTATAACAGATGCAAACTTGTCCTGTGTGGTGGAGATGAGATTTGATAAAGTAAGTGGAAATCCAGTAAAAGTTTCATTTGGCTACTTTGCACTCTCGAGATAATTGTCACCATGTGCCAAATGCAATATTATAAAATGAATCTGAACACATTCGCGCAAAAATGAAATGACCACAATTTTCTCCAAAACTATAACAGATGCAAACTTGTCCTGTGTGGTGGAGATGAGATTTGATAAAGTAAGTGGAAATCCAGTAAAATTTTCATTTGGCTACTTTGCACTCTCGAGATAATCGTCACCATGTGCCAAATGCAATATAAAAGGAATCTGAACACATTCGCGCAAAAATAAAATGACCACAATTTTCTCCAAAACTATAACAGATGCAAACTTGTCCTGTGTGGTGGAGATGAAATTTGATAAAGTAAGTGGAAATCCAGTAAAAGTTTCATTTAGCTACTTTGCACTCTCGAGATAATCGTCACCATGTGCCAAATACAATATAAAAGGAATCTGAACACATTTGCGCAAAAATGAAATGACCACAATTTTCTCCAAAACTATAACAGATGCAAACTTGTCCTGTGTGGTGGAGATGAGATTTGATAAAGTAAGTGGAAATCCAGTAAAAGTTTCATTTGGCTACTTTGCACTCTCGAGATAATCGTCACCATGTGCCAAATGCAATATAAAAGGAATCTGAACACATTCGCGCAAAAATGAAATGACCACAATTTTCTCCAAAACTATAACAGATGCAAACTTGTCCTGTGTGGTGGAGATGAGATTTGATAAAGTAAGTGGAAATCCAGTAAAAGTTTCATTTGGCTACTTTGCACTCTCGAGATAATCGTCACCATGTGCCAAATGCAATATAAAAGGAATCTGAACACATTCGCGCAAAAATGAAATGACCACAATTTTCTCCAAAACGATAACAGATGCAAACTTGTCCTGTGTGGTGGAGATGAGATTTGATAAAGTAAGTGGAAATCCAGTAAAAGTTTCATTTGGCTACTTTGCACTCTCGAGATAATCGTCACCATGTGCCAAATGCAATATAAAAGGAATCTGAACACATTCGCGCAAAAATGAAATGACCACAATTTTCTCCAAAACTATAACAGATGCAAACTTGTCCTGTGTGGTGGAGATGAGATTTAATAAAGTAAGTGGAAATCCAGTAAAAGTTTCATTTGGCTACTTTGCACTCTCGAGATAATCGTCACCATGTGCCAAATGCAATAGAATAGCAATCTGAAATCATTCGCGCATAAATGAAATGACCACAATTTTCTCCAAAACTATAACAGATGCAAACTTGTCCTGTGTGGTGGAGATGAGATTTGATAAAGTAAGTGGAAATCCAGTAAAAGTTTCATTTGGCTACTTTGCACTCTCGAGATAATCGTCACCATGTGCCAAATGCAATATAAAAGGAATCTGAACACATTCGCGCAAAAATGAAATGACCACAATTTTCTCCAAAACTATAACAGATGCAAACTTGTCCTGTGTGGTGCAGATGAGATTTGATAAAGTAAGTGGAAATCCAGTAAAAGTTTCATTTGGCTACTTTGCACTCTCGAGATAATCGTCACCATGTGCCAAATGCAATATAAAAGGAATCTGAACACATTCGCGCAAAAATGAAATGACCACAATTTTCTCCAAAACTATAACAGATGCAAACTTGTCCTGTGTGGTGGAGATGAGATTTGATAAAGTAAGTGGAAATCCAGTAAAAGTTTCATTTGGCTACTTTGCACTCTCGAGATAATCGTCACCATGTGCCAAATGCAATATAAAAGGAATCTGAACACATTCGCGCAAAAATGAAATGACCACAATTTTCTCCAAAACTATAACAGATGCAAACTTGTCCTGTGTGGTGGAGATGAGATTTGATAAAGTAAGTGGAAATCCAGTAAAAGTTTCATTTGGCTACTTTGCACTCTCGAGATAATCGTCACCATGTGCCAAATGCAATATAAAAGGAATCTGAACACATTCGCGCAAAAGTGAAATGACCACAATTTTCTCCAAAACTATAACAGATGCAAACTTGTCCTGTGTGGTGGAGATGAGATTTGATAAAGTAAGTGGAAGTCCAGTAAAAGTTTCATTTGGCTACTTTGCACTCTCGAGATAATCGTCACCATGTGCCAAATGCAATATAAAAGGAATCTGAACACATTCGCGCAATAATGAAATGACCACAATTTTCTCCAAAACTTTAACAGATGCAAACTTGTCCTGTGTGGTGGAGATGAAATTTGATAAAGTGGAAATCCAGTAAAAGTTTCATTTGGCTACTTTGCACTCTCGAGATAATCGTCACCATGTGCCAAATGCAATATAAAAGGAATCTGAACACATTCGCGCAAAAATGAAATGACCACAATTTTCTCCAAAACTATAACAGATGCAAACTTGTCCTGTGTGGTGGAGATGAGATTTGATAAAGTAAGTGGAAATCCAGTAAAAGTTTCATTTGGCTACTTTGCACTCTCGAGATAATCGTCACCATGTGCCAAATGCAATATCAAAGGAATCTGAACACATTCGCGCAAAAATGAAATGACCACAATTTTCTCCAAAACTATAACAGATGCACACTTGTCCTGTGTGGTGGAGATGAGATTTGATAAAGTAAGTGGAAATCCAGTAAAAGTTTTATTTGGCTACTTTGCACTCTCGAGATAATCGTCACCATGTGCCAAATGCAATATAAAAAGAATCTGAACACATTCGCGCAAAAATGAAATGACCACAATTTTCTCCAAAACTATAACAGATGCAAACTTGTCCTGTGTGGTGGAGATGAGATTTGATAAAGTAAGTGGAAATCCAGTAAAAGTTTCATTTGGCTACTTTGCACTCTCGAGATAATCGTCACCATGTGCCAAATGCAATATAAAAGGAATCTGAACACATTCGCGAAAAAATGAAATGACCACAATTTTCTCCAAAACTATAACAGATGCAAACTTGTCCTGTGTGGTGGAGATGAGATTTGATAAAGTAAGTGGAAATCCAGTAAAAGTTTCATTTGGCTACTTTGCACTCTCGAGATAACCGTCACCATGTGCCAAATGCAATATAAAAGGAATCTGAACACATTCGCGCAAAAATTAAATGACCACAATTTTCTCCAAAACTATAACAGATGCAAACTTGTCCTGTGTGGTGGAGATGAGATTTGATAAAGTAAGTAAAAATCCAGTAAAAGTTTCATTTGGCTACTTTGCACTCTCTAGATAATCGTCACCATGTGCCAAATGCAATATAAAAGGAATCTGAACACATTCGCGCAAAAATGAAATGACCACAATTTTCTCCAAAACTATAACAGATGCAAACTTGTCCTGTGTGTTGGAGATGAGATTTAATAAAGTAAGTGGAAATCCAGTAAAAGTTTCATTTGGCTACTTTGCACTCTCGAGATAATCGTCACCATGTGTCAAATGCAATAAAAAAGGAATCTGAACACATTCGCGCAAAAATGAAATGACCACAATTTTCTCCAAAACTATAACAGATGCAAACTTGTCCTGTGTGGTGGAGATGAGATTTGATAAAGTAAGTGGAAATCCAGTAAAAGTTTCATTTGGCTACTTTGCACTCTCGAGATAATCGTCACCATGTGCCAAATGCAATATAAAAGGAATCTGAACACATTCGCGCAAAAATGAAATGACCACAATTTTCTCCAAAACTATAACAGATGCAAACTTGTCCTGTGTGGTGGAGATGAGATTTGATAAAGTAAGTGGAAATCCAGTAAAAGTTTTATTTGGCTACTTTGCACTCTCGAGATAATCGTCACCATGTGCCAAATGCAATATAAAAGGAATCTGAACACATTCGCGCAAAAATGAAATGACCACAATTTTCTCCAAAACTATAACAGATGCAAACTTGTCCTGTGTGGTGGAGATGAGATTTGATAAAGTAAGTGGAAATCCAGTAAAAGTTTCATTTGGCTACTTTGCACTCTCGAGATAATCGTCACCATGTGCCAAATGCAATATAAAAGGAATCTGAACACATTCGCGCAAAAATGAAATGACCACAATTTTCTCCAAAACTATAACAGATGCAAACTTGTCCTGTGTGGTGGAGATGAGATTTGATAAAGTAAGTGGAAATCCAGTAAAAGTTTCATTTGGCTACTTTGCACTCTCGAGATAATAGTCTCCATGTGCCAAATGCAAGATAAAAGGAATCTGAACACATTCGCGCAAAAATGAAATGACCACAATTTTCTCCAAAACTACAAAACTATAACAGATGCAAACTTGTCCTGTGTGGTGGAGATGAGATTTGATAAAGTAAGTGGAAATCCAGTAAAAGTTTCATTTGGCTACTTTGCACTCTCGAGATAATCGTCACCATGTGCCAAATGCAATATAAAAGGAATCTGAACACATTTGCGCAAAAATGAAATGACCACAATTTTCTCCAAAACTATAACAGATGCAAACTTGTCCTGTGTGGTGGAGATGAGATTTGATAAAGTAAGTGGAAATCCAGTAAAAGTTTCATTTGGCTACTTTGCACTCTCGAGATAATCGTCACCATGTGTCAAATGCAATATAAAAGGAATCTGAACACATTCGCGCAATAATGAAATGACCACAATTTTCTCCAAAACTTTAACAGATGCAAACTTGTCCTGTGTGGTGGAGATGAAATTTGATAAAGTAAGTGGAAATCCAGTAAAAGTTTCATTTGGCTACTTTGCACTCTTGATATAATCGTCACCATGTGCCAAATGCAATATAAAAGGAATCTGAACACATTCGCGCAAAAATGAAATGACCACAATTTTCTCCAAAACTATAACAGATGCAAACTTGTCCTGTGTGGTGGAGATGAGATTTGATAAAGTAAGTGGAAATCCAGTAAAAGTTTCATTTGGCTACTTTGCACTCTCGAGATAATCGTCACCATGTGCCAAATGCAATATAAAAGGAATCTGAACACATTCGCGCAAAAATGAAATGACCACAATTTTCTCCAAAACTATAACA
This sequence comes from Anomaloglossus baeobatrachus, assembly GCF_048569485.1. NCBI lineage: Eukaryota > Metazoa > Chordata > Amphibia > Anura > Aromobatidae > Anomaloglossus > Anomaloglossus baeobatrachus. Next base: position 133,070 of record NW_027442008.1, on the reverse strand, counting down.
GATGCAAACTTGTCCTGTGTGGTGGAGATGAGATTTGATAAAGTAAGTGGAAATCCAGTAAAAGTTTCATTTGGCTACTTTGCACTCTCGAGATAATTGTCACCATGTGCCAAATGCAATATTATAAAATGAATCTGAACACATTCGCGCAAAAATGAAATGACCACAATTTTCTCCAAAACTATAACAGATGCAAACTTGTCCTGTGTGGTGGAGATGAGATTTGATAAAGTAAGTGGAAATCCAGTAAAAGTTTCATTTGGCTACTTTGCACTCTCGAGATAATCGTCACCATGTGCCAAATGCAATATAAAAGGAATCTGAACACATTCGCGCAAAAATAAAATGACCACAATTTTCTCCAAAACTATAACAGATGCAAACTTGTCCTGTGTGGTGGAGATGAGATTTGATAAAGTAAGTGGAAATCCAGTAAAAGTTTCATATAGCTACTTTGCACTCTCGAGATAATCGTCACCATGTGCCAAATGCAATATAAAAGGAATCTGAACACATTCGCGCAAAAATGAAATGACCACAATTTTCTCCAAAACTATAACAGATGCAAACTTGTCCTGTGTGGTGGAGATGAGATTTGATAAAGTAAGTGGAAATCCAGTAAAAGTTGCATTTGGCTACTTTGCACTCTCGAGATAATCGTCACCATGTGCCAAATGCAATATAAAAGGAATCTGAACACATTCGCGCAAAAATGAAATGACCACAATTTTCTCCAAAACTATAACAGATGCAAACTTGTCCTGTGTGGTGGAGATGAGATTTGATAAAGTAAGTGGAAATCCAGTAAAAGTTTCATTTGGCTACTTTGCACTCTCGAGATAATCGTCACCATGTGCCAAATGCAATATAAAAGGAATCTGAACACATTCGCGCAAAAATGAAATGACCACAATTTTCTCCAAAACTATAACAGATGCAAACTTGTCCTGTGTGGTGGAGATGAGATTTGATAAAGTAAGTGGAAATCCAGTAAAAGTTTCATTTGGCTACTTTGCACTCTCGAGATAATTGTCACCATGTGCCAAATGCAATATTATAAAATGAATCTGAACACATTCGCGCAAAAATGAAATGACCACAATTTTCTCCAAAACTATAACAGATGCAAACTTGTCCTGTGTGGTGGAGATGAGATTTGATAAAGTAAGTGGAAATCCAGTAAAAGTTTCATTTGGCTACTTTGCACTCTCGAGATAATCGTCACCATGTGCCAAATGCAATATAAAAGGAATCTGAACACATTCGCGCAAAAATAAAATGACCACAATTTTCTCCAAAACTATAACAGATGCAAACTTGTCCTGTGTGGTGGAGATGAGATTTGATAAAGTAAGTGGAAATCCAGTAAAAGTTTCATATAGCTACTTTGCACTCTCGAGATAATCGTCACCATGTGCCAAATGCAATATAAAAGGAATCTGAACACATTCGCGCAAAAATGAAATGACCACAATTTTCTCCAAAACTATAACAGATGCAAACTTGTCCTGTGTGGTGGAGATGAGATTTGATAAAGTAAGTGGAAATCCAGTAAAAGTTTCATTTGGCTACTTTGCACTCTCGAGATAATCGTCACCATGTGCCAAATGCAATATAAAAGGAATCTGAACACATTCGCGCAAAAATGAAATGACCACAATTTTCTCCAAAACTATAACAGATGCAAACTTGTCCTGTGTGGTGGAGATGAGATTTAATAAAGTAAGTGGAAATCCAGTAAAAGTTTCATTTGGCTACTTTGCACTCTCGAGATAATCGTCACCATGTGCCAAATGCAATAGAATAGCAATCTGAACACATTCGCGCATAAATGAAATGACCACAATTTTCTCCAAAACTATAACAGATGCAAACTTGTCCTGTGTGGTGGAGATGAGATTTGATAAAGTAAGTGGAAATCCAGTAAAAGTTTCATTTGGCTACTTTGCACTCTCGAGATAATCGTCACCATGTGCCAAATGCAATATAAAAGGAATCTGAACACATTCGCGCAAAAATGAAATGACCACAATTTTCTCCAAAACTATAACAGATGCAAACTTGTCCTGTGTGGTGCAGATGAGATTTGATAAAGTAAAGGAAATCCAGTAAAAGTTTCATTTGGCTACTTTGCACTCTCGAGATAATCGTCACCATGTGCCAAATGCAATATAAAAGGAATCTGAACACATTCGCGCAAAAATGAAATGACCACAATTTTCTCCAAAACTATAACAGATGCAAACTTGTCCTGTGTGGTGGAGATGAGATTTGATAAAGTAAGTGGAAATCCAGTAAAAGTTTCATTTGGCTACTTTGCACTCTCGAGATAATCGTCACCATGTGCCAAATGCAATATAAAAGGAATCTGAACACATTCGCGCAAAAATGAAATGACCACAATTTTCTCCAAAACTATAACAGATGCAAACTTGTCCTGTGTGGTGGAGATGAGATTTGATAAAGTAAGTGGAAATCCAGTAAAAGTTTCATTTGGCTACTTTGCACTCTCGAGATAATCGTCACCATGTGCCAAATGCAATATAAAAGGAATCTGAACACATTCGCGCAAAAATGAAATGACCACAATTTTCTCCAAAACTATAACAGATGCAAACTTGTCCTGTGTGGTGGAGATGAGATTTGATAAAGTAAGTGGAAATCCAGTAAAAGTTTCATTTGGCTACTTTGCACTCTCGAGATAATCGTCACCATGTGCCAAATGCAATATAAAAGGAATCTGAACACATTCGCGCAAAAATGAAATGACCACAATTTTCTCCAAAACTATAACAGATGCAAACTTGTCCTGTGTGGTGGAGATGAGATTTGATAAAGTAAGTGGAAATCCAGTAAAAGTTTCATTTGGCTACTTTGCACTCTCGAGATAATCGTCACCATGTGTCAAATGCAATAAAAAAGGAATCCGAACACATTCGCGCAAAAATGAAATGACCACAATTTTCTCCAAAACTATAACAGATGCAAACTTGTCCTGTGTGGTGGAGATGAGATTTGATAAAGTAAGTGGAAATCCAGTAAAAGTTTCATTTGGCTACTTTGCACTCTCGAGATAATCGTCACCATGTGCCAAATGCAATATAAAAGGAATCTGAACACATTCGCGCAAAAATGAAATGACCACAATTTTCTCCAAAACTATAACAGATGCAAACTTGTCCTGTGTGGTGGAGATGAAATATGATAAAGTAAGTGGAAATCCAGTAAAAGTTTCATTTGGCTACTTTGCACTCTCGAGATAATCGTCACCATGTGCCAAATGCAATATAAAAGGAATCTGAACACATTCGCGCAAAAATGAAATGACCACAATTTTCTCCAAAACTATAACAGATGCAAACTTGTCCTGTGTGGTGGAGATGAGATTTAATAAAGTAAGTGGAAATCCAGTAAAAGTTTCATTTGGCTACTTTGCACTCTCGAGATAATCGTCACCATGTGCCAAATGCAATATAAAAGGAATCTGAACACATTCGCGCAAAAATGAAATGACCACAATTTTCTCCAAAACTATAACAGATGCAAACTTGTCCTGTGTGGTGGAGATGAGATTTAATAAAGTAAGTGGAAATCCAGTAAAAGTTTCATTTGGCTACTTTGCACTCTCGAGATAATCGTCACCATGTGCCAAATGCAATAGAATAGCAATCTGAACACATTCGCGCATAAATGAAATGACCACAATTTTCTCCAAAACTATAACAGATGCAAACTTGTCCTGTGTGGTGGAGATGAGATTTGATAAAGTAAGTGGAAATCCAGTAAAAGTTTCATTTGGCTACTTTGCACTCTCGAGATAATCGTCACCATGTGCCAAATGCAATATAAAAGGAATCTGAACACATTCGCGCAAAAATGAAATGACCACAATTTTCTCCAAAACTATAACAGATGCAAACTTGTCCTGTGTGGTGCAGATGAGATTTGATAAAGTAAGTGGAAATCCAGTAAAAGTTTCATTTGGCTACTTTGCACTCTCGAGATAATCGTCACCATGTGCCAAATGCAATATAAAAGGAATCTGAACACATTCGCGCAAAAATGAAATGACCACAATTTTCTCCAAAACTATAACAGATGCAAACTTGTCCTGTGTGGTGGAGATGAGATTTGATAAAGTAAGTGGAAATCCAGTAAAAGTTTCATTTGGCTACTTTGCACTCTCGAGATAATCGTCACCATGTGCCAAATGCAATATAAAAGGAATCTGAACACATTCGCGCAAAAATGAAATGACCACAATTTTCTCCAAAACTATAACAGATGCAAACTTGTCCTGTGTGGTGGAGATGAGATTTGATAAAGTAAGTGGAAATCCAGTAAAAGTTTCATTTGGCTACTTTGCACTCTCGAGATAATCGTCACCATGTGCCAAATGCAATATAAAAGGAATCTGAACACATTCGCGCAAAAATGAAATGACCACAATTTTCTCCAAAACTATAACAGATGCAAACTTGTCCTGTGTGGTGGAGATGAGATTTGATAAAGTAAGTGGAAATCCAGTAAAAGTTTCATTTGGCTACTTTGCACTCTCGAGATAATCGTCACCATGTGCCAAATGCAATATAAAAGGAATCTGAACACATTCGCGCAAAAATGAAATGACCACAATTTTCTCCAAAACTATAACAGATGCAAACTTGTCCTGTGTGGTGGAGATGAGATTTGATAAAGTAAGTGGAAATCCAGTAAAAGTTTCATTTGGCTACTTTGCACTCTCGAGATAATCGTCACCATGTGCCAAATGCAATATAAAAGGAATCTGAACACATTCGCGCAAAAATGAAATGACCACAATTTTCTCCAAAACTATAACAGATGCAAACTTGTCCTGTGTGGTGGAGATGAGATTTGATAAAGTAAGTGGAAATCCAGTAAAAGTTTCATTTGGCTACTTTGCACTCTCGAGATAATCGTCACCATGTGCCAAATGCAATATAAAAGGAATCTGAACACATTCGCGCAAAAATGAAATGACCACAATTTTCTCCAAAACTATAACAGATGCAAACTTGTCCTGTGTGGTGGAGATGAAATATGATAAAGTAAGTGGAAATCCAGTAAAAGTTTCATTTGGCTACTTTGCACTCTCGAGATAATCGTCACCATGTGCCAAATGCAATATAAAAGGAATCTGAACACATTCGCGCAAAAATGAAATGACCACAATTTTCTCCAAAACTATAACAGATGCAAACTTGTCCTGTGTGGTGGAGATTAGATTTGATAAAGTAAATGGAAATCCAGTAAAAGTTTCATTTGGCTACTTTGCACTCTCGAGATAATCGTCACCATGTGCCAAATGCAATATAAAAGGAATCTGAACACATTCGCGCAAAAATGAAATGACCACAATTTTCTCCAAAACTATAACAGATGCAAACTTGTCCTGTGTGGTGGAGATGAGATTTGATAAAGTAAGTGGAAATCCAGTAAAAGTTTCATTTGGCTACTTTGCACTCTCGAGATAATCGTCACCATGTGCCAAATGCAATATAAAAGGAATCTGAACACATTCGCGCAATAATGAAATGACCACAATTTTCTCCAAAACTATAACAGATGCAAACTTGTCCTGTGTGGTGGAGATGAAATTTGATAAAGTAAGTGGAAATCCAGTAAAAGTTTCATTTGGCTACTTTGCACTCTCGAGATAATCGTCACCATGTGCCAAATGCAATATAAAAGGAATCTGAACACATTCGCGCAAAAATGAAATGACCACAATTTTCTCCAAAACTATAACAGATGCAAACTTGTCCTGTGTGGTGGAGATGAGATTTAATAAAGTAAGTGGAAATCCAGTAAAAGTTTCATTTGGCTACTTTGCACTCTCGAGATAATCGTCACCATGTGCCAAATGCAATAGAATAGCAATCTGAACACATTCGCGCATAAATGAAATGACCACAATTTTCTCCAAAACTATAACAGATGCAAACTTGTCCTGTGTGGTGGAGATGAGATTTGATAAAGTAAGTGGAAATCCAGTAAAAGTTTCATTTGGCTACTTTGCACTCTCGAGATAATCGTCACCATGTGCCAAATGCAATATAAAAGGAATCTGAACACATTCGCGCAAAAATGAAATGACCACAATTTTCTCCAAAATTATAACAGATGCAAACTTGTCCTGTGTGGTGCAGATGAGATTTGATAAAGTAAGTGGAAATCCAGTAAAAGTTTCATTTGGCTACTTTGCACTCTCGAGATAATCGTCACCATGTGCCAAATGCAATATAAAAGGAATCTGAACACATTCGCGCAAAAATGAAATGACCACAATTTTCTCCAAAACTATAACAGATGCAAACTTGTCCTGTGTGGTGGAGATGAGATTTGATAAAGTAAGTGGAAATCCAGTAAAAGTTTCATTTGGCTACTTTGCACTCTCGAGATAATCGTCACCATGTGCCAAATGCAATATAAAAGGAATCTGAACACATTCGCGCAAAAATGAAATGACCACAATTTTCTCCAAAACTATAACAGATGCAAACTTGTCCTGTGTGGTGGAGATGAGATTTGATAAAGTAAGTGGAAATCCAGTAAAAGTTTCATTTGGCTACTTTGCACTCTCGAGATAATCGTCACCATGTGCCAAATGCAATATAAAAGGAATCTGAACACATTTGCGCAAAAATGAAATGACCACAATTTTCTCCAAAACTATAACAGATGCAAACTTGTCCTGTGTGGTGGAGATGAGATTTGATAAAGTAAGTGGAAATCCAGTAAAAGTTTCATTTGGCTACTTTGCACTCTCGAGATAATCGTCACCATGTGCCAAATGCAATATAAAAGGAATCTGAACACATTCGCGCAAAAATGAAATGACCACAATTTTCTCCAAAACTATAACAGATGCAAACTTGTCCTGTGTGGTGGAGATGAGATTTGATAAAGTAAGTGGAAATCCAGTAAAAGTTTCATTTGGCTACTTTGCACTCTCGAGATAATCGTCACCATGTGTCAAATGCAATAAAAAAGGAATCTGAACACATTCGCGCAAAAATGAAATGACCACAATTTTCTCCAAAACTATAACAGATGCAAACTTGTCCTGTGTGGTGGAGATGAGATTTGATAAAGTAAGTGGAAATCCAGTAAAAGTTTCATTTGGCTACTTTGCACTCTCGAGATAATCGTCACCATGTGCCAAATGCAATATAAAAGGAATCTGAACACATTCGCGCAAAAATGAAATGACCACAATTTTCTCCAAAACTATAACAGATGCAAACTTGTCCTGTGTGGTGGAGATGAAATATGATAAAGTAAGTGGAAATCCAGTAAAAGTTTCATTTGGCTACTTTGCACTCTCGAGATAATCGTCACCATGTGCCAAATGCAATATAAAAGGAATCTGAACACATTCGCGCAAAAATGAAATGACCACAATTTTCTCCAAAACTATAACAGATGCAAACTTGTCCTGTGTGGTGGAGATTAGATTTGATAAAGTAAATGGAAATCCAGTAAAAGTTTCATTTGGCTACTTTGCACTCTCGAGATAATCGTCACCATGTGCCAAATGCAATATAAAAGGAATCTGAACACATTCGCGCAAAAATGAAATGACCACAATTTTCTCCAAAACTATAACAGATGCAAACTTGTCCTGTGTGGTGGAGATGAGATTTGATAAAGTAAGTGGAAATCCAGTAAAAGTTTCATTTGGCTACTTTGCACTCTCGAGATAATCGTCACCATGTGCCAAATGCAATATAAAAGGAATCTGAACACATTCGCGCAATAATGAAATGACCACAATTTTCTCCAAAACTATAACAGATGCAAACTTGTCCTGTGTGGTGGAGATGAAATTTGATAAAGTAAGTGGAAATCCAGTAAAAGTTTCATTTGGCTACTTTGCACTCTCGAGATAATCGTCACCATGTGCCAAATGCAATATAAAAGGAATCTGAACACATTCGCGCAAAAATGAAATGACCACAATTTTCTCCAAAACTATAACAGATGCAAACTTGTCCTGTGTGGTGGAGATGAGATTTGATAAAGTAAGTGGAAATCCAGTAAAAGTTTCATTTGGCTACTTTGCACTCTCGAGATAATCGTCACCATGTGCCAAATGCAATATAAAAGGAATCTGAACACATTTGCGCAAAAATGAAATGACCACAATTTTCTCCAAAACTATAACAGATGCAAACTTGTCCTGTGTGGTGGAGATGAGATTTGATAAAGTAAGTGGAAATCCAGTAAAAGTTTCATTTGGCTACTTTGCACTCTCGAGATAATCGTCACCATGTGCCAAATGCAATATAAAAGGAATCTGAACACATTCTCGCAATAATGAAATGACCACAATTTTCTCCAAAACTTTAACAGATGCAAACTTGTCCTGTGTGGTGGAGATGAATTTTGATAAAGTAAGTGGAAATCCAGTAAAAGTTTCATTTGGCTACTTTACACTCTCGAGATAATCGTCACCATGTGCCAAATGCAATATAAAAGGAATCTGAACACATTCGCGCAAAAATGAAATGACCACAATTTTCTCCAAAACTATAACAGATGCAAACTTGTCCTGTGTGGTGGAGATGAGATTTGATAAAGTAAGTGGAAATCCAGTAAAAGTTTCATTTGGCTACTTTGCACTCTCGAGATAATCGTCACCATGTGCCAAATGCAATATAAAAGGAATCTAAACACATTCGCGCAAAAATGAAATGACCACAATTTTCTCCAAAACTATAACAGATGCAAACTTGTCCTGTGTGGTGGAGATGAGATTTGATAAAGTAAGTGGAAATCCAGTAAAAGTTTCATTTGGCTACTTTGCACTCTCGAGATAATCGTCACCAGGTGCCAAATGCAATATAAAAGGAATCTGAACACATTCGCGCAAAAATGAAATGACCACAATTTTCTCCAAAACTATAACAAATGCAAACTTGTCCTGTGTGGTGGAGATGAGATTTGATAAAGTAAGTGGAAATCCAGTAAAAGTTTCATTTGGCTACTTTGCACTCTCGAGATAATCGTCACCATATGCCAAATGCAATATAAAAGGAATCTGAACACATTCGCGCAAAAATGAAATGACCACAATTTTCTCCAAAACTATAACAGATGCACACTTGTCCTGTGTGGTGGAGATGAGATTTGATAAAGTAAGTGGAAATCCAGTAAAAGTTTCATTTGGCTACTTTGCACTCTCGAGATAATCGTCACCATGTGCCAAATGCAATATAAAAGGAATCTGAACACATTCGCGCAAAAATGAAATGACCACAATTTTCTCCAAAACTATAACAGATGCAAACTTGTCCTGTGTGGTGGAGATGAGATTTGATAAAGTAAGTGGAAATCCAGTAAAAGTTTCATTTGGCTACTTTGCACTCTCGAGATAATCGTCACCATGTGTCAAATGCAATAAAAAAGGAATCTGAACACATTCGCGCAAAAATGAAATGACCACAATTTTCTCCAAAACTATAACAGATGCAAACTTGTCCTGTGTGGTGGAGATGAGATTTGATAAAGTAAGTGGAAATCCAGTAAAAGTTTCATTTGGCTACTTTGCACTCTCGAGATAATCGTCACCATATGCCAAATGCAATATAAAAGGAATCTGAACACATTCGCGCAAAAATGAAATGACCACAATTTTCTCCAAAACTATAACAGATGCAAACTTGTCCTGTGTGGTGGAGATGAGATTTGATAAAGTAAGTGGAAATCCAGTAAAAGTTTCATTTGGCTACTTTGCACTCTCAAGATAATCGTCACCATGTGCCAAATGCAATATAAAAGGAATCTGAACACATTCGCGCAAAAATGCAATGACCACAATTTTCTCCAAAACTATAACAGATGCAAACTTGTCCTGTGTGGTGGAGATGAGATTTGATAAAGTAGGTGGAAATCCAGTAAAAGTTTCATTTGGCTACTTTGCACTCTCGAGATAATCGTCACCATGTGCCAAATGCAATATAAAAGGAATCTGAACACATTCGCGCAAAAATGAAATGACCACAATTTTCTCCAAAACTATAACAGATGCAAACTTGTCCTGTGTGGTGGAGATGAGATTTGATAAAGTAAGTGGAAATCCAGTAAAAGTTTCATTTGGCTACTTTGCACTCTCGAGATAATCGTCACCATGTGCCAAATGCAATATAAAAGGAATCTGAACACATTCGCGCAAAAATGCAATGACCACAATTTTCTCCAAAACTATAACAGATGCAAACTTGTCCTGTGTGGTGGAGATGAGATTTGATAAAGTAAGTGGAAATCCAGTAAAAGTTTCATTTGGCTACTTTGCACTCTCGAGATAATCGTCACCATGTGCCAAATGCAATATAAAAGGAATCTGAACACATTCGCGCAAAAATGAAATGACCACAATTTTCTCCAAAACTATAACAGATGCAAACTTGTCCTGTGTGGTGGAGATGAGATTTGATAAAGTAAGTGGAAATCCAGTAAAAGTTTCATTTGGCTACTTTGCACTCTCGAGATAATCGTCACCATGTGCCAAATGCAATATAAAAGGAATCTGAACACATTCGCGCAAAAATGCAATGACCACAATTTTCTCCAAAACTATAACAGATGCAAACTTGTCCTGTGTGGTGGAGATGAGATTTGATAAAGTAAGTGGAAATCCAGTAAAAGTTTCATTTGGCTACTTTGCACTCTCGAGATAATCGTCACCATGTGCCAAATGCAATATAAAAGGAATCTGAACACATTCGCGCAAAAATGAAATGACCACAATTTTCTCCAAAACTATAACAGATGCAAACTTGTCCTGTGTGGTGGAGATGAGATTTGATAAAGTAAGTGGAAATCCAGTAAAAGTTTCATTTGGCTACTTTGCACTCTCGAGATAATCGTCACCATGTGCCAAATGCAATATAAAAGGAATCTGAACACATTCGCGCAAAAATGAAATGACCACAATTTTCTCCAAAACTATAACAGATGCAAACTTGTCCTGTGTGGTGGAGATGAGATTTGATAAAGTAAGTGGAAATCCAGTAAAAGTTTCATTTGGCTACTTTGCACTCTCGAGATAATCGTCACCATGTGCCAAATGCAATATAAAAGGAATCTGAACACATTCGCGCAAAAATGCAATGACCACAATTTTCTCCAAAACTATAACAGATGCAAACTTGTCCTGTGTGGTGGAGATGAGATTTGATAAAGTAAGTGGAAATCCAGTAAAAGTTTCATTTGGCTACTTTGCACTCTCGAGATAATCGTCACCATGTGCCAAATGCAATATAAAAGGAATCTGAACACATTCGCGCAAAAATGAAATGACCACAATTTTCTCCAAAACTATAACAGATGCAAACTTGTCCTGTGTGGTGGAGATGAGATTTGATAAAGTAAGTGGAAATCCTGTAAAAGTTTCATTTGGCTACTTTGCACTCTCGAGATAATCTTCACCATGTGCCAAATGCAATATAAAAGGAATCTGAACACATTCGCGCAAAAATGCAATGACCACAATTTTCTCCAAAACTATAACAGATGCAAACTTGTCCTGTGTGGTGGAGATGAGATTTGATAAAGTAAGTGGAAATCCAGTAAAAGTTTCATTTGGCTACTTTGCACTCTCGAGATAATCGTCACCATGTGCCAAATGCAATATAAAAGGAATCTGAACACATTCGCGCAAAAATGAAATGACCACAATTTTCTCCAAAACTATAACAGATGCAAACTTGTCCTGTATGGTGGAGATGAGATTTGATAAAGTAAGTGGAAATCCAGTAAAAGTTTCATTTGGCTACTTTGCACTCTCGAGATAATCGTCACCATGTGCCAAATGCAATATAAAAGGAATCTGAACACATTCGCGCAAAAATGAAATGACCACAATTTTCTCCAAAACTATAACAGATGCAAACTTGTCCTGTGTGGTGGAGATGAGATTTGATAAAGTAAGTGGAAATCCAGTAAAAGTTTCATTTGGCTACTTTGCACTCTCGAGATAATCGTCACCATGTGCCAAATGCAATATAAAAGGAATCTTAACACATTCGCGCAAAAATGAAATGACCACAATTTTCTCCAAAACTATAACAGATGCAAACTTGTCCTGTGTGGTGGAGATGAGATTTGATAAAGTAAGTGGAAATCCAGTAAAAGTTTCATTTGGCTACTTTGCACTCTCGAGATAATCGTCACCATGTGCCAAATGCAATATAAAAGGAATCTGAACACATTCGCGCAAAAATGAAATGACCACAATTTTCTCCAAAACTATAACAGATGCAAACTTGTCCTGTGTGGTGGAGATGAGATTTGATAAAGTAAGTGGAAATCCAGTAAAAGTTTCATTTGGCTACTTTGCACTCTCGAGATAATCGTCACCATGTGCCAAATGCAAGATAAAAGGAATCTGAACACATTCGCGCAAAAATGAAATGACCACAATTTTCTCCAAAACTATAACAGATGCAAACTTGTCCTGTGTGGTGGAGATGAGATTTGATAAAGTAAGTGGAAATCCAGTAAAAGTTTCATTTGGCTACTTTGCACTCTCGAGATAATCGTCACCATGTGCCAAATGCAATATAAAAGGAATCTGAACACATTTGCGCAAAAATGAAATGACCACAATTTTCTCCAAAACTATAACAGATGCAAACTTGTCCTGTGTGGTGGAGATGAGATTTGATAAAGTAAGTGGAAATCCAGTAAAAGTTTCATTTGGCTACTTTGCACTCTCGAGTAATCGTCACCATGTGCCAAATGCAATATAAAAGGAATCTGAACACATTCGCGCAATAATGAAATGACCACAATTTTCTCCAAAACTTTAACAGATGCAAACTTGTCCTGTGTGGTGGAGATGAAATTTGATAAAGTAAGTGGAAATCCAGTAAACGTTTCATTTGGCTACTTTGCACTCTCGAGATAATCGTCACCATGTGCCAAATGCAATATAAAAGGAATCTGAACACATTCGCGCAAAAATGAAATGACCACAATTTTCTCCAAAACTATAACAGATGCAAACTTGTCCTGTGTGGTGGAGATGAGATTTGATAAAGTAAGTGGAAATCCAGTAAAAGTTTCATTCGGCTACTTTGCACTCTCGAGATAATCGTCACCATGTGCCAAATGCAATATAAAAGGAATCTGAACACATTCGCGCAAAAATGAAATGACCACAATTTTCTCCAAAACTATAACAGATGCACACTTGTCCTGTGTGGTGGAGATGAGATTTGATAAAGTAAGTGGAAATCCAGTAAAAGTTTCATTCGGCTACTTTGCACTCTCGAGATAATCGTCACCATGTGCCAAATGCAATATAAAAGGAATCTGAACACATTCGCGCAAAAATGAAATGACCACAATTTTCTCCAAAACTATAACAGATGCACACTTGTCCTGTGTGGTGGAGATGAGATTTGATAAAGTAAGTGGAAATCCAGTAAAAGTTTCATTTGGCTACTTTGCACTCTCGAGATAATCGTCACCATGTGCCAAATGCAATATAAAAGGAATCTGAACACATTCGCGCAAAAATGAAATGACCACAATTTTCTCCAAAACTATAAAAGATGCAAACTTGTCCTGTGTGGTGGAGATGAGATTTGATAAAGTAAGTGGAAATCCAGTAAAAGTTTCATTTGGCTACTTTGCACTCTCAATAGGAAATGTAAAAAAGAAATCAAACAAGCAAAATTAGCTACTGAAACAAAAATCGCCAATGACATTAAAATAAATCCCAAAATCTTTTATAAATACATTAATGCCAAAAGGAAAACAAAGGATAGTATCGGCCCCTTAAAATATAATAACAAGTTAGTTATAGAGGACAAACAAAAGACTGAGATATTAAATCGACATTTCTCATCTGTATTCACCAAGAAACTGACTGTACCAGGGATCATTCAACAAGTGAAAAATCAAAGTCCACCACCCGATATAATTAATTTAACACAAGATGAAGTACGCCTACGTCTGAGTAAATTAAACATTGACAAATCCCCAGGACCAGATGGCATTCATCCACGAATATTGAGGGAATTGAGCTCCGTAATCGACAGACCGCTGTATCTCATCTTTTTAGACTCACTTGTAACAGGGTTGGTGCCTCAGGATTGGAGGATTGCTGATGTGGTACCGATATTTAAGAAAGGTAAGAGGGTAGATCCAGGCAACTACCGTCCAGTAAGCCTGACATCAGTAGTATGCAAAGTTTTTGAGGGCATTTTAAGGGATGACATGCAAAAATATATTGCAGAAAATAATATGATAACTGACAAACAGCATGGATTCATGAAAGATAAGTCGTGTCTAACCAACCTGTTGGGGTTCTATGAGGGGGTAAGTTCAAACCTGGATATTGGTAATGCAGCTGATGTGATTTATTTGGACTTTGCAAAGGCATTTGATACTGTACCACATAATAGCCTTATACTAAAGCTCCAGAAGCAAGGACTAGGGGACACAATATGCAACTGGGTAAGGAATTGGCTAAAAGATAGGAAACAAAGAGTAGTCATAAATGGTACATTCTCTAAATGGGCTGTAGTCAGCAGTGGGGTGCCGCAGGGATCTGTGCTTGGACCGATTCTTTTTACTCTCTTTATTAATGACCTTGTGGATGGAATTGATAGTACAGTGTCAGTCTTTGCCGATGACACCAAACTATGTAGGATATTAAAAACTGACCTGGATAGTACAATATTACAAAAAGATCTGGATAAGATGTCAGAATGGGCAGATACTTGGCAAATGAGATTTAATGTTGATAAATGTAAAGTAATGCACCTAGGACGGAGTAATCCTATAGCTGCATATACATTAAATGGAAGTAAACTCGGGACTACAGAACAGGAGAAGGACTTGGGTATTCTCATTACAAATAAGCTGAGCAGCAGCACTCAATGTCAAGCAGCAGCTGCTAAAGCAAACAAGATTTTAGGGTGTATAAAAAGAGAGATTAGATCCCGTGATCCCAACGTATTGTTACCCCTCTATAAATCACTTGTAAGGCCACATCTGGAATACGGGATCCAGTTTTGGGCTCCACATTTTAAAAAGGACATTCAGAAGTTAGAGTCAGTTCAAAGGCGGGCAACTAGACTATTACAAGGAATGGAAGGCCTCCCATATGATGACAGGTTGAAAAAGTTAGATATGTTTAGCTTAGAAAAAAGACGTCTCAGAGGAGATCTCATTTATATGTATAAATACATGTGTGGTCAATATAAAGGACTGGCACATGACTTATTCCTTCCAAAGACAGTACTAAGGACTAGGGGGCACACACTGCGAGTGGAAGAAAAGCGATTCCGAAACCTAAATAGGAAAGGGTTCTTTACAGTTAGAGCGGTCAGACTGTGGAATGCCCTACCACAAGAGGTAGTAATGGCAGATACTATAACAGCTTTTAAAAAAGGGCTGGATGATTTCCTCAGTACACAAAACATTGTTGGTTATAAATGACTTAGTGACTAAATGTAGAACTGGTGGAGGAAGGTTGAACTAGATGGACCTAGGTCTTTTTTCAACCTAAGTAACTATGTAACTATGTAACTATGTAACTATGTCACCATGTGCCAAATGCAATATAAAAGGAATCTGAACACATTCGCGCAAAAATGCAATGACCACAATTTTCTCCAAAACTATAACAGATGCAAACTTGTCCTGTGTGGTGGAGATGAGATTTGATAAAGTAAGTGGAAATCCAGTAAAAGTTTCATTTGGCTACTTTGCACTCTCGAGATAATCGTCACCATGTGCCAAATGCAATATAAAAGGAATCTGAACACATTCGCGCAAAAATGAAATGACCACAATTTTCTCCAAAACTATAACAGATGCAAACTTGTCCTATGTGGTGGAGATGAAATTTGATAAAGTAAGTGGAAATCCAGTAAAAGTTTCATTTGGCTACTTTGCACTCTCGAGATAATCGTCACCATGTGCCAAATGCAATATAAAAGGAATCTGAACACATTCGCGCAAAAATGAAATGACCACAATTTTCTCCAAAACTATAACAGATGCAAACTTGTCCTGTGTGGTGGAGATGAGATTTGATAAAGTAAGTGGAAATCCAGTAAAAGTTTCATTTGGCTACTTTGCACTCTCGAGATAATCGTCACCATGTGCCAAATGCAATATAAAAGGAATCTGAACACATTCGCGCAAAAATGCAATGACCACAATTTTCTCCAAAACTATAACAGTTGCAAACTTGTCCTGTGTGGTGGAGATGAGATTTGATAAAGTAAGTGGAAATCCAGTAAAAGTTTCATTTGGCTACTTTGCACTCTCGAGATAATCGTCACCATGTGCCAAATGCAATATAAAAGGAATCTGAACACATTCGCGCAAAAATGAAATGACCACAATTTTCTCCAAAACTATAACAGATGCAAACTTGTCCTGTGTGGTGGAGATGAGATTTGATAAAGTGGAAATCCAGTAAAAGTTTCATTTGGCTACTTTGCACTCTCGAGATAATCGTCACCATGTGCCAAATGCAATATAAAAGGAATCTGAACACATTCGCGCAAAAATGAAATGACCACAATTTTCTCCAAAACTATAACAGATGCAAACTTGTCCTGTGTGGTGGAGATGAGATTTGATAAAGTAAGTGGAAATCCAGTAAAAGTTTCATTTGGCTACTTTGCACTCTCGAGATAATCGTCACCATGTGCCAAATGCAATATAAAAGGAATCTGAACACATTCGCGCAAAAATGAAATGACCACAATTTTCTCCAAAACTATAACAGATGCAAACTTGTCCTGTGTGGTGGAGATGAGATTTGATAAAGTAAGTGGAAATCCAGTAAAAGTTTCATTTGGCTACTTTGCACTCTCGAGATAATCGTCACCATGTGCCAAATGCAATATAAAAGGAATTTGAACACATTCGCGCAAAAATGAAATGACCACAATTTTCTCCAAAACTATAACAGATGCAAACTTGTCCTGTGTGGTGGAGATGAGATTTGATAAAGTAAGTGGAAATCCAGTAAAAGTTTCATTTGGCTACTTTGCACTCTCGAGATAATCGTCACCATGTGCCAAATGCAATATAAAAGGAATCTGAACACATTCGCGCAAAAATGAAATGACCACAATTTTCTCCAAAACTATAACAGATGCAAACTTGTCCTGTGTGGTGGAGATGAGATTTGATAAAGTAAGTGGAAATCCAGTAAAAGTTTCATTTGGCTACTTTGCACTCTCGAGATAATCGTCACCATGTGCCAAATGCAATATAAAAGGAATCTGAACACATTCGCGCAAAAATGAAATGACCACAATTTTCTCCAAAACTATAACAGATGCAAACTTGTCCTGTGTGGTGGAGATGAGATTTGATAAAGTAAGTGGAAATCCCGTAAAAGTTTCATTTGGCTACTTTGCACTCTCGAGATAATCGTCACCATGTGCCAAATGCAATATAAAAGGAATCTGAACACATTCGCGCAAAAATGAAATGACCACAATTTTCTCCAAAACTATAACAGATGCAAACTTGTCCTGTGTGGTGGAGATGAGATTTGATAAAGTAAGTGGAAATCCAGTAAAAGTTTCATTTGGCTACTTTGCACTCTCGAGATAATTGTCACCAGGTGCCAAATGCAATATAAAAGGAATCTGAACACATTCGCGCAAAAATGAAATGACCACAATTTTCTCCAAAACTATAACAGATGCAAACTTGTCCTGTGTGGTGGAGATGAGATTTGATAAAGTAAGTGGAAATCCAGTAAAAGTTTCATTTGGCTACTTTGCACTCTCGAGATAATCGTCACCATATGCCAAATGCAATATAAAAGGAATCTGAACACATTCGCGCAAAAATGAAATGACCACAATTTTCTCCAAAACTATAACAGATGCAAACTTGTCCTGTGTGGTGGAGATGAGATTTGATAAAGTAAGTGGAAATCCAGTAAAAGTTTCATTTGGCTACTTTGCACTCTCGAGATAATCGTCACCATGTGCCAAATGCAATATAAAAGGAATCTGAACACATTCGCGCAAAAATGAAATGACCACAATTTTCTCCAAAACTATAACAGATGCAAACTTGTCCTGTGTGGTGGAGATGAGATTTGATAAAGTAAGTGGAAATCCAGTAAAAGTTTCATTTGGCTACTTTGCACTCTCGAGATAATCGTCACCATGTGCCAAATGCAATATAAAAGGAATCTGAACACATTCGCGCAAAAATGAAATGACCACAATTTTCTCCAAAACTATAACAGATGCAAACTTGTCCTGTGTGGTGGAGATGAGATTTGATAAAGTAAGTGGAAATCCAGTAAAAGTTTCATTTGGCTACTTTGCACTCTCGAGATAATCGTCACCATGTGCCAAATGCAATATAAAAAGGAATCTGAACACATTCGCGCAAAAATGAAATGACCACAATTTTCTCCAAAACTATAACAGATGCACACTTGTCCTGTGTGGTGGAGATGAGATTTGATAAAGTAAGTGGAAATCCAGTAAAAGTTTCATTTGGCTACTTTGCACTCTCGAGATAATCGTCACCATGTGCCAAATGCAATATAAAAGGAATCTGAACACATTCGCGCAAAAATGAAATGACCACAATTTTCTCCAAAACTATAACAGATGCAAACTTGTCCTGTGTGGTGGAGATGAGATTTGATAAAGTAAGTGGAAATCCAGTAAAAGTTTCATTTGGCTACTTTGCACTCTCGAGAAATTCGTCACCATGTGCCAAATGCAATATAAAAGGAATCTGAACACATTCGCGCAAAAATGAAATGACCACAATTTTCTCCAAAACTATAACAGATGCAAACTTGTCCTGTGTGGTGGAGATGAGATTTGATAAAGTAAGTGGAAATCCAGTAAAAGTTTCATTTGGCTAATTTGCACTCTCGAGATAATCGTCACCATGTGCCAAATGCAATATAAAAGGAATCTGAACACATTCGCGCAAAAATGAAATGACCACAATTTTCTCCAAAACTATAACATGCAAACTTGTCCTGTGTGGTGGAGATGAGATTTGATAAAGTAAGTGGAAATCCAGTAAAAGTTTCATTTGGCTACTTTGCACTCTCGAGATAATCGTCACCATGTGCCAAATGCAATATAAAAGGAATCTGAACACATTCGCGCAAAAATGAAATGACCACAATTTTCTCCAAAACTATAACAGATGCAAACTTGTCCTGTGTGGTGGAGATGAGATTTGATAAAGTAAGTGGAAATCCAGTAAAAGTTTCATTTGGCTACTTTGCACTCTCGAGATAATCGTCACCATGTGCCAAATGCAATATAAAAGGAATCTGAACACATTCGCGCAAAAATGAAATGACCACAATTTTCTCCAAAACTATAACAGATGCAAACTTGTCCTGTGTGGTGGAGATGAGATTTGATAAAGTAAGTGGAAATCCAGTAAAAGTTTCATTTGGCTAATTTGCACTCTCGAGATAATCGTCACCATGTGCCAAATGCAATATAAAAGGAATCTGAACACATTCGCGCAAAAATGAAATGACCACAATTTTCTCCAAAACTATAACATGCAAACTTGTCCTGTGTGGTGGAGATGAGATTTGATAAAGTAAGTGGAAATCCAGTAAAAGTTTCATTTGGCTACTTTGCACTCTCGAGATAATCGTCACCATGTGCCAAATGCAATATAAAAGGAATCTGAACACATTCGCGCAAAAATGAAATGACCACAATTTTCTCCAAAACTATAACAGATGCAAACTTGTCCTGTGTGGTGGAGATGAGATTTGATAAAGTAAGTGGAAATCCAGTAAAAGTTTCATTTGGCTACTTTGCACTCTCGAGATAATCGTCACCATGTGCCAAATGCAATATAAAAGGAATCTGAACACATTCGCGCAAAAATGAAATGACCACAATTTTCTCCAAAACTATAACAGATGCAAACTTGTCCTGTGTGGTGGAGATGAGATTTGATAAAGTAAGTGGAAATCCAGTAAAAGTTTCATTTGGCTACTTTGCACTCTCGAGATAATCGTCACCATGTGCCAAATGCAATATAAAAGGAATCTGAACACATTCGCGCAAAAATGAAATGACCACAATTTTCTCCAAAACTATAACAGATGCAAACTTGTCCTGTGTGGTGGAGATGAGATTTGATAAAGTGGAAATCCAGTAAAAGTTTCATTTGGCTACTTTGCACTCTCGAGATAATCGTCACCATGTGCCAAATGCAATATAAAAGGAATCTGAACACATTCGCGCAAAAATGAAATGACCACAATTTTCTCCAAAACTTTAACAGATGCAAACTTGTCCTGTGTGGTGGAGATGAGATTTGATAAAGTAAGTGGAAATCCAGTAAAAGTTTCATTTGGCTACTTTGCACTCTCGAGCTAATCGTCACCATGTGCCAAATGCAATATAAAAGGAATCTGAACACATTCGCGCAAAAATGAAATGACCACAATTTTCTCCAAAACTATAACAGATGCAAACTTGTCCTGTGTGGTGGAGATGAGATTTGATAAAGTAAGTGGAAATCCAGTAAAAGTTTCATTTGGCTACTTTGAACTCTCGAGATAATCGTCACCATGTGCCAAATGCAATATAAAAGGAATCTGAACACATTCGCGCAAAAATGAAATGACCACAATTTTCTCCAAAACTATAACAGATGCAAACTTGTCCTGTGTGGTGGAGATGAGATTTGATAAAGTAAGTGGAAATTCAGTAAAAGTTTCATTTGGCTACTTTGCACTCTCGAGATAATCGTCACCATGTGCCAAATGCAATATAAAAGGAATCTGAACACATTCACGCAAAAATGAAATGACCACAATTTTCTCCAAAACTATAACAGATGCAAACTTGTTCTGTGTGGTGGAGATGAGATTTGATAAAGTAAGTGGAAATCCAGTAAAAGTTTCATTTGGCTACTTTGCACTCTCGAGATAATCGTCACCATGTGCCAAATGCAATATAAAAGGAATCTGAACACATTCACGCAAAAATGAAATGACCACAATTTTCTCCAAAACTATAACAGATGCAAACTTGTTCTGTGTGGTGGAGATGAGATTTGATAAAGTAAGTGGAAATCCAGTAAAAGTTTCATTTGGCTACTTTGCACTCTCGAGATAATCGTCACCATGTGCCAAATGCAATATAAAAGGAATCTGAACACATTCGCGCAAAAATGAAATGACCACAATTTTCTCCAAAACTATAACAGATGCAAACTTGTCCTTTGTGGTGGAGATGAGATTTGATAAAGTAAGTGGAAATCCAGTAAAAGTTTCATTTGGCTACTTTGCACTCTCGAGATAATCGTCACCATGTGCCAAATGCAATATAAAAGGAATCTGAACACATTCGCGCAAAAATGAAATGACCACAATTTTCTCCAAAACTATAACAGATGCAAACTTGTCCTGTGTGGAGGAGATGAGATTTGATAAAGTAAGTGGAAATCCAGTAAAAGTTTCATTTGGCTACTTTGCACTCTCGAGATAATCGTCACCATGTGCCAAATGCAATATAAAAGGAATCTGAACACATTCGCGCAAAAATGAAATGACCACAATTTTCTCCAAAACTATAACAGATGCACACTTGTCCTGTGTGGTGGAGATGAGATTTGATAAAGTAAGTGGAAATCCATTTAAAGTTTCATTTGGCTACTTTGCACTCTCGAGATAATCGTCACCATGTGCCAAATGCAATATAAAAGGAATCTGAACACATTCGCGCAAAAATGAAATGACCACAATTTTCTCCAAAACTATAACAGATGCAAACTTGTCCTGTGTGGTGGAGATGAGATTTGATAAAGTAAGTGGAAATCCAGTAAAAGTTTCATTTGGCTACTTTGCACTCTCGAGATAATCGTCACCATGTGCCAAATGCAATATAAAAGGAATCTGAACACATTCGCGCAAAAATGAAATGACCACAATTTTCTCCAAAACTATAACAGATGCAAACTTGTCCTGTGTGGTGGAGATGAGATTTGATAAAGTAAGTGGAAATCCAGTAAAAGTTTCATTTGGCTACTTTGCACTCTCGAGATAATCGTCACCATGTGCCAAATGCAATATAAAAGGAATCTGAACACATTCGCGCAATAATGAAATGACCACAATTTTCTCCAAAACTTTAACAGATGCAAACTTGTCCTGTGTGGTGGAGATGAGATTTGATAAAGTAAGTGGAAATCCAGTAAAAGTTTCATTTGGCTACTTTGCACTCTCGAGCTAATCGTCACCATGTGCCAAATGCAATATAAAAGGAATCTGAACACATTCGCGCAAAAATGAAATGACCACAATTTTCTCCAAAACTATAACAGATGCAAACTTGTCCTGTGTGGTGGAGATGAGATTTGATAAAGTAAGTGGAAATCCAGTAAAAGTTTCATTTGGCTACTTTGAACTCTCGAGATAATCGTCACCATGTGCCAAATGCAATATAAAAGGAATCTGAACACATTCGCGCAAAAATGAAATGACCACAATTTTCTCCAAAACTATAACAGATGCAAACTTGTCCTGTGTGGTGGAGATGAGATTTGATAAAGTAAGTGGAAATTCAGTAAAAGTTTCATTTGGCTACTTTGCACTCTCGAGATAATCGTCACCATGTGCCAAATGCAATATAAAAGGAATCTGAACACATTCACGCAAAAATGAAATGACCACAATTTTCTCCAAAACTATAACAGATGCAAACTTGTTCTGTGTGGTGGAGATGAGATTTGATAAAGTAAGTGGAAATCCAGTAAAAGTTTCATTTGGCTACTTTGCACTCTCGAGATAATCGTCACCATGTGCCAAATGCAATATAAAAGGAATTTGAACACATTCACGCAAAAATGAAATGACCACAATTTTCTCCAAAACTATAACAGATGCAAACTTGTTCTGTGTGGTGGAGATGAGATTTGATAAAGTAAGTGGAAATCCAGTAAAAGTTTCATTTGGCTACTTTGCACTCTCGAGATAATCGTCACCATGTGCCAAATGCAATATAAAAGGAATCTGAACACATTCGCGCAAAAATGAAATGACCACAATTTTCTCCAAAACTATAACAGATGCAAACTTGTCCTTTGTGGTGGAGATGAGATTTGATAAAGTAAGTGGAAATCCAGTAAAAGTTTCATTTGGCTACTTTGCACTCTCGAGATAATTCTCACCATGTGCCAAATGCAATATTATAAAATGAATCTGAACACATTCGCGCAAAAATGAAATGACCACAATTTTCTCCAAAACTATAACAGATGCAAACTTGTCCTGTGTGGTGGAGATGAGATTTGATAAAGTAAGTGGAAATCCAGTAAAAGTTTCATTTGGCTACTTTGCACTCTCGAGATAATCGTCACCATGTGCCAAATGCAATATAAAAGGAATCTGAACACATTCGCGCAAAAATAAAATGACCACAATTTTCTCCAAAACTATAACAGATGCAAACTTGTCCTGTGTGGTGGAGATGAAATTTGATAAAGTAAGTGGAAATCCAGTAAAAGTTTCATTTAGCTACTTTGCACTCTCGAGATAATCGTCACCATGTGCCAAATGCAATATAAAAGGAATCTGAACACATTCGCGCAAAAATGAAATGACCACAATTTTCTCCAAAACTATAACAGATGCAAACTTGTCCTGTGTGGTGGAGATGAGATTTGATAAAGTAAGTGGAAATCCAGTAAAAGTTTCATTTGGCTACTTTGCACTCTCGAGATAATCGTCACCATGTGCCAAATGCAATATAAAAGGAATCTGAACACATTCGCGCAAAAATGAAATGACCACAATTTTCTCCAAAACTATAACAGATGCAAACTTGTCCTGTGTGGTGGAGATGAGATTTGATAAAGTAAGTGGAAATCCAGTAAAAGTTTCATTTGGCTACTTTGCACTCTCGAGATAATCGTCACCATGTGCCAAATGCAATATCAAAGGAATCTGAACACATTCGCGCAAAAATGAAATGACCACAATTTTCTCCAAAACTATAACAGATGCACACTTGTCCTGTGTGGTGGAGATGAGATTTGATAAAGTAAGTGGAAATCCAGTAAAAGTTTCATTTGGCTACTTTGCACTCTCGAGATAATCGTCACCATGTGCCAAATGCAATATAAAAGGAATCTGAACACATTCGCGCAAAAATGAAATGACCACAATTTTCTCCAAAACTATAACAGATGCAAACTTGTCCTGTGTGGTGGAGATGAGATTTGATAAAGTAAGTGGAAATCCAGTAAAAGTTTCATTTGGCTACTTTGCACTCTCGAGATAATCGTCACCATGTGCCAAATGCAATATAAAAGGAATCTGAACACATTCGCGCAAAAATTAAATGACCACAATTTTCTCCAAAACTATAACAGATGCAAACTTGTCCTGTGTGGTGGAGATGAGATTTGATAAAGTAAGTAAAAATCCAGTAAAAGTTTCATTTGGCTACTTTGCACTCTCGAGATAATCGTCACCATGTGCCAAATGCAATATAAAAGGAATCTGAACACATTCGCGCAAAAATGAAATGACCACAATTTTCTCCAAAACTATAACAGATGCAAACTTGTCCTGTGTGTTGGAGATGAGATTTGATAAAGTAAGTGGAAATCCAGTAAAAGTTTCATTTGGCTACTTTGCACTCTCGAGATAATCGTCACCATGTGTCAAATGCAATAAAAAAGGAATCTGAACACATTCGCGCAAAAATGAAATGACCACAATTTTCTCCAAAACTATAACAGATGCAAACTTGTCCTGTGTGGTGGAGATGAGATTTGATAAAGTAAGTGGAAATCCAGTAAAAGTTTCATTTGGCTACTTTGCACTCTCGAGATAATCGTCACCATGTGCCAAATGCAATATAAAAGGAATCTGAACACATTCGCGCAAAAATGAAATGACCACAATTTTCTCCAAAACTATAACAGATGCAAACTTGTCCTGTGTGGTGGAGATGAGATTTGATAAAGTAAGTGGAAATCCAGTAAAAGTTTTATTTGGCTACTTTGCACTCTCGAGATAATCGTCACCATGTGCCAAATGCAATATAAAAGGAATCTGAACACATTCGCGCAAAAATGAAATGACCACAATTTTCTCCAAAACTATAACAGATGCAAACTTGTCCTGTGTGGTGGAGATGAGATTTGATAAAGTAAGTGGAAATCCAGTAAAAGTTTCATTTGGCTACTTTGCACTCTCGAGATAACAGTCTCCATGTGCCAAATGCAAGATAAAAGGAATCTGAACACATTCGCGCAAAAATGAAATGACCACAATTTTCTCCAAAACTACAAAACTATAACAGATGCAAACTTGTCCTGTGTGGTGGAGATGAGATTTGATAAAGTAAGTGGAAATCCAGTAAAAGTTTCATTTGGCTACTTTGCACTCTCGAGATAATCGTCACCATGTGCCAAATGCAATATAAAAGGAATCTGAACACATTTGCGCAAAAATGAAATGACCACAATTTTCTCCAAAACTATAACAGATGCAAACTTGTCCTGTGTGGTGGAGATGAGATTTGATAAAGTAAGTGGAAATCCAGTAAAAGTTTCATTTGGCTACTTTGCACTCTCGAGATAATCGTCACCATGTGTCAAATGCAATATAAAAGGAATCTGAACACATTCGCGCAATAATGAAATGACCACAATTTTCTCCAAAACTTTAACAGATGCAAACTTGTCCTGTGTGGTGGAGATGAAATTTGATAAAGTAAGTGGAAATCCAGTAAAAGTTTCATTTGGCTACTTTGCACTCTCGAGATAATCGTCACCATGTGCCAAATGCAATAGAAAAGGAATCTGAACACATTCGCGCAAAAATGAAATGACCACAATTTTCTCCAAAACTATAACAGATGCAAACTTGTCCTGTGTGGTGGAGATGAGATTTGATAAAGTAAGTGGAAATCCAGTAAAAGTTTCATTTGGCTACTTTGCACTCTCGAGATAATCGTCACCATGTGCCAAATGCAATATAAAAGGAATCTGAACACATTCGCGCAAAAATGAAATGACCACAATTTTCTCCAAAACTATAACAGATGCAAACTTGTCCTGTGTGGTGGAGATGAGATTTGATAAAGTAAGTGGAAATCCAGTAAAAGTTTCATTTGGCTACTTTGCACTCTCGAGATAATCGTCACCAGGTGCCAAATGCAATATAAAAGGAATCTGAACACATTCACGCAAAAATGAAATGACCACAATTTTCTCCAAAACTATAACAGATGCAAACTTGTCCTGTGTGGTGGAGATGAGATTTGATAAAGTAAGTGGAAATCCAGTAAAAGTTTCATTTGGCTACTTTGCACTCTCGAGATAATCGTCACCATATGCCAAATGCAATATAAAAGGAATCTGAACACATTCGCGCAAAAATGAAATGACCACAATTTTCTCCAAAACTATAACAGATGCACACTTGTCCTGTGTGGTGGAGATGAGATTTGATAAAGTAAGTGGAAATCCAGTAAAAGTTTCATTTGGCTACTTTGCACTCTCGAGATAATCGTCACCATGTGCCAAATGCAATATAAAAGGAATCTGAACACATTCGCGCAAAAATGAAATGACCACAATTTTCTCCAAAACTATAACAGATGCAAACTTGTCCTGTGTGGTGGAGATGAGATTTGATAAAGTAAGTGGAAATCCAGTAAAAGTTTCATTTGGCTACTTTGCACTCTCGAGATAATTGTCACCATGTGCCAAATGCAATATTATAAAATGAATCTGAACACATTCGCGCAAAAATGAAATGACCACAATTTTCTCCAAAACTATAACAGATGCAAACTTGTCCTGTGTGGTGGAGATGAGATTTGATAAAGTAAGTGGAAATCCAGTAAAATTTTCATTTGGCTACTTTGCACTCTCGAGATAATCGTCACCATGTGCCAAATGCAATATAAAAGGAATCTGAACACATTCGCGCAAAAATAAAATGACCACAATTTTCTCCAAAACTATAACAGATGCAAACTTGTCCTGTGTGGTGGAGATGAAATTTGATAAAGTAAGTGGAAATCCAGTAAAAGTTTCATTTAGCTACTTTGCACTCTCGAGATAATCGTCACCATGTGCCAAATACAATATAAAAGGAATCTGAACACATTTGCGCAAAAATGAAATGACCACAATTTTCTCCAAAACTATAACAGATGCAAACTTGTCCTGTGTGGTGGAGATGAGATTTGATAAAGTAAGTGGAAATCCAGTAAAAGTTTCATTTGGCTACTTTGCACTCTCGAGATAATCGTCACCATGTGCCAAATGCAATATAAAAGGAATCTGAACACATTCGCGCAAAAATGAAATGACCACAATTTTCTCCAAAACTATAACAGATGCAAACTTGTCCTGTGTGGTGGAGATGAGATTTGATAAAGTAAGTGGAAATCCAGTAAAAGTTTCATTTGGCTACTTTGCACTCTCGAGATAATCGTCACCATGTGCCAAATGCAATATAAAAGGAATCTGAACACATTCGCGCAAAAATGAAATGACCACAATTTTCTCCAAAACGATAACAGATGCAAACTTGTCCTGTGTGGTGGAGATGAGATTTGATAAAGTAAGTGGAAATCCAGTAAAAGTTTCATTTGGCTACTTTGCACTCTCGAGATAATCGTCACCATGTGCCAAATGCAATATAAAAGGAATCTGAACACATTCGCGCAAAAATGAAATGACCACAATTTTCTCCAAAACTATAACAGATGCAAACTTGTCCTGTGTGGTGGAGATGAGATTTAATAAAGTAAGTGGAAATCCAGTAAAAGTTTCATTTGGCTACTTTGCACTCTCGAGATAATCGTCACCATGTGCCAAATGCAATAGAATAGCAATCTGAAATCATTCGCGCATAAATGAAATGACCACAATTTTCTCCAAAACTATAACAGATGCAAACTTGTCCTGTGTGGTGGAGATGAGATTTGATAAAGTAAGTGGAAATCCAGTAAAAGTTTCATTTGGCTACTTTGCACTCTCGAGATAATCGTCACCATGTGCCAAATGCAATATAAAAGGAATCTGAACACATTCGCGCAAAAATGAAATGACCACAATTTTCTCCAAAACTATAACAGATGCAAACTTGTCCTGTGTGGTGCAGATGAGATTTGATAAAGTAAGTGGAAATCCAGTAAAAGTTTCATTTGGCTACTTTGCACTCTCGAGATAATCGTCACCATGTGCCAAATGCAATATAAAAGGAATCTGAACACATTCGCGCAAAAATGAAATGACCACAATTTTCTCCAAAACTATAACAGATGCAAACTTGTCCTGTGTGGTGGAGATGAGATTTGATAAAGTAAGTGGAAATCCAGTAAAAGTTTCATTTGGCTACTTTGCACTCTCGAGATAATCGTCACCATGTGCCAAATGCAATATAAAAGGAATCTGAACACATTCGCGCAAAAATGAAATGACCACAATTTTCTCCAAAACTATAACAGATGCAAACTTGTCCTGTGTGGTGGAGATGAGATTTGATAAAGTAAGTGGAAATCCAGTAAAAGTTTCATTTGGCTACTTTGCACTCTCGAGATAATCGTCACCATGTGCCAAATGCAATATAAAAGGAATCTGAACACATTCGCGCAAAAATGAAATGACCACAATTTTCTCCAAAACTATAACAGATGCAAATTTGTCCTGTGTGGTGGAGATGAGATTTGATAAAGTAAGTGGAAGTCCAGTAAAAGTTTCATTTGGCTACTTTGCACTCTCGAGATAATCGTCACCATGTGCCAAATGCAATATAAAAGGAATCTGAACACATTCGCGCAATAATGAAATGACCACAATTTTCTCCAAAACTTTAACAGATGCAAACTTGTCCTGTGTGGTGGAGATGAAATTTGATAAAGTGGAAATCCAGTAAAAGTTTCATTTGGCTACTTTGCACTCTCGAGATAATCGTCACCATGTGCCAAATGCAATATAAAAGGAATCTGAACACATTCGCGCAAAAATGAAATGACCACAATTTTCTCCAAAACTATAACAGATGCAAACTTGTCCTGTGTGGTGGAGATGAGATTTGATAAAGTAAGTGGAAATCCAGTAAAAGTTTCATTTGGCTACTTTGCACTCTCGAGATAATCGTCACCATGTGCCAAATGCAATATCAAAGGAATCTGAACACATTCGCGCAAAAATGAAATGACCACAATTTTCTCCAAAACTATAACAGATGCACACTTGTCCTGTGTGGTGGAGATGAGATTTGATAAAGTAAGTGGAAATCCAGTAAAAGTTTTATTTGGCTACTTTGCACTCTCGAGATAATCGTCACCATGTGCCAAATGCAATATAAAAAGAATCTGAACACATTCGCGCAAAAATGAAATGACTAGTGATGAGCGAGTACTAAAAAGCTCGGGTGCTCGAAGCTCGGGCCGAGCCTCCCAAGATACTCGTGTACTCGGCCCGAGCAACGAGCCCAATGTTATCCTATGGGAGACCCGAGTATTTTTGTGAAATGACCTCCCGGCAGCATGGAGAAACCCTAAAAATGTCACAAAAGTCTCAGAAGAGTGCTCAAATGACATGGCAACAGCATGGGGAAGACCCCTTGAAGCATTTATCACTCAAAAGTCACAGCTGTGAACAATTTTGTCCGCGTTTTACGCCATTTTTACGGACTCACCAGAAAACCTTCCAAAATGACCCCAAAATGATTTTTCATGGCGGAAATGTTAAGGGCACATACCCAATAGTGAGATAGAGCTGGTGTATGTTACTTTTTGAGATCAATACATGAAAGATTTTACGTGAAAACATTGTGTGGCACTCCGATGTCCCTGAGAAGAGACGTACATGAAGGCCTCTTGAGTCTAATGTGCCCATTTTGAGGAAGTGAGTCTTTGTAGTATTTTCCTTTGCCAGGGCAGTCCTAAATTGTGAGGTTCACCAATGCCCCTGCATACAGACGTGCATGAGGGCCTCAAAACATTAAGTGTCCATTGTCAGGAAGTGGGTGTATTATAGTATAGCCCTTAGGCAGGGCAGCCAAAAATTGGGAGGCTCCACATTGTCCCTGGGTAGAGACGTGCATGAGGGCCTCAAAACATTAAGTGTCCATTTTAAGGAAGTGGGTGTATTTCAGTATAGCCCTTAGGCAGGGCAGCCAAAAATTGGGAGGCTCCACATTGTCCCTGGGTAGAGACGTGCATGATGGCCTTTAAACCTGAAGTGCCCATTGTAAGAAAGTGGGTCTATTTCAGTATAGCCCTTTGCCAGGGCAGCCAAAAATTGGGAGGCTCCACATTGTCCCTGGGTAGAGACGTGCATGAGGGCCTCAAAACATTAAGTGTCCATTGTCAGGAAGTGGGTGTATTATAGTATAGCCCTTAGGCAGGGCAGCCAAAAATTGGGAGGCTCCACATTGTCCCTGGGTAGAGACGTGCATGATGGCCTTTAAACCTGAAGTGCCCATTGTAAGGAAGTGGGTCTATTTCAGTATAGCCCTTTGCCAGGGCAGCCAAAAATTGGGAGGCTCCACATTGTCCCTGGGTAGAGACGTGCATGAGGGCCTCAAAACATTAAGTGTCCATTGTCAGGAAGTGGGTGTATTATAGTATAGCCCTTAGGCAGGGCAGCCAAAAATTGGGAGGCTCCACATTGTCCCTGGGTAGAGACGTGCATGATGGCCTTTAAACCTGAAGTGCCCATTGTAAGGAAGTGGGTCTATTTCAGTATAGCCCTTTGCCAGGGCAGCCAAAAATTGGGAGGCTCCACATTGTCCCTGGGTAGAGACGTGCATGAGGGCCTCAAAACATTAAGTGTCCATTTTAAGGAAGTGGGTGTATTTCAGTATAGCCCTTAGGCAGGGCAGCCAAAAATTGGGAGGCTCCACATTGTCCCTGGGTAGAGACGTGCATGATGGCCTTTAAACCTGAAGTGCCCATTGTAAGGAAGTGGGTCTATTTCAGTATAGCCCTTTGCCAGGGCAGCCAAAAATTGGGAGGCTCCACATTGTCCCTGGGTAGAGACGTGCATGAGGGCCTCAAAACATTAAGTGTCCATTGTCAGGAAGTGGGTGTATTATAGTATAGCCCTTAGGCAGGGCAGCCAAAAATTGGGAGGCTCCACATTGTCCCTGGGTAGAGACGTGCATGATGGCCTTTAAACCTGAAGTGCCCATTGTAAGGAAGTGGGTCTATTTCAGTATAGCCCTTTGCCAGGGCAGCCAAAAATTGGGAGGCTCCACATTGTCCCTGGGTAGAGACGTGCATGAGGGCCTCAAAACATTAAGTGTCCATTGTCAGGAAGTGGGTGTATTATAGTATAGCCCTTAGGCAGGGCAGCCAAAAATTGGGAGGCTCCACATTGTCCCTGGGTAGAGACGTGCATGATGGCCTTTAAACCTGAAGTGCCCATTGTAAGGAAGTGGGTCTATTTCAGTATAGCCCTTTGCCAGGGCAGCCAAAAATTGGGAGGCTCCACATTGTCCCTGGGTAGAGACGTGCATGAGGGCCTCAAAACATTAAGTGTCCATTGTCAGGAAGTGGGTGTATTATAGTATAGCCCTTAGGCAGGGCAGCCAAAAATTGGGAGGCTCCACATTGTCCCTGGGTAGAGACGTGCATGAGGGCCTCAAAACATTAAGTGTCCATTGTCAGGAAGTGGGTGTATTATAGTATAGCCCTTAGGCAGGGCAGCCAAAAATTGGGAGGCTCCACATTGTCCCTGGGTAGAGACGTGCATGATGGCCTTTAAACCTGAAGTGCCCATTGTAAGGAAGTGGGTCTATTTCAGTATAGCCCTTTGCCAGGGCAGCCAAAAATTGGGAGGCTCCACATTGTCCCTGGGTAGAGACGTGCATGAGGGCCTCAAAACATTAAGTGTCCATTTTAAGGAAGTGGGTGTATTTCAGTATAGCCCTTAGGCAGGGCAGCCAAAAATTGGGAGGCTCCACATTGTCCCTGGGTAGAGACGTGCATGAGGGCCTCAAAACATTAAGTGTCCATTTTAAGGAAGTGGGTGTATTTCAGTATAGCCCTTAGGCAGGGCAGCCAAAAATTGGGAGGCTACACGTTGTCCCTGGGTAGAGACGTGCATGAGGGCCTCAAAACATTGTTCCCATTGCAAAGGAGCGGGTCTCCTGTCGTTGTAATGTCCATTCTGCAAAGAATGGGCGAAAAAATTTACCACTGGGGGTATACCTGAAACAAAGACCTAACTATTGTAACGGTCATCATGATGGCGCATGAGGAGAAGGAGGAGCAGTCCAGCGATTATCCAAAGTCGAGAAGTGTACCCATGGGTGAGTGGAGGTACATGGCAAACTTTAAATTCCGCTCTCATTTGCTGGTGGTGTGGTGAAGTCTGGCCCAATCCAACCCTTGTTCATCTTTATCAGAGTCAGCCTGTCAGCATTTTCAGTTGACAGGCGGGTGCGTTTATCTGTAATGATTCCACCTGCGGCACTAAAAACACGCTCTGACAAAACGCTAGCAGCAGGGCAGGCCAGGACTTCCAAGGCGTAGAGAGCCAATTCATGCCACGTGTCCAGCTTGGATACCCAATAATTGTAAGGCACAGAGGAATGTCGGAGTACAGTTGTTCGATCTGCAAGGTACTCCTTCAGCATCTGGGCAAACTTAGGATTTCTTGTGGCACTACCCCGCACCTCAGGGGCTGTGGTACGTGAGGGGCTGAGAAAACTGTCCCACATCTTAAAGACTGTTCCCCTACCTCTGGCGGATTGGACTTGTGCCTCTCTCGGCTGTACGCCTCGGTTGTCCACTGATTCCTGACCTATGCCGCTAGCGTTTTGTGAGGGGAATGCTTTGCCTACTTCCGTGAGTATGGCCTTCCGAAACTGCTGCATTTTGGTTGACCTCTCATCCACGGGAATAAGAGACAAAAAGTTCTCCTTGTAGCGTGGGTCTAACAGTGTTACCAACCAGTAATGATTGTCGGCCAAGATGTTCTTAACGCGAGGGTCACGAGACAGGCAGCTTACCATAAAGTCAGCCATGTGCGCCAGACTCTTAACAGCCAGGACTTCAGTAGCCTGACCAACAAGATGACTGAACATGCTGTCCTCCTCCTCCTCCTCCTCCTCCTCCTCCTCATCTACCCTGTCCTCTGGCCAGCCACGCTGAATCGAGGATATGACTGGTGTGCATGTCATATCCTCAATTTGGCCGGAGAGTTGCTCCATGTCTTCATCCTCCTCCTCGTCATAGTCCTCCACTGCACGTTGTGATGAGACGAGGCTGGGCTGTGTGTTATCACCCACACCCACTACTGTTTCTTGCTGCAACTCATCGCGCTCCGCCTGCAATGCATCATGTTTGTTTTTCAAAAGGGACCGTTTTAGAAGGCAGAGTAGCGGTATGGTGACGCTAATAATGGCGTCATCACCACTCACCATCTTGGTGGAGTCCTCAAAGTTTTGGAGGATGGTACATAGGTCTGACATCCATCTCCACTCCTCAGGTGTTATGTGTGGAGTTTGACCCATTTCCCGACGGCTTAGGTGATGCAGGTACTCAACAACTGCCCTCTTCTGCTCACATATCCTGACCAACATGTGCAGAGTTGAATTCCAACGCGTGGGGACATCACACACCAGTCTGTGAGCCGGAAGATGCAAACGGCGCTGAAAGCCGGCAAGGCCGGCTGAAGCAGTAGGTGACTTTCGAAAATGTGCAGACAGGCGGCGAACTTTTACCAGCAGATCAGACAGCTCTGGGTATGACTTTATAAACCGCTGAACCACGAGGTTGAGCACATGGGCCACGCATGGAACATGTGTCAGCTGGCCTCGCCTCAAAGCCGCCACCAGGTTCCGGCCATTGTCACAAACGACCTTTCCTGGCTTTAGGTTCAGAGGTGTGAGCCAGTGATCTGCCTGCTGTTTCAGAGCTGTCCACAGCTCTTCTGCATTGTGGGGTTTGTCACCTATGCAGATTAGCTTCAGCACAGCCTGTTGCCGCTTCGCCGAGGCAGTGCTGCAGTGCTTCCAGCTTGTGACTGGTGTGGAGGGCACAGTGGATGAGGATGCGCAGGAGGAGGAGGAGGCTGAAGAGCATGACATTCCGGAGCTGTAGAGTGTGGGTGAAACACTGACTGAGGTAGGGCCTGCAAACCTTGGTGTGGGAAGGACGTGTTCCGTCCCTCGCTCAGACTGGGTCCCAGCTTCCACAATATTAACCCAGTGTGCCGTCAACGAGATGTAGCGGCCTTGCCCACAAGCACTTGTCCACGTGTCTGTGGTTAGGTGGACTTTGGGTGAAACAGCGTTGTTCAGGGCACGTGTGATGTTTTGTGACACGTGGTTA
This sequence comes from Anomaloglossus baeobatrachus, assembly GCF_048569485.1. NCBI lineage: Eukaryota > Metazoa > Chordata > Amphibia > Anura > Aromobatidae > Anomaloglossus > Anomaloglossus baeobatrachus. Next base: position 98,724 of record NW_027442008.1, on the reverse strand, counting down.
TGCAACGCGGGGACGGCACACCGGGAGAAATAGTGGCGGCTGGGGACCGAGTAACGTGGGACAGCTGCCGCCATCAGGTCACGGAATGCTTCTGTCTCCACCAGCCTAAAAGGCAACATTTCCAGCGCAAGCAGTCGCGAAATGTTAGCATTTAGAACTGTGGCATGTGGGGTGTTGGCAGTGTATTTGCGCCTGCGTTCAAAGGTTTGCTGAATGGATAACTGAACGCTGCGCTGGGACAAGGACGTGCTTGATGATGGTGTTCTTTCTGCGTAGGCAACTGCAGGTGCAGGAGTGGAGGAGGCTTGTTCGCAGGCAGCATGGACAGAGGATTGGCTCGCATGCACAACCAGCGAAGACGTAGCAGTGACATCAGCAAGCACTGCTCCTCGACTCTGTTGTACTTCCCACAAAGTCGGGTGCTTGGCTGACATGTGCCTGATCATGCTGGTGGTGGTCAGGCTGCTAGTTTTGGTACCCCTGCTGATGCTGGCACGGCAGGTGTTGCAAATGGCCTTTTTTGAATCATCTGGATCCAACTTAAAAAACTGCCAGACTCGTGAAGACCTAACATTTGTACAGGCACCTTGTGTCGTCGTGTTGTTACGGGGAACGGTTGCCTGACTTCTGCCTGGGACCACCACCCTGCTTCTTACTGCCTGTTGTGATGCTACGCCTCCCTCCCCCTGTGCACTGCTGTCCTCGCTCTGCATATCCTCCTGCCAGGTTGGGTCAGTTACTGGATCATCCACCACGTCGTCTTCCTCTTCCGCACCCTGCTCCTCCTCCTGACTTGCTGACAATTGTGTCTCATCATCGTCCACCACTTGTTGAGACACGTTGCCAACTTCGTGAGAACGTGGCTGCTCAAATATTTGGCTATCTGTACAGACGATCTCCTCATGACCCACTTCAATATGAGCTGGCGAGAGGCCAGAATGTGTGAATGGAAACGTGAACAGCTCTTCCGAGTGTCCAAGTGTGGGATCATTAATGTCCGAGGAGGACGTGTACTCAGCCTGGTGGTAGGAAGGAGGATCAGGTTCAGAAATGTGCGGTGCAGTATCACGGCTACTGATACTTGACCGTGTGGAAGACAGAGTGTTTGTGGTGGTGCCAATCTGACTGGAAGCATTATCCGCTATCCAACTAACAACCTGTTGACACTGGTCTTGGTTCAAGAGCGGTGTACTGCTGCGGTCCCCAAGAATTTGGGACAGGACGTGCGAGCGACTAGATGTGGCCCTTTGTTGTGGCGAAATTAGAGCTTGCCCACGACCTCGGCCTCTGCCTGCACCACCATCACGTCCACTTCCTTGTTCCTTGCCAATGCCCTTGCGCATTTTGCAATGCTGTGCACTGCTGACGTGTATATTCACTACTTGTGCGTTATATCAAAGTTTCTGGAAATTGCACACCAGTGCACCTGTACGCTGCCACCAACAGGCACACACGTGCGGTTTTAAAAACCAAGCACGGACGCAATAATAACCTAACACAGGTTTTAGGAGCAAAAATTAAGAACTCTGACACTATCAGCCACTGCTGACTGACGTGTATTATACACTACACTTGTGCGTTATATAATAGTTTGGTAAACGCACACCAGTGCACCTGTACGCTGCCACCAACAGGCACACACGTGCGGTTTTAAAAACCAAGCACGGACGCAATAATAACCTAACACAGGTTTTAGGAGCAAAAATTAAGAACTCTGACACTATCAGCCACTGCTGACTGACGTGTATTATACACTACACTTGTGCGTTATATAATAGTTTGGTAAACGCACACCAGTGCACCTGTACGCTGCCACCAACAGGCACACACGTGCGGTTTTAAAAACCAAGCACGGACGCAATAATAACCTAACACAGGTTTTAGGAGCAAAAATTAAGAACTCTGACACTATCAGCCACTGCTGACTGACGTGTATTATACACTACACTTGTGCGTTATATAATAGTTTGGTAAACGCACACCAGTGCACCTGTACGCTGCCACCAACAGGCACACACGTGCGGTTTTAAAAACCAAGCACGGACGCAATAATAACCTAACACAGGTTTTAGGAGCAAAAATTAAGAACTCTGACACTATCAGCCACTGCTGACTGACGTGTATTATACACTACACTTGTGCGTTATATAATAGTTTGGTAAACGCACACCAGTGCACCTGTACGCTGCCACCAACAGGCACACACGTGCGGTTTTAAAAACCAAGCACGGACGCAATAATAACCTAACACAGGTTTTAGGAGCAAAAATTAAGAACTCTGACACTATCAGCCACTGCTGACTGACGTGTATTATACACTACACTTGTGCGTTATATAATAGTTTGGTAAACGCACACCAGTGCACCTGTACGCTGCCACCAACAGGCACACACGTGCGGTTTTAAAAACCAAGCACGGACGCAATAATAACCTAACACAGGTTTTAGGAGCAAAAATTAAGAACTCTGACACTATCAGCCACTGCTGACTGACGTGTATTATACACTACACTTGTGCGTTATATAATAGTTTGGTAAACGCACACCAGTGCACCTGTACGCTGCCACCAACAGGCACACACGTGCGGTTTTAAAAACCAAGCACGGACGCAATAATAACCTAACACAGGTTTTAGGAGCAAAAATTAAGAACTCTGACACTATCAGCCACTGCTGACTGACGTGTATTATACACTACACTTGTGCGTTATATAATAGTTTGGTAAACGCACACCAGTGCACCTGTACGCTGCCACCAACAGGCACACACGTGCGGTTTTAAAAACCAAGCACGGACGCAATAATAACCTAACACAGGTTTTAGGAGCAAAAATTAAGAACTCTGACACTATCAGCCACTGCTGACTGACGTGTATTATACACTACACTTGTGCGTTATATAATAGTTTGGTAAACGCACACCAGTGCACCTGTACGCTGCCACCAACAGGCACACACGTGCGGTTTTAAAAACCAAGCACGGACGCAATAATAACCTAACACAGGTTTTAGGAGCAAAAATTAAGAACTCTGACACTATCAGCCACTGCTGACTGACGTGTATTATACACTACACTTGTGCGTTATATAATAGTTTGGTAAACGCACACCAGTGCACCTGTACGCTGCCACCAACAGGCACACACGTGCGGTTTTAAAAACCAAGCACGGACGCAATAATAACCTAACACAGGTTTTAGGAGCAAAAATTAAGAACTCTGACACTATCAGCCACTGCTGACTGACGTGTATTATACACTACACTTGTGCGTTATATAATAGTTTGGTAAACGCACACCAGTGCACCTGTACGCTGCCACCAACAGGCACACACGTGCGGTTTTAAAAACCAAGCACGGACGCAATAATAACCTAACACAGGTTTTAGGAGCAAAAATTAAGAACTCTGACACTATCAGCCACTGCTGACTGACGTGTATTATACACTACACTTGTGCGTTATATAATAGTTTGGTAAACGCACACCAGTGCACCTGTACGCTGCCACCAACAGGCACACACGTGCGGTTTTAAAAACCAAGCACGGACGCAATAATAACCTAACACAGGTTTTAGGAGCAAAAATTAAGAACTCTGACACTATCAGCCACTGCTGACTGACGTGTATTATACACTACACTTGTGCGTTATATAATAGTTTGGTAAACGCACACCAGTGCACCTGTACGCTGCCACCAACAGGCACACACGTGCGGTTTTAAAAACCAAGCACGGACGCAATAATAACCTAACACAGGTTTTAGGAGCAAAAATTAAGAACTCTGACACTATCAGCCACTGCTGACTGACGTGTATTATACACTACACTTGTGCGTTATATAATAGTTTGGTAAACGCACACCAGTGCACCTGTACGCTGCCACCAACAGGCACACACGTGCGGTTTTAAAAACCAAGCACGGACGCAATAATAACCTACTAACAGGTTTTTTTGGGGAGCGACAATTACAGTACAGACAAGTCAGACACTATCTGGACTGTTTTACACTGTGTACACCAGCCCCAGATATGAAGGCTGGTATACGGTCACCACTACCCTGCCTGCCTGCCTGCCTGTATACTGCTACAATAGTCCTGACAAGGACTCTTTTGGTCACTAGCCTGTATTCAGACCTGGCTATACCCTGCCTGTATATAGCAACAATAGTCCTGAGAAGGACTCTGCTACTGTACTCCGACCTGGCTATACCCTGCCTGCCTGTATACAACTAGAATAGTCCTGAGAAGGACTTTTGGTCACACTGTTTGCAGCCCTGCAACTGAAAAAGCTATAAAGGGCCGCAAAGCTTTCCCTGAATCAGCGACACTCTCCCTACACTCACTGTCAGAATAGCTGTGAGCAGAGCACAGCGCGCCGGCCGATATAAAGGCTCGGTGACGCTGTGCAGGCCGGCCAATCACTGCAATTCCACAACTAACAGGGCTGTGGCATTGCAGTGGTCTGCCAGCCAATCCCTGCATGAGGGCTGGCTCTCAAAAGAGCGCCAACATGCAGAAATGAAGACCACGAGTAAAGCACGAGTATCGCGAGATTACTCGGTCCCCGCCGAGCAGCCCGAGTACAGTGATACTCGTGCGAGTACCGAGTAGTGACAAGCATGCTCGCTCATCACTAGAAATGACCACAATTTTCTCCAAAACTATAACAGATGCAAACTTGTCCTGTGTGGTGGAGATGAGATTTGATAAAGTAAGTGGAAATCCAGTAAAAGTTTCATTTGGCTACTTTGCACTCTCGAGATAATCGTCACCATGTGCCAAATGCAATATAAAAGGAATCTGAACACATTCGCGAAAAAATGAAATGACCACAATTTTCTCCAAAACTATAACAGATGCAAACTTGTCCTGTGTGGTGGAGATGAGATTTGATAAAGTAAGTGGAAATCCAGTAAAAGTTTCATTTGGCTACTTTGCACTCTCGAGATAATCGTCACCATGTGCCAAATGCAATATAAAAGGAATCTGAACACATTCGCGCAAAAATTAAATGACCACAATTTTCTCCAAAACTATAACAGATGCAAACTTGTCCTGTGTGGTGGAGATGAGATTTGATAAAGTAAGTAAAAATCCAGTAAAAGTTTCATTTGGCTACTTTGCACTCTCTAGATAATCGTCACCATGTGCCAAATGCAATATAAAAGGAATCTGAACACATTCGCGCAAAAATGAAATGACCACAATTTTCTCCAAAACTATAACAGATGCAAACTTGTCCTGTGTGTTGGAGATGAGATTTAATAAAGTAAGTGGAAATCCAGTAAAAGTTTCATTTGGCTACTTTGCACTCTCGAGATAATCGTCACCATGTGTCAAATGCAATAAAAAAGGAATCTGAACACATTCGCGCAAAAATGAAATGACCACAATTTTCTCCAAAACTATAACAGATGCAAACTTGTCCTGTGTGGTGGAGATGAGATTTGATAAAGTAAGTGGAAATCCAGTAAAAGTTTCATTTGGCTACTTTGCACTCTCGAGATAATCGTCACCATGTGCCAAATGCAATATAAAAGGAATCTGAACACATTCGCGCAAAAATGAAATGACCACAATTTTCTCCAAAACTATAACAGATGCAAACTTGTCCTGTGTGGTGGAGATGAGATTTGATAAAGTAAGTGGAAATCCAGTAAAAGTTTTATTTGGCTACTTTGCACTCTCGAGATAATCGTCACCATGTGCCAAATGCAATATAAAAGGAATCTGAACACATTCGCGCAAAAATGAAATGACCACAATTTTCTCCAAAACTATAACAGATGCAAACTTGTCCTGTGTGGTGGAGATGAGATTTGATAAAGTAAGTGGAAATCCAGTAAAAGTTTCATTTGGCTACTTTGCACTCTCGAGATAATCGTCACCATGTGCCAAATGCAATATAAAAGGAATCTGAACACATTCGCGCAAAAATGAAATGACCACAATTTTCTCCAAAACTATAACAGATGCAAACTTGTCCTGTGTGGTGGAGATGAGATTTGATAAAGTAAGTGGAAATCCAGTAAAAGTTTCATTTGGCTACTTTGCACTCTCGAGATAATAGTCTCCATGTGCCAAATGCAAGATAAAAGGAATCTGAACACATTCGCGCAAAAATGAAATGACCACAATTTTCTCCAAAACTACAAAACTATAACAGATGCAAACTTGTCCTGTGTGGTGGAGATGAGATTTGATAAAGTAAGTGGAAATCCAGTAAAAGTTTCATTTGGCTACTTTGCACTCTCGAGATAATCGTCACCATGTGCCAAATGCAATATAAAAGGAATCTGAACACATTTGCGCAAAAATGAAATGACCACAATTTTCTCCAAAACTATAACAGATGCAAACTTGTCCTGTGTGGTGGAGATGAGATTTGATAAAGTAAGTGGAAATCCAGTAAAAGTTTCATTTGGCTACTTTGCACTCTCGAGATAATCGTCACCATGTGTCAAATGCAATATAAAAGGAATCTGAACACATTCGCGCAATAATGAAATGACCACAATTTTCTCCAAAACTTTAACAGATGCAAACTTGTCCTGTGTGGTGGAGATGAAATTTGATAAAGTAAGTGGAAATCCAGTAAAAGTTTCATTTGGCTACTTTGCACTCTTGAGATAATCGTCACCATGTGCCAAATGCAATATAAAAGGAATCTGAACACATTCGCGCAAAAATGAAATGACCACAATTTTCTCCAAAACTATAACAGATGCAAACTTGTCCTGTGTGGTGGAGATGAGATTTGATAAAGTAAGTGGAAATCCAGTAAAAGTTTCATTTGGCTACTTTGCACTCTCGAGATAATCGTCACCATGTGCCAAATGCAATATAAAAGGAATCTGAACACATTCGCGCAAAAATGAAATGACCACAATTTTCTCCAAAACTATAACAGATGCAAACTTGTCCTGTGTGGTGGAGATGAGATTTGATAAAGTAAGTGGAAATCCAGTAAAAGTTTCATTTGGCTACTTTGCACTCTCGAGATAATTGTCACCATGTGCCAAATGCAATATTATAAAATGAATCTGAACACATTCGCGCAAAAATGAAATGACCACAATTTTCTCCAAAACTATAACAGATGCAAACTTGTCCTGTGTGGTGGAGATGAGATTTGATAAAGTAAGTGGAAATCCAGTAAAAGTTTCATTTGGCTACTTTGCACTCTCGAGATAATCGTCACCATGTGCCAAATGCAATATAAAAGGAATCTGAACACATTCGCGCAAAAATAAAATGACCACAATTTTCTCCAAAACTATAACAGATGCAAACTTGTCCTGTGTGGTGGAGATGAGATTTGATAAAGTAAGTGGAAATCCAGTAAAAGTTTCATATAGCTACTTTGCACTCTCGAGATAATCGTCACCATGTGCCAAATGCAATATAAAAGGAATCTGAACACATTCGCGCAAAAATGAAATGACCACAATTTTCTCCAAAACTATAACAGATGCAAACTTGTCCTGTGTGGTGGAGATGAGATTTGATAAAGTAAGTGGAAATCCAGTAAAAGTTGCATTTGGCTACTTTGCACTCTCGAGATAATCGTCACCATGTGCCAAATGCAATATAAAAGGAATCTGAACACATTCGCGCAAAAATGAAATGACCACAATTTTCTCCAAAACTATAACAGATGCAAACTTGTCCTGTGTGGTGGAGATGAGATTTGATAAAGTAAGTGGAAATCCAGTAAAAGTTTCATTTGGCTACTTTGCACTCTCGAGATAATCGTCACCATGTGCCAAATGCAATATAAAAGGAATCTGAACACATTCGCGCAAAAATGAAATGACCACAATTTTCTCCAAAACTATAACAGATGCAAACTTGTCCTGTGTGGTGGAGATGAGATTTGATAAAGTAAGTGGAAATCCAGTAAAAGTTTCATTTGGCTACTTTGCACTCTCGAGATAATTGTCACCATGTGCCAAATGCAATATTATAAAATGAATCTGAACACATTCGCGCAAAAATGAAATGACCACAATTTTCTCCAAAACTATAACAGATGCAAACTTGTCCTGTGTGGTGGAGATGAGATTTGATAAAGTAAGTGGAAATCCAGTAAAAGTTTCATTTGGCTACTTTGCACTCTCGAGATAATCGTCACCATGTGCCAAATGCAATATAAAAGGAATCTGAACACATTCGCGCAAAAATAAAATGACCACAATTTTCTCCAAAACTATAACAGATGCAAACTTGTCCTGTGTGGTGGAGATGAGATTTGATAAAGTAAGTGGAAATCCAGTAAAAGTTTCATATAGCTACTTTGCACTCTCGAGATAATCGTCACCATGTGCCAAATGCAATATAAAAGGAATCTGAACACATTCGCGCAAAAATGAAATGACCACAATTTTCTCCAAAACTATAACAGATGCAAACTTGTCCTGTGTGGTGGAGATGAGATTTGATAAAGTAAGTGGAAATCCAGTAAAAGTTTCATTTGGCTACTTTGCACTCTCGAGATAATCGTCACCATGTGCCAAATGCAATATAAAAGGAATCTGAACACATTCGCGCAAAAATGAAATGACCACAATTTTCTCCAAAACTATAACAGATGCAAACTTGTCCTGTGTGGTGGAGATGAGATTTAATAAAGTAAGTGGAAATCCAGTAAAAGTTTCATTTGGCTACTTTGCACTCTCGAGATAATCGTCACCATGTGCCAAATGCAATAGAATAGCAATCTGAACACATTCGCGCATAAATGAAATGACCACAATTTTCTCCAAAACTATAACAGATGCAAACTTGTCCTGTGTGGTGGAGATGAGATTTGATAAAGTAAGTGGAAATCCAGTAAAAGTTTCATTTGGCTACTTTGCACTCTCGAGATAATCGTCACCATGTGCCAAATGCAATATAAAAGGAATCTGAACACATTCGCGCAAAAATGAAATGACCACAATTTTCTCCAAAACTATAACAGATGCAAACTTGTCCTGTGTGGTGCAGATGAGATTTGATAAAGTAAAGGAAATCCAGTAAAAGTTTCATTTGGCTACTTTGCACTCTCGAGATAATCGTCACCATGTGCCAAATGCAATATAAAAGGAATCTGAACACATTCGCGCAAAAATGAAATGACCACAATTTTCTCCAAAACTATAACAGATGCAAACTTGTCCTGTGTGGTGGAGATGAGATTTGATAAAGTAAGTGGAAATCCAGTAAAAGTTTCATTTGGCTACTTTGCACTCTCGAGATAATCGTCACCATGTGCCAAATGCAATATAAAAGGAATCTGAACACATTCGCGCAAAAATGAAATGACCACAATTTTCTCCAAAACTATAACAGATGCAAACTTGTCCTGTGTGGTGGAGATGAGATTTGATAAAGTAAGTGGAAATCCAGTAAAAGTTTCATTTGGCTACTTTGCACTCTCGAGATAATCGTCACCATGTGCCAAATGCAATATAAAAGGAATCTGAACACATTCGCGCAAAAATGAAATGACCACAATTTTCTCCAAAACTATAACAGATGCAAACTTGTCCTGTGTGGTGGAGATGAGATTTGATAAAGTAAGTGGAAATCCAGTAAAAGTTTCATTTGGCTACTTTGCACTCTCGAGATAATCGTCACCATGTGCCAAATGCAATATAAAAGGAATCTGAACACATTCGCGCAAAAATGAAATGACCACAATTTTCTCCAAAACTATAACAGATGCAAACTTGTCCTGTGTGGTGGAGATGAGATTTGATAAAGTAAGTGGAAATCCAGTAAAAGTTTCATTTGGCTACTTTGCACTCTCGAGATAATCGTCACCATTTGTCAAATGCAATAAAAAAGGAATCCGAACACATTCGCGCAAAAATGAAATGACCACAATTTTCTCCAAAACTATAACAGATGCAAACTTGTCCTGTGTGGTGGAGATGAGATTTGATAAAGTAAGTGGAAATCCAGTAAAAGTTTCATTTGGCTACTTTGCACTCTCGAGATAATCGTCACCATGTGCCAAATGCAATATAAAAGGAATCTGAACACATTCGCGCAAAAATGAAATGACCACAATTTTCTCCAAAACTATAACAGATGCAAACTTGTCCTGTGTGGTGGAGATGAAATATGATAAAGTAAGTGGAAATCCAGTAAAAGTTTCATTTGGCTACTTTGCACTCTCGAGATAATCGTCACCATGTGCCAAATGCAATATAAAAGGAATCTGAACACATTCGCGCAAAAATGAAATGACCACAATTTTCTCCAAAACTATAACAGATGCAAACTTGTCCTGTGTGGTGGAGATGAGATTTGATAAAGTAAGTGGAAATCCAGTAAAAGTTTCATTTGGCTACTTTGCACTCTCGAGATAATCGTCACCATGTGCCAAATGCAATATAAAAGGAATCTGAACACATTCGCGCAAAAATGAAATGACCACAATTTTCTCCAAAACTATAACAGATGCAAACTTGTCCTGTGTGGTGGAGATGAGATTTAATAAAGTAAGTGGAAATCCAGTAAAAGTTTCATTTGGCTACTTTGCACTCTCGAGATAATCGTCACCATGTGCCAAATGCAATAGAATAGCAATCTGAACACATTCGCGCATAAATGAAATGACCACAATTTTCTCCAAAACTATAACAGATGCAAACTTGTCCTGTGTGGTGGAGATGAGATTTGATAAAGTAAGTGGAAATCCAGTAAAAGTTTCATTTGGCTACTTTGCACTCTCGAGATAATCGTCACCATGTGCCAAATGCAATATAAAAGGAATCTGAACACATTCGCGCAAAAATGAAATGACCACAATTTTCTCCAAAACTATAACAGATGCAAACTTGTCCTGTGTGGTGCAGATGAGATTTGATAAAGTAAGTGGAAATCCAGTAAAAGTTTCATTTGGCTACTTTGCACTCTCGAGATAATCGTCACCATGTGCCAAATGCAATATAAAAGGAATCTGAACACATTCGCGCAAAAATGAAATGACCACAATTTTCTCCAAAACTATAACAGATGCAAACTTGTCCTGTGTGGTGGAGATGAGATTTGATAAAGTAAGTGGAAATCCAGTAAAAGTTTCATTTGGCTACTTTGCACTCTCGAGATAATCGTCACCATGTGCCAAATGCAATATAAAAGGAATCTGAACACATTCGCGCAAAAATGAAATGACCACAATTTTCTCCAAAACTATAACAGATGCAAACTTGTCCTGTGTGGTGGAGATGAGATTTGATAAAGTAAGTGGAAATCCAGTAAAAGTTTCATTTGGCTACTTTGCACTCTCGAGATAATCGTCACCATGTGCCAAATGCAATATAAAAGGAATCTGAACACATTCGCGCAAAAATGAAATGACCACAATTTTCTCCAAAACTATAACAGATGCAAACTTGTCCTGTGTGGTGGAGATGAGATTTGATAAAGTAAGTGGAAATCCAGTAAAAGTTTCATTTGGCTACTTTGCACTCTCGAGATAATCGTCACCATGTGCCAAATGCAATATAAAAGGAATCTGAACACATTCGCGCAAAAATGAAATGACCACAATTTTCTCCAAAACTATAACAGATGCAAACTTGTCCTGTGTGGTGGAGATGAGATTTGATAAAGTAAGTGGAAATCCAGTAAAAGTTTCATTTGGCTACTTTGCACTCTCGAGATAATCGTCACCATGTGCCAAATGCAATATAAAAGGAATCTGAACACATTCGCGCAAAAATGAAATGACCACAATTTTCTCCAAAACTATAACAGATGCAAACTTGTCCTGTGTGGTGGAGATGAGATTTGATAAAGTAAGTGGAAATCCAGTAAAAGTTTCATTTGGCTACTTTGCACTCTCGAGATAATCGTCACCATGTGCCAAATGCAATATAAAAGGAATCTGAACACATTCGCGCAAAAATGAAATGACCACAATTTTCTCCAAAACTATAACAGATGCAAACTTGTCCTGTGTGGTGGAGATGAAATATGATAAAGTAAGTGGAAATCCAGTAAAAGTTTCATTTGGCTACTTTGCACTCTCGAGATAATCGTCACCATGTGCCAAATGCAATATAAAAGGAATCTGAACACATTCGCGCAAAAATGAAATGACCACAATTTTCTCCAAAACTATAACAGATGCAAACTTGTCCTGTGTGGTGGAGATTAGATTTGATAAAGTAAATGGAAATCCAGTAAAAGTTTCATTTGGCTACTTTGCACTCTCGAGATAATCGTCACCATGTGCCAAATGCAATATAAAAGGAATCTGAACACATTCGCGCAAAAATGAAATGACCACAATTTTCTCCAAAACTATAACAGATGCAAACTTGTCCTGTGTGGTGGAGATGAGATTTGATAAAGTAAGTGGAAATCCAGTAAAAGTTTCATTTGGCTACTTTGCACTCTCGAGATAATCGTCACCATGTGCCAAATGCAATATAAAAGGAATCTGAACACATTCGCGCAATAATGAAATGACCACAATTTTCTCCAAAACTATAACAGATGCAAACTTGTCCTGTGTGGTGGAGATGAAATTTGATAAAGTAAGTGGAAATCCAGTAAAAGTTTCATTTGGCTACTTTGCACTCTCGAGATAATCGTCACCATGTGCCAAATGCAATATAAAAGGAATCTGAACACATTCGCGCAAAAATGAAATGACCACAATTTTCTCCAAAACTATAACAGATGCAAACTTGTCCTGTGTGGTGGAGATGAGATTTAATAAAGTAAGTGGAAATCCAGTAAAAGTTTCATTTGGCTACTTTGCACTCTCGAGATAATCGTCACCATGTGCCAAATGCAATAGAATAGCAATCTGAACACATTCGCGCATAAATGAAATGACCACAATTTTCTCCAAAACTATAACAGATGCAAACTTGTCCTGTGTGGTGGAGATGAGATTTGATAAAGTAAGTGGAAATCCAGTAAAAGTTTCATTTGGCTACTTTGCACTCTCGAGATAATCGTCACCATGTGCCAAATGCAATATAAAAGGAATCTGAACACATTCGCGCAAAAATGAAATGACCACAATTTTCTCCAAAATTATAACAGATGCAAACTTGTCCTGTGTGGTGCAGATGAGATTTGATAAAGTAAGTGGAAATCCAGTAAAAGTTTCATTTGGCTACTTTGCACTCTCGAGATAATCGTCACCATGTGCCAAATGCAATATAAAAGGAATCTGAACACATTCGCGCAAAAATGAAATGACCACAATTTTCTCCAAAACTATAACAGATGCAAACTTGTCCTGTGTGGTGGAGATGAGATTTGATAAAGTAAGTGGAAATCCAGTAAAAGTTTCATTTGGCTACTTTGCACTCTCGAGATAATCGTCACCATGTGCCAAATGCAATATAAAAGGAATCTGAACACATTTGCGCAAAAATGAAATGACCACAATTTTCTCCAAAACTATAACAGATGCAAACTTGTCCTGTGTGGTGGAGATGAGATTTGATAAAGTAAGTGGAAATCCAGTAAAAGTTTCATTTGGCTACTTTGCACTCTCGAGATAATCGTCACCATGTGCCAAATGCAATATAAAAGGAATCTGAACACATTCGCGCAAAAATGAAATGACCACAATTTTCTCCAAAACTATAACAGATGCAAACTTGTCCTGTGTGGTGGAGATGAGATTTGATAAAGTAAGTGGAAATCCAGTAAAAGTTTCATTTGGCTACTTTGCACTCTCGAGATAATCGTCACCATGTGTCAAATGCAATAAAAAAGGAATCTGAACACATTCGCGCAAAAATGAAATGACCACAATTTTCTCCAAAACTATAACAGATGCAAACTTGTCCTGTGTGGTGGAGATGAGATTTGATAAAGTAAGTGGAAATCCAGTAAAAGTTTCATTTGGCTACTTTGCACTCTCGAGATAATCGTCACCATGTGCCAAATGCAATATAAAAGGAATCTGAACACATTCGCGCAAAAATGAAATGACCACAATTTTCTCCAAAACTATAACAGATGCAAACTTGTCCTGTGTGGTGGAGATGAAATATGATAAAGTAAGTGGAAATCCAGTAAAAGTTTCATTTGGCTACTTTGCACTCTCGAGATAATCGTCACCATGTGCCAAATGCAATATAAAAGGAATCTGAACACATTCGCGCAAAAATGAAATGACCACAATTTTCTCCAAAACTATAACAGATGCAAACTTGTCCTGTGTGGTGGAGATTAGATTTGATAAAGTAAATGGAAATCCAGTAAAAGTTTCATTTGGCTACTTTGCACTCTCGAGATAATCGTCACCATGTGCCAAATGCAATATAAAAGGAATCTGAACACATTCGCGCAAAAATGAAATGACCACAATTTTCTCCAAAACTATAACAGATGCAAACTTGTCCTGTGTGGTGGAGATGAGATTTGATAAAGTAAGTGGAAATCCAGTAAAAGTTTCATTTGGCTACTTTGCACTCTCGAGATAATCGTCACCATGTGCCAAATGCAATATAAAAGGAATCTGAACACATTCGCGCAATAATGAAATGACCACAATTTTCTCCAAAACTATAACAGATGCAAACTTGTCCTGTGTGGTGGAGATGAAATTTGATAAAGTAAGTGGAAATCCAGTAAAAGTTTCATTTGGCTACTTTGCACTCTCGAGATAATCGTCACCATGTGCCAAATGCAATATAAAAGGAATCTGAACACATTCGCGCAAAAATGAAATGACCACAATTTTCTCCAAAACTATAACAGATGCAAACTTGTCCTGTGTGGTGGAGATGAGATTTGATAAAGTAAGTGGAAATCCAGTAAAAGTTTCATTTGGCTACTTTGCACTCTCGAGATAATCGTCACCATGTGCCAAATGCAAGATAAAAGGAATCTGAACACATTCGCGCAAAAATGAAATGACCACAATTTTCTCCAAAACTATAACAGATGCAAACTTGTCCTGTGTGGTGGAGATGAGATTTGATAAAGTAAGTGGAAATCCAGTAAAAGTTTCATTTGGCTACTTTGCACTCTCGAGATAATCGTCACCATGTGCCAAATGCAATATAAAAGGAATCTGAACACATTTGCGCAAAAATGAAATGACCACAATTTTCTCCAAAACTATAACAGATGCAAACTTGTCCTGTGTGGTGGAGATGAGATTTGATAAAGTAAGTGGAAATCCAGTAAAAGTTTCATTTGGCTACTTTGCACTCTCGAGATAATCGTCACCATGTGCCAAATGCAATATAAAAGGAATCTGAACACATTCTCGCAATAATGAAATGACCACAATTTACTCCAAAACTTTAACAGATGCAAACTTGTCCTGTGTGGTGGAGATGAATTTTGATAAAGTAAGTGGAAATCCAGTAAAAGTTTCATTTGGCTACTTTACACTCTCGAGATAATCGTCACCATGTGCCAAATGCAATATAAAAGGAATCTGAACACATTCGCGCAAAAATGAAATGACCACAATTTTCTCCAAAACTATAACAGATGCAAACTTGTCCTGTGTGGTGGAGATGAGATTTGATAAAGTAAGTGGAAATCCAGTAAAAGTTTCATTTGGCTACTTTGCACTCTCGAGATAATCGTCACCATGTGCCAAATGCAATATAAAAGGAATCTAAACACATTCGCGCAAAAATGAAATGACCACAATTTTCTCCAAAACTATAACAGATGCAAACTTGTCCTGTGTGGTGGAGATGAGATTTGATAAAGTAAGTGGAAATCCAGTAAAAGTTTCATTTGGCTACTTTGCACTCTCGAGATAATCGTCACCAGGTGCCAAATGCAATATAAAAGGAATCTGAACACATTCGCGCAAAAATGAAATGACCACAATTTTCTCCAAAACTATAACAAATGCAAACTTGTCCTGTGTGGTGGAGATGAGATTTGATAAAGTAAGTGGAAATCCAGTAAAAGTTTCATTTGGCTACTTTGCACTCTCGAGATAATCGTCACCATATGCCAAATGCAATATAAAAGGAATCTGAACACATTCGCGCAAAAATGAAATGACCACAATTTTCTCCAAAACTATAACAGATGCACACTTGTCCTGTGTGGTGGAGATGAGATTTGATAAAGTAAGTGGAAATCCAGTAAAAGTTTCATTTGGCTACTTTGCACTCTCGAGATAATCGTCACCATGTGCCAAATGCAATATAAAAGGAATCTGAACACATTCGCGCAAAAATGAAATGACCACAATTTTCTCCAAAACTATAACAGATGCAAACTTGTCCTGTGTGGTGGAGATGAGATTTGATAAAGTAAGTGGAAATCCAGTAAAAGTTTCATTTGGCTACTTTGCACTCTCGAGATAATCGTCACCATGTGTCAAATGCAATAAAAAAGGAATCTGAACACATTCGCGCAAAAATGAAATGACCACAATTTTCTCCAAAACTATAACAGATGCAAACTTGTCCTGTGTGGTGGAGATGAGATTTGATAAAGTAAGTGGAAATCCAGTAAAAGTTTCATTTGGCTACTTTGCACTCTCGAGATAATCGTCACCATGTGCCAAATGCAATATAAAAGGAATCTGAACACATTCGCGCAAAAATGAAATGACCACAATTTTCTCCAAAACTATAACAGATGCAAACTTGTCCTGTGTGGTGGAGATGAGATTTGATAAAGTAAGTGGAAATCCAGTAAAAGTTTCATTTGGCTACTTTGCACTCTCAAGACAATCGTCACCATGTGCCAAATGCAATATAAAAGGAATCTGAACACATTCGCGCAAAAATGCAATGACCACAATTTTCTCCAAAACTATAACAGATGCAAACTTGTCCTGTGTGGTGGAGATGAGATTTGATAAAGTAGGTGGAAATCCAGTAAAAGTTTTATTTGGCTACTTTGCACTCTCGAGATAATCGTCACCATGTGCCAAATGCAATATAAAAGGAATCTGAACACATTCGCGCAAAAATGAAATGACCACAATTTTCTCCAAAACTATAACAGATGCAAACTTGTCCTGTGTGGTGGAGATGAGATTTGATAAAGTAAGTGGAAATCCAGTAAAAGTTTCATTTGGCTACTTTGCACTCTCGAGATAATCGTCACCATGTGCCAAATGCAATATAAAAGGAATCTGAACACATTCGCGCAAAAATGCAATGACCACAATTTTCTCCAAAACTATAACAGATGCAAACTTGTCCTGTGTGGTGGAGATGAGATTTGATAAAGTAAGTGGAAATCCAGTAAAAGTTTCATTTGGCTACTTTGCACTCTCGAGATAATCGTCACCATGTGCCAAATGCAATATAAAAGGAATCTGAACACATTCGCGCAAACATGAAATGACCACAATTTTCTCCAAAACTATAACAGATGCAAACTTGTCCTGTGTGGTGGAGATGAGATTTGATAAAGTAAGTGGAAATCCAGTAAAAGTTTCATTTGGCTACTTTGCACTCTCGAGATAATCGTCACCATGTGCCAAATGCAATATAAAAGGAATCTGAACACATTCGCGCAAAAATGCAATGACCACAATTTTCTCCAAAACTATAACAGATGCAAACTTGTCCTGTGTGGTGGAGATGAGATTTGATAAAGTAAGTGGAAATCCAGTAAAAGTTTCATTTGGCTACTTTGCACTCTCGAGATAATCGTCACCATGTGCCAAATGCAATATAAAAGGAATCTGAACACATTCGCGCAAAAATGAAATGACCACAATTTTCTCCAAAACTATAACAGATGCAAACTTGTCCTGTGTGGTGGAGATGAGATTTGATAAAGTAAGTGGAAATCCTGTAAAAGTTTCATTTGGCTACTTTGCACTCTCGAGATAATCTTCACCATGTGCCAAATGCAATATAAAAGGAATCTGAACACATTCGCGCAAAAATGCAATGACCACAATTTTCTCCAAAACTATAACAGATGCAAACTTGTCCTGTGTGGTGGAGATGAGATTTGATAAAGTAAGTGGAAATCCAGTAAAAGTTTCATTTGGCTACTTTGCACTCTCGAGATAATCGTCACCATGTGCCAAATGCAATATAAAAGGAATCTGAACACATTCGCGCAAAAATGAAATGACCACAATTTTCTCCAAAACTATAACAGATGCAAACTTGTCCTGTGTGGTGGAGATGAGATTTGATAAAGTAAGTGGAAATCCAGTAAAAGTTTCATTTGGCTACTTTGCACTCTCGAGATAATCGTCACCATGTGCCAAATGCAATATAAAAGGAATCTGAACACATTCGCGCAAAAATGAAATGACCACAATTTTCTCCAAAACTATAACAGATGCAAACTTGTCCTGTGTGGTGGAGATGAGATTTGATAAAGTAAGTGGAAATCCAGTAAAAGTTTCATTTGGCTACTTTGCACTCTCGAGATAATCGTCACCATGTGCCAAATGCAATATAAAAGGAATCTTAACACATTCGCGCAAAAATGAAATGACCACAATTTTCTCCAAAACTATAACAGATGCAAACTTGTCCTGTGTGGTGGAGATGAGATTTGATAAAGTAAGTGGAAATCCAGTAAAAGTTTCATTTGGCTACTTTGCACTCTCGAGATAATCGTCACCATGTGCCAAATGCAATATAAAAGGAATCTGAACACATTCGCGCAAAAATGAAATGACCACAATTTTCTCCAAAACTATAACAGATGCAAACTTGTCCTGTGTGGTGGAGATGAGATTTGATAAAGTAAGTGGAAATCCAGTAAAAGTTTCATTTGGCTACTTTGCACTCTCGAGATAATCGTCACCATGTGCCAAATGCAAGATAAAAGGAATCTGAACACATTCGCGCAAAAATGAAATGACCACAATTTTCTCCAAAACTATAACAGATGCAAACTTGTCCTGTGTGGTGGAGATGAGATTTGATAAAGTAAGTGGAAATCCAGTAAAAGTTTCATTTGGCTACTTTGCACTCTCGAGATAATCGTCACCATGTGCCAAATGCAATATAAAAGGAATCTGAACACATTTGCGCAAAAATGAAATGACCACAATTTTCTCCAAAACTATAACAGATGCAAACTTGTCCTGTGTGGTGGAGATGAGATTTGATAAAGTAAGTGGAAATCCAGTAAAAGTTTCATTTGGCTACTTTGCACTCTCGAGTAATCGTCACCATGTGCCAAATGCAATATAAAAGGAATCTGAACACATTCGCGCAATAATGAAATGACCACAATTTTCTCCAAAACTTTAACAGATGCAAACTTGTCCTGTGTGGTGGAGATGAAATTTGATAAAGTAAGTGGAAATCCAGTAAACGTTTCATTTGGCTACTTTGCACTCTCGAGATAATCGTCACCATGTGCCAAATGCAATATAAAAGGAATCTGAACACATTCGCGCAAAAATGAAATGACCACAATTTTCTCCAAAACTATAACAGATGCAAACTTGTCCTGTGTGGTGGAGATGAGATTTGATAAAGTAAGTGGAAATCCAGTAAAAGTTTCATTCGGCTACTTTGCACTCTCGAGATAATCGTCACCATGTGCCAAATGCAATATAAAAGGAATCTGAACACATTCGCGCAAAAATGAAATGACCACAATTTTCTCCAAAACTATAACAGATGCACACTTGTCCTGTGTGGTGGAGATGAGATTTGATAAAGTAAGTGGAAATCCAGTAAAAGTTTCATTCGGCTACTTTGCACTCTCGAGATAATCGTCACCATGTGCCAAATGCAATATAAAAGGAATCTGAACACATTCGCGCAAAAATGAAATGACCACAATTTTCTCCAAAACTATAACAGATGCACACTTGTCCTGTGTGGTGGAGATGAGATTTGATAAAGTAAGTGGAAATCCAGTAAAAGTTTCATTTGGCTACTTTGCACTCTCGAGATAATCGTCACCATGTGCCAAATGCAATATAAAAGGAATCTGAACACATTCGCGCAAAAATGAAATGACCACAATTTTCTCCAAAACTATAAAAGATGCAAACTTGTCCTGTGTGGTGGAGATGAGATTTGATAAAGTAAGTGGAAATCCAGTAAAAGTTTCATTTGGCTACTTTGCACTCTCAATAGGAAATGTAAAAAAGAAATCAAACAAGCAAAATTAGCTACTGAAACAAAAATCGCCAATGACATTAAAATAAATCCCAAAATCTTTTATAAATACATTAATGCCAAAAGGAAAACAAAGGATAGTATCGGCCCCTTAAAATATAATAACAAGTTAGTTATAGAGGACAAACAAAAGACTGAGATATTAAATCGACATTTCTCATCTGTATTCACCAAGAAACTGACTGTACCAGGGATCATTCAACAAGTGAAAAATCAAAGTCCACCACCCGATATAATTAATTTAACACAAGATGAAGTACGCCTACGTCTGAGTAAATTAAACATTGACAAATCCCCAGGACCAGATGGCATTCATCCACGAATATTGAGGGAATTGAGCTCCGTAATCGACAGACCGCTGTATCTCATCTTTTTAGACTCACTTGTAACAGGGTTGGTGCCTCAGGATTGGAGGATTGCTGATGTGGTACCGATATTTAAGAAAGGTAAGAGGGTAGATCCAGGCAACTACCGTCCAGTAAGCCTGACATCAGTAGTATGCAAAGTTTTTGAGGGCATTTTAAGGGATGACATGCAAAAATATATTGCAGAAAATAATATGATAACTGACAAACAGCATGGATTCATGAAAGATAAGTCGTGTCTAACCAACCTGTTGGGGTTCTATGAGGGGGTAAGTTCAAACCTGGATATTGGTAATGCAGCTGATGTGATTTATTTGGACTTTGCAAAGGCATTTGATACTGTACCACATAATAGCCTTATACTAAAGCTCCAGAAGCAAGGACTAGGGGACACAATATGCAACTGGGTAAGGAATTGGCTAAAAGATAGGAAACAAAGAGTAGTCATAAATGGTACATTCTCTAAATGGGCTGTAGTCAGCAGTGGGGTGCCGCAGGGATCTGTGCTTGGACCGATTCTTTTTACTCTCTTTATTAATGACCTTGTGGATGGAATTGATAGTACAGTGTCAGTCTTTGCCGATGACACCAAACTATGTAGGATATTAAAAACTGACCTGGATAGTACAATATTACAAAAAGATCTGGATAAGATGTCAGAATGGGCAGATACTTGGCAAATGAGATTTAATGTTGATAAATGTAAAGTAATGCACCTAGGACGGAGTAATCCTATAGCTGCATATACATTAAATGGAAGTAAACTCGGGACTACAGAACAGGAGAAGGACTTGGGTATTCTCATTACAAATAAGCTGAGCAGCAGCACTCAATGTCAAGCAGCAGCTGCTAAAGCAAACAAGATTTTAGGGTGTATAAAAAGAGAGATTAGATCCCGTGATCCCAACGTATTGTTACCCCTCTATAAATCACTTGTAAGGCCACATCTGGAATACGGGATCCAGTTTTGGGCTCCACATTTTAAAAAGGACATTCAGAAGTTAGAGTCAGTTCAAAGGCGGGCAACTAGACTATTACAAGGAATGGAAGGCCTCCCATATGATGACAGGTTGAAAAAGTTAGATATGTTTAGCTTAGAAAAAAGACGTCTCAGAGGAGATCTCATTTATATGTATAAATACATGTGTGGTCAATATAAAGGACTGGCACATGACTTATTCCTTCCAAAGACAGTACTAAGGACTAGGGGGCACTCACTGCGAGTGGAAGAAAAGCGATTCCGAAACCTAAATAGGAAAGGGTTCTTTACAGTTAGAGCGGTCAGACTGTGGAATGCCCTACCACAAGAGGTAGTAATGGCAGATACTATAACAGCTTTTAAAAAAGGGCTGGATGATTTCCTCAGTACACAAAACATTGTTGGTTATAAATGACTTAGTGACTAAATGTAGAACTGGTGGAGGAAGGTTGAACTAGATGGACCTAGGTCTTTTTTCAACCTAAGTAACTATGTAACTATGTAACTATGTAACTATGTCACCATGTGCCAAATGCAATATAAAAGGAATCTGAACACATTCGCGCAAAAATGCAATGACCACAATTTTCTCCAAAACTATAACAGATGCAAACTTGTCCTGTGTGGTGGAGATGAGATTTGATAAAGTAAGTGGAAATCCAGTAAAAGTTTCATTTGGCTACTTTGCACTCTCGAGATAATCGTCACCATGTGCCAAATGCAATATAAAAGGAATCTGAACACATTCGCGCAAAAATGAAATGACCACAATTTTCTCCAAAACTATAACAGATGCAAACTTGTCCTATGTGGTGGAGATGAAATTTGATAAAGTAAGTGGAAATCCAGTAAAAGTTTCATTTGGCTACTTTGCACTCTCGAGATAATCGTCACCATGTGCCAAATGCAATATAAAAGGAATCTGAACACATTCGCGCAAAAATGAAATGACCACAATTTTCTCCAAAACTATAACAGATGCAAACTTGTCCTGTGTGGTGGAGATGAGATTTGATAAAGTAAGTGGAAATCCAGTAAAAGTTTCATTTGGCTACTTTGCACTCTCGAGATAATCGTCACCATGTGCCAAATGCAATATAAAAGGAATCTGAACACATTCGCGCAAAAATGCAATGACCACAATTTTCTCCAAAACTATAACAGTTGCAAACTTGTCCTGTGTGGTGGAGATGAGATTTGATAAAGTAAGTGGAAATCCAGTAAAAGTTTCATTTGGCTACTTTGCACTCTCGAGATAATCGTCACCATGTGCCAAATGCAATATAAAAGGAATCTGAACACATTCGCGCAAAAATGAAATGACCACAATTTTCTCCAAAACTATAACAGATGCAAACTTGTCCTGTGTGGTGGAGATGAGATTTGATAAAGTGGAAATCCAGTAAAAGTTTCATTTGGCTACTTTGCACTCTCGAGATAATCGTCACCATGTGCCAAATGCAATATAAAAGGAATCTGAACACATTCGCGCAAAAATGAAATGACCACAATTTTCTCCAAAACTATAACAGATGCAAACTTGTCCTGTGTGGTGGAGATGAGATTTGATAAAGTAAGTGGAAATCCAGTAAAAGTTTCATTTGGCTACTTTGCACTCTCGAGATAATCGTCACCATGTGCCAAATGCAATATAAAAGGAATCTGAACACATTCGCGCAAAAATGAAATGACCACAATTTTCTCCAAAACTATAACAGATGCAAACTTGTCCTGTGTGGTGGAGATGAGATTTGATAAAGTAAGTGGAAATCCAGTAAAAGTTTCATTTGGCTACTTTGCACTCTCGAGATAATCGTCACCATGTGCCAAATGCAATATAAAAGGAATTTGAACACATTCGCGCAAAAATGAAATGACCACAATTTTCTCCAAAACTATAACAGATGCAAACTTGTCCTGTGTGGTGGAGATGAGATTTGATAAAGTAAGTGGAAATCCAGTAAAAGTTTCATTTGGCTACTTTGCACTCTCGAGATAATCGTCACCATGTGCCAAATGCAATATAAAAGGAATCTGAACACATTCGCGCAAAAATGAAATGACCACAATTTTCTCCAAAACTATAACAGATGCAAACTTGTCCTGTGTGGTGGAGATGAGATTTGATAAAGTAAGTGGAAATCCAGTAAAAGTTTCATTTGGCTACTTTGCACTCTCGAGATAATCGTCACCATGTGCCAAATGCAATATAAAAGGAATCTGAACACATTCGCGCAAAAATGAAGTGACCACAATTTTCTCCAAAACTATAACAGATGCAAACTTGTCCTGTGTGGTGGAGATGAGATTTGATAAAGTAAGTGGAAATCCCGTAAAAGTTTCATTTGGCTACTTTGCACTCTCGAGATAATCGTCACCATGTGCCAAATGCAATATAAAAGGAATCTGAACACATTCGCGCAAAAATGAAATGACCACAATTTTCTCCAAAACTATAACAGATGCAAACTTGTCCTGTGTGGTGGAGATGAGATTTGATAAAGTAAGTGGAAATCCAGTAAAAGTTTCATTTGGCTACTTTGCACTCTCGAGATAATTGTCACCAGGTGCCAAATGCAATATAAAAGGAATCTGAACACATTCGCGCAAAAATGAAATGACCACAATTTTCTCCAAAACTATAACAGATGCAAACTTGTCCTGTGTGGTGGAGATGAGATTTGATAAAGTAAGTGGAAATCCAGTAAAAGTTTCATTTGGCTACTTTGCACTCTCGAGATAATCGTCACCATATGCCAAATGCAATATAAAAGGAATCTGAACACATTCGCGCAAAAATGAAATGACCACAATTTTCTCCAAAACTATAACAGATGCAAACTTGTCCTGTGTGGTGGAGATGAGATTTGATAAAGTAAGTGGAAATCCAGTAAAAGTTTCATTTGGCTACTTTGCACTCTCGAGATAATCGTCACCATGTGCCAAATGCAATATAAAAGGAATCTGAACACATTCGCGCAAAAATGAAATGACCACAATTTTCTCCAAAACTATAACAGATGCAAACTTGTCCTGTGTGGTGGAGATGAGATTTGATAAAGTAAGTGGAAATCCAGTAAAAGTTTCATTTGGCTACTTTGCACTCTCGAGATAATCGTCACCATGTGCCAAATGCAATATAAAAGGAATCTGAACACATTCGCGCAAAAATGAAATGACCACAATTTTCTCCAAAACTATAACAGATGCAAACTTGTCCTGTGTGGTGGAGATGAGATTTGATAAAGTAAGTGGAAATCCAGTAAAAGTTTCATTTGGCTACTTTGCACTCTCGAGATAATCGTCACCATGTGCCAAATGCAATATAAAAAGGAATCTGAACACATTCGCGCAAAAATGAAATGACCACAATTTTCTCCAAAACTATAACAGATGCACACTTGTCCTGTGTGGTGGAGATGAGATTTGATAAAGTAAGTGGAAATCCAGTAAAAGTTTCACTTGGCTACTTTGCACTCTCGAGATTATCGTCACCATGTGCCAAATGCAATATAAAAAGGAATCTGAACACATTCGCGCAAAAATGAAATGACCACAATTTTCTCCAAAACTATAACAGATGCACACTTGTCCTGTGTGGTGGAGATGAGATTTGATAAAGTAAGTGGAAATCCAGTAAAAGTTTCATTTGGCTACTTTGCACTCTCGAGATAATCGTCACCATGTGCCAAATGCAATATAAAAGGAATCTGAACACATTCGCGCAAAAATGAAATGACCACAATTTTCTCCAAAACTATAACAGATGCAAACTTGTCCTGTGAGGTGGAGATGAGATTTGATAAAGTAAGTGGAAATCCAGTAAAAGTTTCATTTGGCTACTTTGCACTCTCGAGAAATTCGTCACCATGTGCCAAATGCAATATAAAAGGAATCTGAACACATTCGCGCAAAAATGAAATGACCACAATTTTCTCCAAAACTATAACAGATGCAAACTTGTCCTGTGTGGTGGAGATGAGATTTGATAAAGTAAGTGGAAATCCAGTAAAAGTTTCACTTGGCTAATTTGCACTCTCGAGATAATCGTCACCATGTGCCAAATGCAATATAAAAGGAATCTGAACACATTCGCGCAAAAATGAAATGACCACAATTTTCTCCAAAACTATAACATGCAAACTTGTCCTGTGTGGTGGAGATGAGATTTGATAAAGTAAGTGGAAATCCAGTAAAAAATTCATTTGGCTACTTTGCACTCTCGAGATAATCGTCACCATGTGCCAAATGCAATATAAAAGGAATCTGAACACATTCGCGCAAAAATGAAATGACCACAATTTTCTCCAAAACTATAACAGATGCAAACTTGTCCTGTGTGGTGGAGATGAGATTTGATAAAGTAAGTGGAAATCCAGTAAAAGTTTCATTTGGCTACTTTGCACTCTCGAGATAATCGTCACCATGTGCCAAATGCAATATAAAAGGAATCTGAACACATTCGCGCAAAAATGAAATGACCACAATTTTCTCCAAAACTATAACAGATGCAAACTTGTCCTGTGTGGTGGAGATGAGATTTGATAAAGTAAGTGGAAATCCAGTAAAAGTTTCATTTGGCTACTTTGCACTCTCGAGATAATCGTCACCATGTGCCAAATGCAATATAAAAGGAATCTGAACACATTCGCGCAAAAATGAAATGACCACAATTTTCTCCAAAACTATAACAGATGCAAACTTGTCCTGTGTGGTGGAGATGAGATTTGATAAAGTAAGTGGAAATCCAGTAAAAGTTTCATTTGGCTACTTTGCACTCTCGAGATAATCGTCACCATGTGCCAAATGCAATATAAAAGGAATCTGAACACATTCGCGCAAAAATGAAATGACCACAATTTTCTCCAAAACTATAACAGATGCAAACTTGTCCTGTGTGGTGGAGATGAGATTTGATAAAGTAAGTGGAAATCCAGTAAAAGTTTCATTTGGCTACTTTGCACTCTCGAGATAATCGTCACCATGTGCCAAATGCAATATAAAAGGAATCTGAACACATTCGCGCAAAAATGAAATGACCACAATTTTCTCCAAAACTTTAACAGATGCAAACTTGTCCTGTGTGGTGGAGATGAGATTTGATAAAGTAAGTGGAAATCCAGTAAAAGTTTCATTTGGCTACTTTGCACTCTCGAGCTAATCGTCACCATGTGCCAAATGCAATATAAAAGGAATCTGAACACATTCGCGCAAAAATGAAATGACCACAATTTTCTCCAAAACTATAACAGATGCAAACTTGTCCTGTGTGGTGGAGATGAGATTTGATAAAGTAAGTGGAAATCCAGTAAAAGTTTCATTTGGCTACTTTGAACTCTCGAGATAATCGTCACCATGTGCCAAATGCAATATAAAAGGAATCTGAACACATTCGCGCAAAAATGAAATGACCACAATTTTCTCCAAAACTATAACAGATGCAAACTTGTCCTGTGTGGTGGAGATGAGATTTGATAAAGTAAGTGGAAATTCAGTAAAAGTTTCATTTGGCTACTTTGCACTCTCGAGATAATCGTCACCATGTGCCAAATGCAATATAAAAGGAATCTGAACACATTCACGCAAAAATGAAATGACCACAATTTTCTCCAAAACTATAACAGATGCAAACTTGTTCTGTGTGGTGGAGATGAGATTTGATAAAGTAAGTGGAAATCCAGTAAAAGTTTCATTTGGCTACTTTGCACTCTCGAGATAATCGTCACCATGTGCCAAATGCAATATAAAAGGAATCTGAACACATTCGCGCAAAAATGAAATGACCACAATTTTCTCCAAAACTATAACAGATGCAAACTTGTCCTTTGTGGTGGAGATGAGATTTGATAAAGTAAGTGGAAATCCAGTAAAAGTTTCATTTGGCTACTTTGCACTCTCG
The DNA here is from genome assembly GCF_048569485.1 of Anomaloglossus baeobatrachus. NCBI lineage: Eukaryota > Metazoa > Chordata > Amphibia > Anura > Aromobatidae > Anomaloglossus > Anomaloglossus baeobatrachus. The sequence continues at coordinate 71,412 of NW_027442008.1, read as the reverse complement.
AGATAATCGTCACCATGTGCCAAATGCAATATAAAAGGAATCTGAACACATTCGCGCAAAAATGAAATGACCACAATTTTCTCCAAAACTATAACAGATGCAAACTTGTCCTGTGTGGAGGAGATGAGATTTGATAAAGTAAGTGGAAATCCAGTAAAAGTTTCATTTGGCTACTTTGCACTCTCGAGATAATCGTCACCATGTGCCAAATGCAATATAAAAGGAATCTGAACACATTCGCGCAAAAATGAAATGACCACAATTTTCTCCAAAACTATAACAGATGCACACTTGTCCTGTGTGGTGGAGATGAGATTTGATAAAGTAAGTGGAAATCCATTTAAAGTTTCATTTGGCTACTTTGCACTCTCGAGATAATCGTCACCATGTGCCAAATGCAATATAAAAGGAATCTGAACACATTCGCGCAAAAATGAAATGACCACAATTTTCTCCAAAACTATAACAGATGCAAACTTGTCCTGTGTGGTGGAGATGAGATTTGATAAAGTAAGTGGAAATCCAGTAAAAGTTTCATTTGGCTACTTTGCACTCTCGAGATAATCGTCACCATGTGCCAAATGCAATATAAAAGGAATCTGAACACATTCGCGCAAAAATGAAATGACCACAATTTTCTCCAAAACTATAACAGATGCAAACTTGTCCTGTGTGGTGGAGATGAGATTTGATAAAGTAAGTGGAAATCCAGTAAAAGTTTCATTTGGCTACTTTGCACTCTCGAGATAATCGTCACCATGTGCCAAATGCAATATAAAAGGAATCTGAACACATTCGCGCAATAATGAAATGACCACAATTTTCTCCAAAACTTTAACAGATGCAAACTTGTCCTGTGTGGTGGAGATGAGATTTGATAAAGTAAGTGGAAATCCAGTAAAAGTTTCATTTGGCTACTTTGCACTCTCGAGCTAATCGTCACCATGTGCCAAATGCAATATAAAAGGAATCTGAACACATTCGCGCAAAAATGAAATGACCACAATTTTCTCCAAAACTATAACAGATGCAAACTTGTCCTGTGTGGTGGAGATGAGATTTGATAAAGTAAGTGGAAATCCAGTAAAAGTTTCATTTGGCTACTTTGAACTCTCGAGATAATCGTCACCATGTGCCAAATGCAATATAAAAGGAATCTGAACACATTCGCGCAAAAATGAAATGACCACAATTTTCTCCAAAACTATAACAGATGCAAACTTGTCCTGTGTGGTGGAGATGAGATTTGATAAAGTAAGTGGAAATTCAGTAAAAGTTTCATTTGGCTACTTTGCACTCTCGAGATAATCGTCACCATGTGCCAAATGCAATATAAAAGGAATCTGAACACATTCACGCAAAAATGAAATGACCACAATTTTCTCCAAAACTATAACAGATGCAAACTTGTTCTGTGTGGTGGAGATGAGATTTGATAAAGTAAGTGGAAATCCAGTAAAAGTTTCATTTGGCTACTTTGCACTCTCGAGATAATCGTCACCATGTGCCAAATGCAATATAAAAGGAATTTGAACACATTCACGCAAAAATGAAATGACCACAATTTTCTCCAAAACTATAACAGATGCAAACTTGTTCTGTGTGGTGGAGATGAGATTTGATAAAGTAAGTGGAAATCCAGTAAAAGTTTCATTTGGCTACTTTGCACTCTCGAGATAATCGTCACCATGTGCCAAATGCAATATAAAAGGAATCTGAACACATTCGCGCAAAAATGAAATGACCACAATTTTCTCCAAAACTATAACAGATGCAAACTTGTCCTTTGTGGTGGAGATGAGATTTGATAAAGTAAGTGGAAATCCAGTAAAAGTTTCATTTGGCTACTTTGCACTCTCGAGATAATCGTCACCATGTGCCAAATGCAATATAAAAGGAATCTGAACACATTCGCGCAAAAATGAAATGACCACAATTTTCTCCAAAACTATAACAGATGCAAACTTGTCCTGTGTGGAGGAGATGAGATTTGATAAAGTAAGTGGAAATCCAGTAAAAGTTTCATTTGGCTACTTTGCACTCTCGAGATAATCGTCACCATGTGCCAAATGCAATATAAAAGGAATCTGAACACATTCGCGCAAAAATGAAATGACCACAATTTTCTCCAAAACTATAACAGATGCACACTTGTCCTGTGTGGTGGAGATGAGATTTGATAAAGTAAGTGGAAATCCATTTAAAGTTTCATTTGGCTACTTTGCACTCTCGAGATAATCGTCACCATGTGCCAAATGCAATATAAAAGGAATCTGAACACATTCGCGCAAAAATGAAATGACCACAATTTTCTCCAAAACTATAACAGATGCAAACTTGTCCTGTGTGGTGGAGATGAGATTTGATAAAGTAAGTGGAAATCCAGTAAAAGTTTCATTTGGCTACTTTGCACTCTCGAGATAATCGTCACCATGTGCCAAATGCAATATAAAAGGAATCTGAACACATTCGCGCAAAAATGAAATGACCACAATTTTCTCCAAAACTATAACAGATGCAAACTTGTCCTGTGTGGTGGAGATGAGATTTGATAAAGTAAGTGGAAATCCAGTAAAAGTTTCATTTGGCTACTTTGCACTCTCGAGATAATCGTCACCATGTGCCAAATGCAATATAAAAGGAATCTGAACACATTCGCGCAATAATGAAATGACCACAATTTTCTCCAAAACTTTAACAGATGCAAACTTGTCCTGTGTGGTGGAGATGAAATTTGATAAAGTAAGTGGAAATCCAGTAAAAGTTTCATTTGGCTACTTTGCACTCTCGAGATAATCGTCACCATGTGCCAAATGCAATATAAAAGGAATCTGAACACATTCGCGCAAAAATGAAATGACCACAATTTTCTCCAAAACTATAACAGATGCAAACTTGTCCTGTGTGGTGGAGATGAGATTTGATAAAGTAAGTGAAAATCCAGTAAAAGTTTCATTTGGCTACTTTGCACTCTCGAGATAATCGTCACCATGTGCCAAATGCAATATAAAAGGAATCTGAACACATTCGCGCAAAAATGAAATGACCACAATTTTCTCCAAAACTATAACAGATGCAAACTTGTCCTGTGTGGTGGAGATGAGATTTGATAAAGTAAGTGGAAATCCAGTAAAAGTTTCATTTGGCTACTTTGCACTCTCGAGATAATCGTCACCATGTGCCAAATGCAATATAAAAGGAATCTGAACACATTCGCACAAAAATGAAATGACCACAATTTTCTCCAAAACTATAACATGCAAACTTGTCCTGTGTGGTGGAGATGAGATTTGATAAAGTAAGTGGAAATCCAGTAAAAGTTTCATTTGGCTACTTTGCACTCTCGAGATAATCGTCACCATGTGCCAAATGCAATATAAAAAGGAATCTGAACACATTCGCGCAAAAATGAAATGACCACAATTTTCTCCAAAACTATAACAGATGCACACTTGTCCTGTGTGGTGGAGATGAGATTTGATAAAGTAAGTGTAAATCCAGTAAAAGTTTCATTTGGCTACTTTGCACTCTCGAGATAATCGTCACCATGTGCCAAATGCAATATAAAAGGAATCTGAACACATTCGCGCAAAAATGAAATGACCACAATTTTCTCCAAAACTATAACAGATGCAAACTTGTCCTGTGTGGTGGAGATGAGATTTGATAAAGTAAGTGGAAATCCAGTAAAAGTTTCATTTGGCTACTTTGCACTCTCGAGATAATCGTCACCATGTGCCAAATGCAATATAAAAGGAATCTGAACACATTCGCGCAAAAATGAAATGACCACAATTTTCTCCAAAACTATAACAGATGCAAACTTGTCCTGTGTGGTGGAGATAAGATTTGATAAAGTAAGTGGAAATCCAGTAAAAGTTTCATTTGGCTACTTTGCACTCTCGAGATAATCGTCACCATGTGCCAAATGCAATATAAAAGGAATCTGAACACATTCGCGCAAAAATGAAATGACCACAATTTTCTCCAAAACTATAACAGATGCAAACTTGTCCTGTGTGGTGGAGATGAGATTTGATAAAGTAAGTGGAAATCCAGTAAAAGTTTCATTTGGCTACTTTGCACTCTCGAGATAATCGTCACCATGTGCCAAATGCAATATAAAAGGAATCTGAACACATTCGCGCAATAATGAAATGACCACAATTTTCTCCAAAACTTTAACAGATGCAAACTTGTCCTGTGTGGTGGAGATGAAATTTGATAAAGTAAGTGGAAATCCAGTAAAAGTTTCATTTGGCTACTTTGCACTCTCGAGATAATCGTCACCATGTGCCAAATGCAATATAAAAGGAATCTGAACACATTCGCGCAAAAATGAAATGACCACAATTTTCTCCAAAACTATAACAGATGCAAACTTGTCCTGTGTGGTGGAGATGAGATTTGATAAAGTAAGTGAAAATCCAGTAAAAGTTTCATTTGGCTACTTTGCACTCTCGAGATAATCGTCACCATGTGCCAAATGCAATATAAAAGGAATCTGAACACATTCGCGCAAAAATGAAATGACCACAATTTTCTCCAAAACTATAACAGATGCAAACTTGTCCTGTGTGGTGGAGATGAGATATGATAAAGTAAGTGGAAATCCAGTAAAAGTTTCATTTGGCTACTTTGCACTCTCGAGATAATCGTCACCAGGTGCCAAATGCAATATAAAAGGAATCTGAACACATTCGCGCAAAAATGAAATGACCACAATTTTCTCCAAAACTATAACAGATGCAAACTTGTCCTGTGTGGTGGAGATGAGATTTGATAAAGTAAGTGGAAATCCAGTAAAAGTTTCATTTGGCTACTTTGCACTCTCGAGATAATCGTCACCATATGCCAAATGCAATATAAAAGGAATCTGAACACATTCGCGCAAAAATGAAATGACCACAATTTTCCCCAAAACTATAACAGATGCACACTTGTCCTGTGTGGTGGAGATGAGATTTGATAAAGTAAGTGGAAATCCAGTAAAAGTTTCATTTGGCTACTTTGCACTCTCGAGATAATCGTCACCATGTGCCAAATGCAATATAAAAGGAATCTGAACACATTCGCGCAAAAATGAAATGACCACAATTTTCTCCAAAACTATAACAGATGCAAACTTGTCCTGTGTGGTGGAGATGAGATTTGATAAAGTAAGTGGAAATCCAGTAAAAGTTTCATTTGGCTACTTTGCACTCTCGAGATAATCGTCACCATGTGCCAAATGCAATATAAAAGGAATCTGAACACATTCGCACAAAAATGAAATGACCACAATTTTCTCCAAAACTATAACAGATGCAAACTTGTCCTGTGTGGTGGAGATGAGATTTGATAAAGTAAGTCGAAATCCAGTAAAAGTTTCATTTGGCTACTTTGCACTCTCGAGATAATCGTCACCATGTGCCAAATGCAATATAAAAAGGAATCTGAACACATTCGCGCAAAAATGAAATGACCACAATTTTCTCCAAAACTATAACAGATGCACACTTGTCCTGTGTGGTGGAGATGAGATTTGATAAAGTAAGTGGAAATCCAGTAAAAGTTTCATTTGGCTACTTTGCACTCTCGAGATAATCGTCACCATGTGCCAAATGCAATATAAAAGGAATCTGAACACATTCGCGCAAAAATGAAATGACCACAATTTTCTCCAAAACTATAACAGATGCAAACTTGTCCTGTGTGGTGGAGATGAGATTTGATAAAGTAAGTGGAAATCCAGTAAAAGTTTCATTTGGCTACTTTGCACTCTCGAGATAATCGTCACCATGTGCCAAATGCAATATAAAAGGAATCTGAACACATTCGCGCAAAAATGAAATGACCACAATTTTCTCCAAAACTATAACAGATGCAAACTTGTCCTGTGTGGTGGAGATGAGATTTGATAAAGTAAGTGGAAATCCAGTAAAAGTTTCATTTGGCTACTTTGCACTCTCGAGATAATCATCACCATGTGCCAAATGCAATATAAAAGGAATCTGAACACATTCGCGCAAAAATGAAATGACCACAATTTTCTCCAAAACTATAACAGATGCAAACTTGTCCTGTGTGGTGGAGATGAGATTTGATAAAGTAAGTGGAAATCCAGTAAAAGTTTCATTTGGCTACTTTGCACTCTCGAGATAATCGTCACCATGTGCCAAATGCAATATAAAAGGAATCTGAACACATTCGCGCAAAAATGAAATGACCACAATTTTCTCCAAAACTATAACAGATGCAAACTTGTCCTGTGTGGTGGAGATGAGATTTGATAAAGTAAGTGGAAATCCAGTAAAAGTTTCATTTGGCTACTTTGCACTCTCGAGATAATCGTCACCATGTGCCAAATGCAATATAAAAGGAATCTGAACACATTCGCGCAAAAATGAAATGACCACAATTTTCTCCAAAACTATAACAGATGCAAACTTGTCCTGTGTGGTGGAGATGAGATTTGATAAAGTAAGTGAAAATCCAGTAAAAGTTTCATTTGGCTACTTTGCACTCTCGAGATAATCGTCACCATGTGCCAAATGCAATATAAAAGGAATCTGAACACATTCGCGCAAAAATGAAATGACCACAATTTTCTCCAAAACTATAACAGATGCAAACTTGTCCTGTGTGGTGGAGATGAGATATGATAAAGTAAGTGGAAATCCAGTAAAAGTTTCATTTGGCTACTTTGCACTCTCGAGATAATCGTCACCAGGTGCCAAATGCAATATAAAAGGAATCTGAACACATTCGCGCAAAAATGAAATGACCACAATTTTCTCCAAAACTATAACAGATGCAAACTTGTCCTGTGTGGTGGAGATGAGATTTGATAAAGTAAGTGGAAATCCAGTAAAAGTTTCATTTGGCTACTTTGCACTCTCGAGATAATCGTCACCATATGCCAAATGCAATATAAAAGGAATCTGAACACATTCGCGCAAAAATGAAATGACCACAATTTTCCCCAAAACTATAACAGATGCACACTTGTCCTGTGTGGTGGAGATGAGATTTGATAAAGTAAGTGGAAATCCAGTAAAAGTTTCATTTGGCTACTTTGCACTCTCGAGATAATCGTCACCATGTGCCAAATGCAATATAAAAGGAATCTGAACACATTCGCGCAAAAATGAAATGACCACAATTTTCTCCAAAACTATAACAGATGCAAACTTGTCCTGTGTGGTGGAGATGAGATTTGATAAAGTAAGTGGAAATCCAGTAAAAGTTTCATTTGGCTACTTTGCACTCTCGAGATAATCGTCACCATGTGCCAAATGCAATATAAAAGGAATCTGAACACATTCGCACAAAAATGAAATGACCACAATTTTCTCCAAAACTATAACAGATGCAAACTTGTCCTGTGTGGTGGAGATGAGATTTGATAAAGTAAGTGGAAATCCAGTAAAAGTTTCATTTGGCTACTTTGCACTCTCGAGATAATCGTCACCATGTGCCAAATGCAATATAAAAAGGAATCTGAACACATTCGCGCAAAAATGAAATGACCACAATTTTCTCCAAAACTATAACAGATGCACACTTGTCCTGTGTGGTGGAGATGAGATTTGATAAAGTAAGTGGAAATCCAGTAAAAGTTTCATTTGGCTACTTTGCACTCTCGAGATAATCGTCACCATGTGCCAAATGCAATATAAAAGGAATCTGAACACATTCGCGCAAAAATGAAATGACCACAATTTTCTCCAAAACTATAACAGATGCAAACTTGTCCTGTGTGGTGGAGATGAGATTTGATAAAGTAAGTGGAAATCCAGTAAAAGTTTCATTTGGCTACTTTGCACTCTCGAGATAATCGTCACCATGTGCCAAATGCAATATAAAAGGAATCTGAACACATTCGCGCAAAAATGAAATGACCACAATTTTCTCCAAAACTATAACAGATGCAAACTTGTCCTGTGTGGTGGAGATGAGATTTGATAAAGTAAGTGGAAATCCAGTAAAAGTTTCATTTGGCTACTTTGCACTCTCGAGATAATCGTCACCATGTGCCAAATGCAATATAAAAGGAATCTGAACACATTCGCGCAAAAATGAAATGACCACAATTTTCTCCAAAACTATAACAGATGCAAACTTGTCCTGTGTGGTGGAGATGAGATTTGATAAAGTAAGTGGAAATCCAGTAAAAGTTTCATTTGGCTACTTTGCACTCTCGAGATAATCATCACCATGTGCCAAATGCAATATAAAAGGAATCTGAACACATTCGCGCAAAAATGAAATGACCACAATTTTCTCCAAAACTATAACAGATGCAAACTTGTCCTGTGTGGTGGAGATGAGATTTGATAAAGTAAGTGGAAATCCAGTAAAAGTTTCATTTGGCTACTTTGCACTCTCGAGATAATCGTCACCATGTGCCAAATGCAATATAAAAGGAATCTGAACACATTCGCGCAAAAATGAAATGACCACAATTTTCTCCAAAACTATAACAGATGCAAACTTGTCCTGTGTGGTGGAGATGAGATTTGATAAAGTAAGTGGAAATCCAGTAAAAGTTTCATTTGGCTACTTTGCACTCTCGAGATAATCGTCACCATGTGCCAAATGCAATATAAAAGGAATCTGAACACATTCGCGCAAAAATGAAATGACCACAATTTTCTCCAAAACTTTAACAGATGCAAACTTGTCCTGTGTGGTGGAGATGAGATTTGATAAAGTAAGTGGAAATCCAGTAAAAGTTTCATTTGGCTACTTTGCACTCTCGAGATAATCGTCACCATGTGCCAAATGCAATATAAAAGGAATCTGAACACATTCGCGCAAAAATGAAATGACCACAATTTTCTCCAAAACTATAACAGATGCAAACTTGTCCTGTGTGGTGGAGATGAGATTTGATAAAGTAAGTTTAAATCCAGTAAAAGTTTCATTTGGCTACTTTGCACTCTCGAGATAATCGTCACCATGTGCCAAATGCAATATAAAAGGAATCTGAACACATTCGCGCAAAAATGAAATGACCACAATTTTCTCCAAAACTTTAACAGATGCAAACTTGTCCTGTGTGGTGGAGATGAGATTTGATAAAGTAAGTGGAAATCCAGTAAAAGTTTCATTTGGCTACTTTGCACTCTCGAGATAATCGTCACCATGTGCCAAATGCAATATAAAAGGAATCTGAACACATTCGCGCAAAAATGAAATGACCACAATTTTCTCCAAAACTATAACAGATGCAAACTTGTCCTGTGTGGTGGAGATGAGATTTGATAAAGTAAGTGGAAATCCAGTAAAAGTTTCATTTGGCTACTTTGCACTCTCGAGATAATCGTCACCATGTGCCAAATGCAATATAAAAGGAATCTGAACACATTCGCGCAAAAATGAAATGACCACAATTTTCTCCAAAACTATAACAGATGCAAACTTGTCCTGTGTGGTGGAGATGAGATTTGATAAAGTAAGTGGAAATCCAGTAAAAGTTTCATTTGGCTACTTTGCACTCTCGAGATAATCGTCACCATGTGCCAAATGCAATATAAAAGGAATCTGAACACATTCGCGCAAAAATGAAATGACCACAATTTTCTCCAAAACTATAACAGATGCAAACTTGTCCTGTGTGGTGGAGATGAGATTTGATAAAGTAAGTGGAAATCCAGTAAAAGTTTCATTTGGCTACTTTGCACTCTCGAGATAATCATCACCATGTGCCAAATGCAATATAAAAGGAATCTGAACACATTCGCGCAAAAATGAAATGACCACAATTTTCTCCAAAACTATAACAGATGCAAACTTGTCCTGTGTGGTGGAGATGAGATTTGATAAAGTAAGTGGAAATCCAGTAAAAGTTTCATTTGGCTACTTTGCACTCTCGAGATAATCGTCACCATGTGCCAAATGCAATATAAAAGGAATCTGAACACATTCGCGCAAAAATGAAATGACCACAATTTTCTCCAAAACTATAACAGATGCAAACTTGTCCTGTGTGGTGGAGATGAGATTTGATAAAGTAAGTGGAAATCCAGTAAAAGTTTCATTTGGCTACTTTGCACTCTCGAGATAATCGTCACCATGTGCCAAATGCAATATAAAAGGAATCTGAACACATTCGCGCAAAAATGAAATGACCACAATTTTCTCCAAAACTTTAACAGATGCAAACTTGTCCTGTGTGGTGGAGATGAGATTTGATAAAGTAAGTGGAAATCCAGTAAAAGTTTCATTTGGCTACTTTGCACTCTCGAGATAATCGTCACCATGTGCCAAATGCAATATAAAAGGAATCTGAACACATTCGCGCAAAAATGAAATGACCACAATTTTCTCCAAAACTATAACAGATGCAAACTTGTCCTGTGTGGTGGAGATGAGATTTGATAAAGTAAGTTTAAATCCAGTAAAAGTTTCATTTGGCTACTTTGCACTCTCGAGATAATCGTCACCATGTGCCAAATGCAATATAAAAGGAATCTGAACACATTCGCGCAAAAATGAAATGACCACAATTTTCTCCAAAACTTTAACAGATGCAAACTTGTCCTGTGTGGTGGAGATGAGATTTGATAAAGTAAGTGGAAATCCAGTAAAAGTTTCATTTGGCTACTTTGCACTCTCGAGATAATCGTCACCATGTGCCAAATGCAATATAAAAGGAATCTGAACACATTCGCGCAAAAATGCAATGACCACAATTTTCTCCAAAACTATAACAGATGCAAACTTGTCCTGTGTGGTGGAGATGAGATTTGATAAAGTAAGTGGAAATCCAGTAAAAGTTTCATTTGGCTACTTTGCACTCTCGAGATAATCGTCACCATGTGCCAAATGCAATATAAAAGGAATCTGAACACATTCGCGCAAAAATGAAATGACCACAATTTTCTCCAAAACTATAACAGATGCAAACTTGTCCTGTGTGGTGGAGATGAGATTTGATAAAGTGGAAATCCAGTAAAAGTTTCATTTGGCTACTTTGCACTCTCGAGATAATCGTCACCATGTGCCAAATGCAATATAAAAGGAATCTGAACACATTCGCGCAAAAATGCAATGACCACAATTTTCTCCAAAACTATAACAGATGCAAACTTGTCCTGTGTGGTGGAGATGAGATTTGATAAAGTAAGTGGAAATCCAGTAAAAGTTTCATTTGGCTACTTTGCACTCTCGAGATAATCGTCACCATGTGCCAAATGCAATATAAAAGGAATCTGAACACATTCGCGCAAAAATGAAATGACCACAATTTTCTCCAAAACTATAACAGATGCAAACTTGTCCTGTGTGGTGGAGATGAGATTTGATAAAGTGGAAATCCAGTAAAAGTTTCATTTGGCTACTTTGCACTCTCGAGATAATCGTCACCATGTGCCAAATGCAATATAAAAGGAATCTGAACACATTCGCGCAAAAATGAAATGACCACAATTTTCTCCAAAACTATAACAGATGCAAACTTGTCCTGTGTGGTGGAGATGAGATTTGATAAAGTAAGTGGAAATCCAGTAAAAGTTTCATTTGGCTACTTTGCACTCTCGAGATAATCGTCACCATGTGCCAAATGCAATATAAAGGAATTGAACACATTCGCGCAAAAATGAAATGACCACAATTTTCTCCAAAACTATAACAGATGCAAACTTGTCCTGTGTGGTGGAGATGAGATTTGATAAAGTAAGTGGAAATCCAGTAAAAGTTTCATTTGGCTACTTTGCACTCTCGAGATAATCGTCACCATGTGCCAAATGCAATATAAAAGGAATCTGAACACATTCGCGCAAAAATGAAATGACCACAATTTTCTCCAAAACTATAACAGATGCAAACTTGTCCTGTGTGGTGGAGATGAGATTTGATAAAGTAAGTGGAAATCCAGTAAAAGTTTCATTTGGCTACTTTGCACTCTCGAGATAATCGTCACCATGTGCCAAATGCAATATAAAAGGAATCTGAACACATTCGCGCAAAAATGAAATGACCACAATTTTCTCCAAAACTATAACAGATGCAAACTTGTCCTGTGTGGTGGAGATGAGATTTGATAAAGTAAGTGGAAATCCCGTAAAAGTTTCATTTGGCTACTTTGCACTCTCGAGATAATCGTCACCATGTGCCAAATGCAATATAAAAGGAATCTGAACACATTCGCGCAAAAATGAAATGACCACAATTTTCTCCAAAACTATAACAGATGCAAACTTGTCCTGTGTGGTGGAGATGAGATTTGATAAAGTAAGTGGAAATCCAGTAAAAGTTTCATTTGGCTACTTTGCACTCTCGAGATAATTGTCACCAGGTGCCAAATGCAATATAAAAGGAATCTGAACACATTCGCGCAAAAATGAAATGACCACAATTTTCTCCAAAACTATAACAGATGCAAACTTGTCCTGTGTGGTGGAGATGAGATTTGATAAAGTAAGTGGAAATCCAGTAAAAGTTTCATTTGGCTACTTTGCACTCTCGAGATAATCATCACCATGTGCCAAATGCAATATAAAAGGAATCTGAACACATTCCCGCAAAAATGAAATGACCACAATTTTCTCCAAAACTATAACAGATGCAAACTTGTCCTGTGTGGTGGAGATGAGATTTGATAAAGTAAGTGGAAATCCAGTAAAAGTTTCATTTGGCTACTTTGCACTCTCGACATAATCGTCACCATGTGCCAAATGCAATATAAAAGGAATCTGAACACATTCGCGCAAAAATGAAATGACAACAATTTTCTCCAAAACTATAACAGATGCAAACTTGTCCTGTGTGGTGGAGATGAGATTTGATAAAGTAAGTGGAAATCCAGTAAAAGTTTCATTTGGCTACTTTGCACTCTCGAGATAATCGTCACCATGTGCCAAATGCAATATAAAAGGAATCTGAACACATTCGCGCAAAAATGAAATGACCACAATTTTCTCCAAAACTATAACAGATGCAAACTTGTCCTGTGTGGTGGAGATGAGATTTGATAAAGTAAGTGGAAATCCAGTAAAAGTTTCATTTGGCTACTTTGCACTCTCGAGATAATCGTCACCATGTGCCAAATGCAATATAAAAGGAATCTGAACACATTCGCGCAAAAATGAAATGACCACAATTTTCTCCAAAACTATAACAGATGCAAACTTGTCCTGTGTGGTGGAGATGAGATTTGATAAAGTAAGTGGAAATCCAGTAAAAGTTTCATTTGGCTACTTTGCACTCTCGAGATAATCGTCACCATGTGCCAAATGCAATATAAAAGGAATCTGAACACATTCGCGCAAAAATGAAATGACCACAATTTTCTCCAAAACTATAACAGATGCAAACTTGTCCTGTGTGGTGGAGATGAGATTTGATAAAGTAAGTGAAAATCCAGTAAAAGTTTCATTTGGCTACTTTGCACTCTCGAGATAATCGTCACCATGTGCCAAATGCAATATAAAAGGAATCTGAACACATTCGCGCAAAAATGAAATGACCACAATTTTCTCCAAAACTATAACAGATGCAAACTTGTCCTGTGTGGTGGAGATGAGATTTGATAAAGTAAGTGGAAATCCAGTAAAAGTTTCATTTGGCTATTTTGCACTCTCGAGATAATCGTCACCATGTGCCAAATGCAATATAAAAGGAATCTGAACACATTCGCGCAAAAATGAAATGACCACAATTTTCTCCAAAACTATAACAGATGCAAACTTGTCCTGTGTGGAGGAGATGAGATTTGATAAAGTAAGTGGAAATCCAGTAAAAGTTTCATTTGGCTACTTTGCACTCTCGAGATAATCGTCACCATGTGCCAAATGGAATATAAAAGGAATCTGAACACATTCGCGCAAAAATGAAATGACCACAATTTTCTCCAAAACTATAACAGATGCAAACTTGTCCTGTGTGGTGGAGATGAGATTTGATAAAGTAAGTGGAAATTTAGTAAAAGTTTCATTTGGCTACTTTGCACTCTCGAGATAATCGTCACCATGTGCCAAATGCAATATAAAAGGAATCTGAACACATTCGCGCAAAAATGAAATGACCACAATTTTCTCCAAAACTATAACAGATGCAAACTTGTCCTGTGTGGTGGAGATGAGATTTGATAAAGTAAGTGGAAATCCAGTAAAAGTTTCATTTGGCTACTTTGCACTCTCGAGATAATCGTCACCATGTGCCAAATGCAATATAAAAGGAATCTGAACACATTCGCGCAAAAATGAAATGACCACAATTTTCTCCAAAACTATAACAGATGCAAACTTGTCCTGTGTGGTGGAGATGAGATTTGATAAAGTAAGTGGAAATCCTGTAAAAGTTTCATTTGGCTACTTTGCACTCTCGAGATAATCGTCACCATGTGCCAAATGCAATATAAAAGGAATCTGAACACATTCGCGCAAAAATGAAATGACCACAATTTTCTCCAAAACTATAACAGATGCAAACTTGTCCTGTGTGGTGGAGATGAGATTTGATAAAGTAAGTGGAAATCCAGTAAAAGTTTCATTTGGCTACTTTGCACTCTCGACATAATCGTCACCATGTGCCAAATGCAATATAAAAGGAATCTGAACACATTCGCGCAAAAATGAAATGACAACAATTTTCTCCAAAACTATAACAGATGCAAACTTGTCCTGTGTGGTGGAGATGAGATTTGATAAAGTAAGTGGAAATCCAGTAAAAGTTTCATTTGGCTACTTTGCACTCTCGAGATAATCGTCACCATGTGCCAAATGCAATATAAAAGGAATCTGAACACATTCGCGCAAAAATGAAATGACCACAATTTTCTCCAAAACTATAACAGATGCAAACTTGTCCTGTGTGGTGGAGATGAGATTTGATAAAGTAAGTGGAAATCCAGTAAAAGTTTCATTTGGCTACTTTGCACTCTCGAGATAATCGTCACCATGTGCCAAATGCAATATAAAAGGAATCTGAACACATTCGCGCAAAAATGAAATGACCACAATTTTCTCCAAAACTATAACAGATGCAAACTTGTCCTGTGTGGTGGAGATGAGATTTGATAAAGTAAGTGGAAATCCAGTAAAAGTTTCATTTGGCTACTTTGCACTCTCGAGATAATCGTCACCATGTGCCAAATGCAATATAAAAGGAATCTGAACACATTCGCGCAAAAATGAAATGACCACAATTTTCTCCAAAACTATAACAGATGCAAACTTGTCCTGTGTGGTGGAGATGAGATTTGATAAAGTAAGTGGAAATCCTGTAAAAGTTTCATTTGGCTACTTTGCACTCTCGAGATAATCGTCACCATGTGCCAAATGCAATATAAAAGGAATCTGAACACATTCGCGCAAAAATGAAATGACCACAATTTTCTCCAAAACTATAACAGATGCAAACTTGTCCTGTGTGGTGGAGATGAGATTTGATAAAGTAAGTGGAAATCCAGTAAAAGTTTCATTTGGCTACTTTGCACTCTCGACATAATCGTCACCATGTGCCAAATGCAATATAAAAGGAATCTGAACACATTCGCGCAAAAATGAAATGACAACAATTTTCTCCAAAACTATAACAGATGCAAACTTGTCCTGTGTGGTGGAGATGAGATTTGATAAAGTAAGTGGAAATCCAGTAAAAGTTTCATTTGGCTACTTTGCACTCTCGAGATAATCGTCACCATGTGCCAAATGCAATATAAAAGGAATCTGAACACATTCGCGCAAAAATGAAATGACCACAATTTTCTCCAAAACTATAACAGATGCAAACTTGTCCTGTGTGGTGGAGATGAGATTTGATAAAGTAAGTGGAAATCCAGTAAAAGTTTCATTTGGCTACTTTGCACTCTCGAGATAATCGTCACCATGTGCCAAATGCAATATAAAAGGAATCTGAACACATTCGCGCAAAAATGAAATGACCACAATTTTCTCCAAAACTATAACAGATGCAAACTTGTCCTGTGTGGTGGAGATGAGATTTGATAAAGTAAGTGGAAATCCAGTAAAAGTTTCATTTGGCTACTTTGCACTCTCGAGATAATAGTCACCATGTGCCAAATGCAATATAAAAGGAATCTGAACACATTCGCGCAAAAATGAAATGACCACAATTTCTCCAAAACTATAACAGATGCAAACTTGTCCTGTGTGGTGGAGATGAGATTTGATAAAGTAAGTGAAAATCCAGTAAAAGTTTCATTTGGCTACTTTGCACTCTCGAGATAATCGTCACCATGTGCCAAATGCAATATAAAAGGAATCTGAACACATTCGCGCAAAAATGAAATGACCACAATTTTCTCCAAAACTATAACAGATGCAAACTTGTCCTGTGTGGTGGAGATGAGATTTGATAAAGTGGAAATCCAGTAAAAGTTTCATTTGGCTATTTTGCACTCTCGAGATAATCGTCACCATGTGCCAAATGCAATATAAAAGGAATCTGAACACATTCGCGCAAAAATGAAATGACCACAATTTTCTCCAAAACTATAACAGATGCAAACTTGTCCTGTGTGGAGGAGATGAGATTTGATAAAGTAAGTGGAAATCCAGTAAAAGTTTCATTTGGCTACTTTGCACTCTCGAGATAATCGTCACCATGTGCCAAATGGAATATAAAAGGAATCTGAACACATTCGCGCAAAAATGAAATGACCACAATTTTCTCCAAAACTATAACAGATGCAAACTTGTCCTGTGTGGTGGAGATGAGATTTGATAAAGTAAGTGGAAATTTAGTAAAAGTTTCATTTGGCTACTTTGCACTCTCGAGATAATCGTCACCATGTGCCAAATGCAATATAAAAGGAATCTGAACACATTCGCGCAAAAATGAAATGACCACAATTTTCTCCAAAACTATAACAGATGCAAACTTGTCCTGTGTGGTGGAGATGAGATTTGATAAAGTAAGTGGAAATCCAGTAAAAGTTTCATTTGGCTACTTTGCACTCTCGAGATAATCGTCACCATGTGCCAAATGCAATATAAAAGGAATCTGAACACATTCGCGCAAAAATGAAATGACCACAATTTTCTCCAAAACTATAACAGATGCAAACTTGTCCTGTGTGGTGGAGATGAGATTTGATAAAGTAAGTGGAAATCCTGTAAAAGTTTCATTTGGCTACTTTGCACTCTCGAGATAATCGTCACCATGTGCCAAATGCAATATAAAAGGAATCTGAACACATTTGCGCAAAAATGAAATGACCACAATTTTCTCCAAAACTATAACAGATGCAAACTTGTCCTGTGTGGTGGAGATGAGATTTGATAAAGTAAGTGGAAATCCAGTAAAAGTTTCATTTGGCTACTTTGCACTCTCGAGATAATCGTCACCATGTGCCAAATGCAATATAAAAGGAATCTGAACACATTCGCGCAAAAATGAAATGACCACAATTTTCTCCAAAACTATAACAGATGCAAACTTGTCCTGTGTGGTGGAGATGAGATTTGATAAAGTAAGTGGAAATCCAGTAAAAGTTTCATTTGGCTATTTTGCACTCTCGAGATAATCGTCACCATGTGCCAAATGCAATATAAAAGGAATCTGAACACATTCGCGCAAAAATGAAATGACCACAATTTTCTCCAAAACTATAACAGATGCAAACTTGTCCTGTGTGGAGGAGATGAGATTTGATAAAGTAAGTGGAAATCCAGTAAAAGTTTCATTTGGCTACTTTGCACTCTCGAAATAATCGTCACCATGTGCCAAATGCAATATAAAAGGAATCTGAACACATTCGCGCAAAAATGAAATGACCACAATTTTCTCCAAAACTATAACAGATGCAAACTTGTCCTGTGTGGTGGAGATGAGATTTGATAAAGTAAGTGGAAATCCATTTAAAGTTTCATTTGGCTACTTTGCACTCTCGAGATAATCGTCACCATGTGCCAAATGCAATATAAAAGGAATCTGAACACATTCGCGCAAAAATGAAATGACCACAATTTTCTCCAAAACTATAACAGATGCAAACTTGTCCTGTGTGGTGGAGATGAGATTTGATAAAGTAAGTGGAAATCCAGTAAAAGTTTCATTTGGCTACTTTGCACTCTCGAGATAATCGTCACCATGTGCCAAATGCAATATAAAAGGAATCTGAACACATTCGCGCAAAAATGAAATGACCACAATTTTCTCCAAAACTATAACAGATGCACACTTGTCCTGTGTGGTGGAGATGAGATTTGATAAAGTAAGTGGAAATCCAGTAAAAGTTTCATTTGGCTACTTTGCACTCTCGAGATAATCGTCACCATGTGCCAAATGCAATCTAAAAAGGAATCTGAACACATTCGCGCAAAAATGAAATGACCACAATTTTCTCCAAAACTATAACAGATGCAAACTTGTCCTGTGTGGTGGAGATGAGATTTGATAAAGTAAGTGGAAATTCAGTAAAAGTTTCATTTGGCTACTTTGCACTCTCGAGATAATCGTCACCATGTGCCAAATGCAATATAAAAGGAATCTGAACACATTCGCGCAAAAATGAAATGACAACAATTTTCTCCAAAACTATAACAGATGCAAACTTGTCCTGTGTGGTGGAGATGAGATTTGATAAAGTAAGTGGAAATCCAGTAAAAGTTTCATTTGGCTACTTTGCACTCTCGAGATAATCGTCACCATGTGCCAAATGCAATATAAAAGGAATCTGAACACATTCGCGCAAAAATGAAATGACCACAATTTTCTCCAAAACTATAACAGATGCAAACTTGTCCTGTGTGGTGGAGATGAGATTTGATAAAGTAAGTGGAAATCCAGTAAAAGTTTCATTTGGCTACTTTGCACTCTCGAGATAATCGTCACCATGTGCCAAATGCAATATAAAAGGAATCTGAACACATTCGCGCAAAAATGAAATGACCACAATTTTCTCCAAAACTATAACAGATGCAAACTTGTCCTGTGTGGTGGAGATGAGATTTGATAAAGTAAGTGAAAATCCAGTAAAAGTTTCATTTGGCTACTTTGCACTCTCGAGATAATCGTCACCATGTGCCAAATGCAATATAAAAGGAATCTGAACACATTCGCGCAAAAATGAAATGACCACAATTTTCTCCAAAACTATAACAGATGCAAACTTGTCCTGTGTGGTGGAGATGAGATTTGATAAAGTAAGTGAAAATCCAGTAAAAGTTTCATTTGGCTACTTTGCACTCTCGAGATAATCGTCACCATGTGCCAAATGCAATATAAAAGGAATCTGAACACATTCGCGCAAAAATGAAATGACCACAATTTTCTCCAAAACTATAACAGATGCAAACTTGTCCTGTGTGGTGGAGATGAGATTTGATAAAGTAAGTGGAAATCCAGTAAAAGTTTCATTTGGCTATTTTGCACTCTCGAGATAATCGTCACCATGTGCCAAATGCAATATAAAAGGAATCTGAACACATTTGCGCAAAAATGAAATGACCACAATTTTCTCCAAAACTATAACAGATGCAAACTTGTCCTGTGTGGAGGAGATGAGATTTGATAAAGTAAGTGGAAATCCAGTAAAAGTTTCATTTGGCTACTTTGCACTCTCGAAATAATCGTCACCATGTGCCAAATGCAATATAAAAGGAATCTGAACACATTCGCGCAAAAATGAAATGACCACAATTTTCTCCAAAACTATAACAGATGCAAACTTGTCCTGTGTGGTGGAGATGAGATTTGATAAAGTAAGTGGAAATCCAGTAAAAGTTTCATTTGGCTACTTTGCACTCTCGAGATAATCGTCACCATGTGTCAAATGCAATAAAAAAGGAATCTGAACACATTCGCGCAAAAATGAAATGACCACAATTTTCTCCAAAACTATAACAGATGCAAACTTGTCCTGTGTGGTGGAGATGAGATTTGATAAAGTAAGTGGAAATCCAGTAAAAGTTTCATTTGGCTACTTTGCACTCTCGAGATAATTTTCACCATGTGCCAAATGCAATATAAAAGGAATCTGAACACATTCGCGCAATAATGAAATGACCACAATTTTCTCCAAAACTTTAACAGATGCAAACTTGTCCTGTGTGGTGGAGATGAAATTTGATAAAGTAAGTGGAAATCCAGTAAAAGTTTCATTTGGCTACTTTGCACTCTCGAGATAATCGTCACCATGTGCCAAATGGAATCTAAAAGGAATCTGAACACATTCGCGCAAAAATGAAATGACCACAATTTTCTCCAAAACTATAACAGATGCAAACTTGTCCTGTGTGGTGGAGATGAGATTTGATAAAGTAAGTGGAAATTTAGTAAAAGTTTCATTTGGCTACTTTGCACTCTCGAGATAATCGTCACCATGTGCCAAATGCAATATAAAAGGAATCTGAACACATTCGCGCAAAAATGAAATGACCACAATTTTCTCCAAAACTATAACAGATGCAAACTTGTCCTGTGTGGTGGAGATGAGATTTGATAAAGTAAGTGGAAATCCAGTAAAAGTTTCAATTGGCTACTTTGCACTCTCGAGATAATCGTCACCATGTGCCAAATGCAATATAAAAGGAATCTGAACACATTCGCGCAAAAATGAAATGACCACAATTTTCTCCAAAACTATAACAGATGCAAACTTGTCCTGTGTGGTGGAGATGAGATTTGATAAAGTAAGTGGAAATCCTGTAAAAGTTTCATTTGGCTACTTTGCACTCTCGAGATAATCGTCACCATGTGCCAAATGCAATATAAAAGGAATCTGAACACATTCGCGCAAAAATGAAATGACCACAATTTTCTCCAAAACTATAACAGATGCAAACTTGTCCTGTGTGGTGGAGATGAGATTTGATAAAGTAAGTGGAAATCCAGTAAAAGTTTCATTTGGCTACTTTGCACTCTCGAGATAATCGTCACCATGTGCCAAATGCAATATAAAAGGAATCTGAACACATTCGCGCAAAAATGAAATGACCACAATTTTCTCCAAAACTATAACAGATGCAAACTTGTCCTGTGTGGTGGAGATGAGATTTGATAAAGTAAGTGGAAATCCAGTAAAAGTTTCATTTGGCTACTTTGCACTCTCGAGATAATCGTCACCATGTGCCAAATGCAATATAAAAGGAATCTGAACACATTCGCGCAAAAATGAAATGACCACAATTTTCTCCAAAACTATAACAGATGCAAACTTGTCCTGTGTGGTGGAGATGAGATTTGATAAAGTAAGTGGAAATCCAGTAAAAGTTTCATTTGGCTACTTTGCACTCTCGAGAAATCGTCACCATGTGCCAAATGCAATATAAAAGGAATCTGAACACATTCGCGCAAAAATGAAATGACCACAATTTTCTCCAAAACTATAACAGATGCAAACTTGTCCTGTGTGGTGGAGATGAGATTTGATAAAGTAAGTGGAAATCCAGTAAAAGTTTCATTTGGCTACTTTGCACTCTCGAGATAATCGTCACCATGTGCCAAATGCAATATAAAAGGATACTGAACACATTCGCGCAATAATGAAATGACCACAATTTTCTCCAAAACTTTAACAGATGCAAACTTGTCCTGTGTGGTGGAGATGAAATTTGATAAAGTGGAAATCCAGTAAAAGTTTCATTTGGCTACTTTGCACTCTCGAGATAATCGTCACCATGTGCCAAATGCAATATAAAAGGAATCTGAACACATTCGCGCAAAAATGAAATGAACACAATTTTCTCCAAAACTATAACAGATGCAAACTTGTCCTGTGTGGTGGAGATGAGATTTGATAAAGTAAGTGGAAATCCAGTAAAAGTTTCATTTGGCTACTTTGCACTCTCGAGATAATCGTCACCATGTGCCAAATGCAATATAAAAGGAATCTGAACACATTCGCGCAAAAATGAAATGACCACAATTTTCTCCAAAACTATAACAGATGCAAACTTGTCCTGTGTGGTGGAGATGAGATTTGATAAAGTAAGTGGAAATCCAGTAAAAGTTTCATTTGGCTACTTTGCACTCTCGAGATAATCGTCACCATGTGCCAAATGCAATATAAAAGGGAATCTGAACACATTCGCGCAAAAATGAAATGACCACAATTTTCTCCAAAACTATAACAGATGCAAACTTGTCCTGTGTGGTGGAGATGAGATTTGATAAAGTAAGTGGAAATCCAGTAAAAGTTTCATTTGGCTACTTTGCACTCTCGAGATAATCGTCACCATGTGCCAAATGCAATATAAAAGGAATCTGAACACATTCGCGCAAAAATGAAATGACCACAATTTTCTCCAAAACTATAACAGATGCAAACTTGTCCTGTGTGGTGGAGATGAGATTTGATAAAGTAAGTGGAAATCCAGTAAAAGTTTCATTTGGCTACTTTGCACTCTCGAGATAATCGTCACCATGTGCCAAATGCAATATAAAAGGAATCTGAACACATTCGCGCAAAAATGAAATGACCACAATTTTCTCCAAAACTATAACAGATGCAAACTTGTCCTGTGTGGTGGAGATGAGATTTGATAAAGTAAGTGGAAATCCAGTAAAAGTTTCATTTGGCTACTTTGCACTCTCGAGATAATCGTCACCATGTGCCAAATGCAATATAAAAGGAATCTGAACACATTCGCGCAAAAATGAAATGACCACAATTTTCTCCAAAACTATAACAGATGGCAAACTTGTCCTGTGTGGTGGAGATGAATATGATAAAGTAAGTGGAAATCCAGTAAGTTTCATTTGGCTACTTTGCACTCTCGAGATAATCGTCACCATGTGCCAAATGCCATATAAAAGGAATCTGAACACATTCGCGCAAAAATGAAATGACCACAATTTTCTCCAAAACTATAACAGATGCAAACTTGTCCTGTGTGGTGGAGATGAGATTTGATAAAGTAAGTAGAAATCCAGTAAAAGTTTCATTTGGCTACTTTGCACTCTCGAGATAATCGTCACCATGTGCCAAATGCAATATAAAAGGAATCTGAACACATTCGCGCAAAAATGAAATGACCACAATTTTCTCCAAAACTATAACAGATGCAAACTTGTCCTGTGTGGTGGAGATGAGATTTGATAAAGTAAGTGGAAATCCAGTAAAAGTTTCATTTGGCTACTTTGCACTCTCGAGATGATCGTCACCATGTGCCAAATGCAATATAAAAGGAATCAGAACACATTCGCGCAAAAATGAAATGACCACAATTTTCTCCAAAACTATAACAGATGCAAACTTGTCCTGTGTGGTGGAGATGAGATTTGATAAAGTAAGTGGAAATCCAGTAAAAGTTTCATTTGGCTACTTTGCACTCTCGAGATAATCGTCACCATGTGCCAAATGCAATATAAAAGGAATCTGAACACATTTGCGCAAAAATGAAATGACCACAATTTTCTCCAAAACTATAACAGATGCAAACTTGTCCTGTGTGGTGGAGATGAGATTTGATAAAGTAAGTGGAAATCCAGTAAAAGTTTCATTTGGCTACTTTGCACTCTCGAGATAATCGTCACCATGTGCCAAATGCAATATAAAAGGAATCTGAACACATTCGCGCAAAAATGAAATGACCACAATTTTCTCCAAAACTATAACAGATGCAAACTTGTCCTGTGTGGTGGAGATGAGATTTGATAAAGTAAGTGGAAATCCAGTAAAAGTTTCATTTGGCTACTTTGCACTCTCGAGATAATCGTCACCATGTGCCAAATGCAATATAAAAGGAATCTGAACACATTCGCGCAAAAATGAAATGACCACAATTTTCTCCAAAACTATAACAGATGCAAACTTGTCCTGTGTGGTGGAGATGAGATTTGATAAAGTAAGTGGAAATCCAGTAAAAGTTTCATTTGGCTACTTTGCACTCTCGAGATAATCGTCACCATGTGCCAAATGCAATATAAAAGGAATCAACACATTCGCGCAAAAATGAAATGACCACAATTTTCTCCAAAACTATAACAGATGCAAACTTGTCCTGTGTGGTGGAGATGAGATTTGATAAAGTAAGTGGAAATCCAGTAAAAGTTTCATTTGGCTACTTTGCACTCTCGAGATAATCGTCACCATGTGCCAAATGCAATATAAAAGGAATCTGAACACATTCGCGCAAAAATGAAATGACCACAATTTTCTCCAAAACTATAACAGATGCAAACTTGTCCTGTGTGGTGGAGATGAGATTTGATAAAGTAAGTGGAAATCCAGTAAAAGTTTCATTTGACTACTTTGCACTCTCGAGATAATCGTCACCAT
The DNA here is from genome assembly GCF_048569485.1 of Anomaloglossus baeobatrachus. Lineage (NCBI taxonomy): Eukaryota > Metazoa > Chordata > Amphibia > Anura > Aromobatidae > Anomaloglossus > Anomaloglossus baeobatrachus. The sequence goes on along the minus strand of NW_027442008.1, from coordinate 47,237 downwards.
GTGCCAAATGCAATGTAAAAGGAATCTGAACACATTCGCGCAAAAATGAAATGACCACAATTTTCTCCAAAACTATAACAGATGGAAACTTGTCCTGTGTGGTGGAGATGAAATATGATAAAGTAAGTGGAAATCCAGTAAAAGTTTCATTTGGCTACTTTGCACTCTCGAGATAATCGTCACCATGTGCCAAATGCAATATAAAAGGAATCAGAACACATTCGCGCAAAAATGAAATGACCACAATTTTCTCCAAAACTATAACAGATGCAAACTTGTCCTGTGTGGTGGAGATGAGATTTGATAAAGTAAGTGGAAATCCAGTAAAAGTTTCATTTGGCTACTTTGCACTCTCGAGATAATCGTCACCATGTGCCAAATGCAATATAAAAGGAATCTGAACACATTCGCGCAAAAATGAAATGACCACAATTTTCTCCAAAACTATAACAGATGCAAACTTGTCCTGTGTGGTGGAGATGAGATTTGATAAAGTAAGTGGAAATCCAGTAAAAGTTTCATTTGGCTACTTTGCACTCTCGAGATAATCGTCACCATGTGCCAAATGCAATATAAAAGGAATCAACACATTCGCGCAAAAATGAAATGACCACAATTTTCTCCAAAACTATAACAGATGCAAACTTGTCCTGTGTGGTGGAGATGAGATTTGATAAAGTAAGTGGAAATCCAGTAAAAGTTTCATTTGGCTACTTTGCACTCTCGAGATAATCGTCACCATGTGCCAAATGCAATATAAAAGGAATCTGAACACATTCGCGCAAAAATGAAATGACCACAATTTTCTCCAAAACTATAACAGATGCAAACTTGTCCTGTGTGGTGGAGATGAGATTTGATAAAGTAAGTGGAAATCCAGTAAAAGTTTCATTTGACTACTTTGCACTCTCGAGATAATCGTCACCATGTGCCAAATGCAATATAAAAGGAATCTGAACACATTCGCGCAAAAATGAAATGACCACAATTTTCTCCAAAACTATAACAGATGGAAACTTGTCCTGTGTGGTGGAGATGAAATATGATAAAGTAAGTGGAAATCAAGTAAAAGTTTCATTTGGCTACTTTGCACTCTCGAGATAATCGTCACCATGTGCCAAATGCAATATAAAAGGAATCTGAACACATTCGCGCAAAAATGAAATGACCACAATTTTCTCCAAAACTATAACAGATGCAAACTTGTCCTGTGTGGTGGAGATGAGATTTGATAAAGTAAGTGGAAATCCAGTAAAAGTTTCATTTGGCTACTTTGCACTCTCGAGATAATCGTCACCATGTGCCAAATGCAATATAAAAGGAATCTGAACACATTCGCGCAAAAATGAAATGACCACAATTTTCTCCAAAACTATAACAGATGCAAACTTGTCCTGTGTGGTGGAGATGAGATTTGATAAAGTAAGTGGAAATCCAGTAAAAGTTTCATTTGGCTACTTTGCACTCTCGAGATAATCGTCACCATGTGCCAAATGCAATATAAAAGGAATCAGAACACATTCGCGCAAAAATGAAATGACCACAATTTTCTCCAAAACTATAACAGATGCAAACTTGTCCTGTGTGGTGGAGATGAGATTTGATAAAGTAAGTGGAAATCCAGTAAAAGTTTCATTTGGCTACTTTGCACTCTCGAGATAATCGTCACCATGTGCCAAATGCAATATAAAAGGAATCTGAACACATTCGCGCAAAAATGAAATGACCACAATTTTCTCCAAAACTATAACAGATGCAAACTTGTCCTGTGTGGTGATGAGATTTGATAAAGTAAGTGGAAATCCAGTAAAATTTTCATTTGGCTACTTTGCACTCTCGAGATAATCGTCACCATGTGCCAAATGCAATATAAAAGGAATCTGAACACATTCGCGCAAAAATGAAATTACCACAATTTTCTCCAAAACTATAACAGATGCAAACTTGTCCTGTGTGGTGGAGATGAGATTTGATAAAGTAAGTGGAAATCCAGTAAAAGTTTCATTTGGCTACTTTGCACTCTCGAGATAATCGTCACCATGTGCCAAATGCAATATAAAAGGAATCTGAACACATTCGCGCAAAAATGAAATGACCACAATTTTCTCCAAAACTATAACAGATGCAAACTTGTCCTGTGTGGTGGAGATGAGATTTGATAAAGTAAGTGGAAATCCAGTAAAAGTTTCATTTGGCTACTTTGCACTCTCGAGATAATCGTCACCATGTGCCAAATGCAATAAAAAAGGAATCTGAACACATTCGCGCAAAAATGAAATGACCACAATTTTCTCCAAAACTATAACAGATGCAAACTTGTCCTGTGTGGTGGAGATGAGATTTGATAAAGTAAGTGGAAATCCAGTAAAAGTTTCATTTGGCTACTTTGCACTCTCGAGATAATCGTCACCATGTGCCAAATGCAATATTAAAACAGTAATCTGAACACATTCGCGCAAAAATGAAATGACCACAATTTTCTCCAAAACTATAACAGATGCAAACTTGTCCTGTGTGGTGGAGATGAGATTTGATAAAGTAAGTGGAAATCCAGTAAAAGTTTCATTTGGCTACTTTGCACTCTCGAGATAATCGTCACCATGTGCCAAATGCAATAAAAAAGGAATCTGAACACATTCGCGCAAAAATGAAATGACCACAATTTTCTCCAAAACTATAACAGATGCAAACTTGTTCTGTGTGGTGGAGATGAGATTTGATAAAGTAAGTGGAAATCCAGTAAAAGTTTCATTTGGCTACTTTGCACTCTCGAGATAATCGTCACCATGTGCCAAATGCAATATAAAAGGAATCTGAACACATTCGCGCAAAAATGAAATGACCACAATTTTCTCCAAAACTATAACAGATGCAAACTTGTCCTGTGTGGTGGAGATGAGATTTGATAAAGTAAGTGGAAATCCAGTAAAAGTTTCATTCGGCTACTTTGCACTCTCGAGATAATCGTCACCATGTGCCAAATGCAATATAAAAGGAATCTGAACACATTCGCGCAAAAATGAAATGACAACAATTTTCTCCAAAACTATAACAGATGCAAACTTGTCCTGTGTGGTGGAGATGAGATTTGATAAAGTAAGTGGAAATCCAGTAAAAGTTTCATTTGGCTACTTTGCACTCTCGAGATAATCGTCACCATGTGCCAAATGCAATATAAAAGGAATCTGAACACATTCGCGCAAAAATGAAATGACCACAATTTTCTCCAAAACTATAACAGATGCAAACTTGTCCTGTGTGGTGGAGATGAGATTTGATAAAGTAAGTGGAAATCCAGTAAAAGTTTCATTTGGCTACTTTGCACTCTCGAGATAATCGTCACCATGTGCCAAATGCAATATAAAAGGAATCTGAACACATTCGCGCAAAAATGAAATGACAACAATTTTCTCCAAAACTATAACAGATGCAAACTTGTCCTGTGTGGTGGAGATGAGATTTGATAAAGTAAGTGGAAATCCAGTAAAAGTTTCATTTGGCTACTTTGCACTCTCGAGATAATCGTCACCATGTGCCAAATGCAATATTAAAACAGTAATCTGAACACATTCGCGCAAAAATGAAATGACCACAATTTTCTACAAAACTATAACAGATGCAAACTTGTCCTGTGTGGTGGAGATGAGATTTGATAAAGTAAGTGGAAATCCAGTAAAAGTTTCATTTGGCTACTTTGCACTCTCGAGATAATCGTCACCATGTGCCAAATGCAATAAAAAAGGAATCTGAACACATTCGCGCAAAAATGAAATGACCACAATTTTCTCCAAAACTATAACAGATGCAAACTTGTCCTGTGTGGTGGAGATGAGATTTGATAAAGTAAGTGGAAATCCAGTAAAAGTTTTATTTGGCTACTTTGCACTCTCGAGATAATCGTCACCATGTGCCAAATGCAATATTAAAACAGTAATCTGAACACATTCGCGCAAAAATGAAATGACCACAATTTTCTCCAAAACTATAACAGATGCAAACTTGTCCTGTGTGGTGGAGATGAGATTTGATAAAGTAAGTGGAAATCCAGTAAAAGTTTCATTTGGCTACTTTGCACTCTCGAGATAATCGTCACCATGTGCCAAATGCAATATAAAAGGAATCTGAACACATTCGCGCAAAAATGAAATGACCACAATTTTCTCCAAAACTATAACAGATGCAAACTTGTCCTGTGTGGTGGAGATGAGATTTGATAAAGTAAGTTGAAATCCAGTAAAAGTTTCATTTGGCTACTTTGCACTCTCGAGATAATCGTCACCATGTGCCAAATGCAATATAAAAGGAATCTGAACACATTCGCGCAAAAATGAAATGACCACAATTTTCTCCAAAACTATAACAGATGCAAACTTGTCCTGTGTGGTGGAGATGAGATTTGATAAAGTAAGTGGAAATCCAGTAAAAGTTTCATTTGGCTACTTTGCACTCTTGAGATAATCGTCACCATGTGCCAAATGCAATATTAAAACAGTAATCTGAACACATTCGCGCAAAAATGAAATGACCACAATTTTCTCCAAAACTATAACAGATGCAAACTTGTCCTGTGTGGTGGAGATGAGATTTGATAAAGTAAGTGGAAATCCAGTAAAAGTTTCATTTGGCTACTTTGCACTCTCGAGATAATCGTCACCATGTGCCAAATGCAATAAAAAAGGAATCTGAACACATTCGCGCAAAAATGAAATGACCACAATTTTCTCCAAAACTATAACAGATGCAAACTTGTCCTGTGTGGTGGAGATGAGATTTGATAAAGTAAGTGGAAATCCAGTAAAAGTTTTATTTGGCTACTTTGCACTCTCGAGATAATCGTCACCATGTGCCAAATGCAATATTAAAACAGTAATCTGAACACATTCGCGCAAAAATGAAAAGACCACAATTTTCTCCAAAACTATAACAGATGCAAACTTGTCCTGTGTGGTGGAGATGAGATTTGATAAAGTAAGTGGAAATCCAGTAAAAGTTTCATTTGGCTACTTTGCACTCTCGAGATAATCGTCACCATGTGCCAAATGCAATATTAAAACAGGAATCTGAACACATTCGCGCAAAAATGAAATGACCACAATTTTCTCCAAAACTATAACAGATGCAAACTTGTCCTGTGTGGTGGAGATGAGATTTGATAAAGTAAGTGGAAATCCAGTAAAAGTTTCATTTGGCTACTTTGCACTCTCGAGATAATCGTCACCATGTGCCAAATGCAATAAAAAAGGAATCTGAACACATTCGCGCAAAAATGAAATGACCACAATTTTCTCCAAAACTATTACAGATGCAAACTTGTCCTGTGTGGTGGAGATGAGATTTGATAAAGTAAGTGGAAATCCAGTAAAAGTTTCATTTGGCTACTTTGCACTCTCAAGATAATCGTCACCATGTGCCAAATGCAATAAAAAAGGAATCTGAACACATTCGCGCAAAAATGAAATGACCACAATTTTCTCCAAAACTATAACAGATGCAAACTTGTCCTGTGTGGTGGAGATGAGATTTAATAAAGTAAGTGGAAATCCAGTAAAAGTTTCATTTGGCTACTTTGCACTCTCGAGATAATCGTCACCATGTGCCAAATGCAATAAAAAAGGAATCTGAACACATTCGCGCAAAAATGAAATGACCACAATTTTCTCCAAAACTATAACAGATGCAAACTTGTCCTGTGTGGTGGAGATGAGATTTGATAAAGTAAGTGGAAATCCAGTAAAAGTTTCATTTGGCTACTTTGCACTCTCGAGATAATCGTCCCCATGTGCCAAATGCAATATTAAAACAGTAATCTGAACACATTCGCGCAAAAATGAAATGACCACAATTTTCTCCAAAACTATAACAGATGCAAACTTGTCCTGTGTGGTGGAGATGAGATTTGATAAAGTAAGTGGAAATCCAGTAAAAGTTTCATTTGGCTACTTTGCACTCTCGAGATAATCGTCACCATGTGCCAAATGCAATATTAAAACAGGAATCTGAACACATTCGCGCAAAAATGAAATGACCACAATTTTCTCCAAAACTATAACAGATGCAAACTTGTCCTGTGTGGTGGAGATGAGATTTGATAAAGTAAGTGGAAATCCAGTAAAAGTTTCATTTGGCTACTTTGCACTCTCGAGATAATCGTCACCATGTGCCAAATGCAATAAAAAAGGAATCTGAACACATTCGCGCAAAAATGAAATGACCACAATTTTCTCCAAAACTATAACAGATGCAAACTTGTCCTGTGTGGTGGAGATGAGATTTGATAAAGTAAGTGGAAATCCAGTAAAAGTTTCATTTGGCTACTTTGCACTCTCGAGATAATCGTCACCATGTGCCAAATGCAATAAAAAAGGAATCTGAACACATTCGCGCAAAAATGAAATGACCACAATTTTCTCCAAAACTATAACAGATGCAAACTTGTCCTGTGTGGTGGAGATGAGAATTGATAAAGTAAGTGGAAATCCAGTAAAAGTTTCATTTGGCTACTTTGCACTCTCGAGATAATCGTCACCATGTGCCAAATGCAATATAAAAGGAATCTGAACACATTCGCGCAAAAATGAAATGACAACAATTTTCTTTAAAACTATAACAGATGCAAACTTGTCCTGTGTGGTGGAGATGAGATTTGATAAAGTAAGTGGAAATCCAGTAAAAGTTTCATTTGGCTACTTTGCACTCTCGAGATAATCGTCACCATGTGCCAAATGCAATATAAAAGGAATCTGAACACATTCGCGCAAAAATGAAATGACCACAATTTTCTCCAAAACTATAACAGATGCAAACTTGTCCTGTGTGGTGGAGATGAGATTTGATAAAGTAAGTGGAAATCCAGTAAAAGTTTCATTTGGCTACTTTGCACTCTCGAGATAATCGTCACCATGTGCCAAATGCAATCTAAAAGGAATCTAAACACATTCGCGCAAAAATGAAATGACCACAATTTTCTCCAAAACTATAACAGATGCAAACTTGTCCTGTGTGGTGGAGATGAGATTTGATAAAGTAAGTGGAAATCCAGTAAAAGTTTCATTTGGCTACTTTGCACTCTCGAGATAATCGTCACCATGTGCCAAATGCAATATTAAAACAGTAATCTGAACACATTCGCGCAAAAATGAAAAGACCACAATTTTCTCCAAAACTATAACAGATGCAAACTTGTTCTGTGTGGTGGAGATGAGATTTGATAAAGTAAGTGGAAATCCAGTAAAAGTTTCATTTGGCTACTTTGCACTCTCGAGATAATCGTCACCATGTGCCAAATGCAATATTAAAACAGGAATCTGAACACATTCGCGCAAAAATGAAATGACCACAATTTTCTCCAAAACTATAACAGATGCGAACTTGTCCTGTGTGGTGGAGATGAGATTTGATAAAGTAAGTGGAAATCCAGTAAAAGTTTCATTTGGCTACTTTGCACTCTCGAGATAATCGTCACCATGTGCCAAATGCAATAAAAAAAGAATCTGAACACATTCGCGCAAAAATGAAATGACCACAATTTTCTCCAAAACTATTACAGATGCAAACTTGTCCTGTGTGGTGGAGATGAGATTTGATAAAGTAAGTGGAAATCCAGTAAAAGTTTCATTTGGCTACTTTGCACTCTCGAGATAATCGTCACCATGTGCCAAATGCAATAAAAAAGGAATCTGAACACATTCGCGCAAAAATGAAATGACCACAATTTTCTCCAAAACTATAACAGATGCAAACTTGTCCTGTGTGGTGGAGATGAGATTTAATAAAGTAAGTGGAAATCCAGTAAAAGTTTCATTTGGCTACTTTGCACTCTCGAGATAATCGTCACCATGTGCCAAATGCAATAAAAAAGGAATCTGAACACATTCGCGCAAAAATGAAATGACCACAATTTTCTCCAAAACTATAACAGATGCAAACTTGTCCTGTGTGGTGGAGATGAGATTTGATAAAGTAAGTGGAAATCCAGTAAAAGTTTCATTTGGCTACTTTGCACTCTCGAGATAATCGTCCCCATGTGCCAAATGCAATATTAAAACAGTAATCTGAACACATTCGCGCAAAAATGAAATGACCACAATTATCTCCAAAACTATAACAGATGCAAACTTGTCCTGTGTGGTGGAGATGAGATTTGATAAAGTAAGTGGAAATCCAGTAAAAGTTTCATTTGGCTACTTTGCACTCTCGAGATAATCGTCACCATGTGCCAAATGCAATATTAAAACAGGAATCTGAACACATTCGCGCAAAAATGAAATGACCACAATTTTCTCCAAAACTATAACAGATGCAAACTTGTCCTGTGTGGTGGAGATGAGATTTGATAAAGTAAGTGGAAATCCAGTAAAAGTTTCATTTGGCTACTTTGCACTCTCGAGATAATCGTCACCATGTGCCAAATGCAATAAAAAAGGAATCTGAACACATTCGCGCAAAAATGAAATGACCACAATTTTCTCCAAAACTATAACAGATGCAAACTTGTCCTGTGTGGTGGAGATGAGATTTGATAAAGTAAGTGGAAATCCAGTAAAAGTTTCATTTGGCTACTTTGCACTCTCGAGATAATCGTCACCATGTGCCAAATGCAATATAAAAGGAATCTGAACACATTCGCGCAAAAATGAAATGACCACAATTTTCTCCAAAACTATAACAGATGCAAACTTGTCCTGTGTGGTGGAGATGAGATTTGATAAAGTAAGTGGAAATCCAGTAAAAGTTTCATTTGGCTACTTTGCACTCTCGAGATAATCGTCACCATGTGCCAAATGCAATATAAAAGGAATCTGAACACATTCGCGCAAAAATGAAATGACAACAATTTTCTCCAAAACTATAACAGATGCAAACTTGTCCTGTGTGGTGGAGATGAGATTTGATAAAGTAAGTGGAAATCCAGTAAAAGTTTCATTTGGCTACTTTGCACTCTCGAGATAATCGTCACCATGTGCCAAATGCAATATAAAAGTAATCTGAACACATTCGCGCAAAAATGAAATGACCACAATTTTCTCCAAAACTATAACAGATGCAAACTTGTCCTGTGTGGTGGAGATGAGATTTGATAAAGTAAGTGGAAATCCAGTAAAAGTTTCATTTGGCTACTTTGCACTCTCGAGATAATCGTCACCATGTGCCAAATGCAATCTAAAAGGAATCTGAACACATTCGCGCAAAAATGAAATGACCACAATTTTCTCCAAAACTATAACAGATGCAAACTTGTCCTGTGTGGTGGAGATGAGATTTGATAAAGTAAGTGGAAATCCAGTAAAAGTTTCATTTGGCTACTTTGCACTCTCGAGATAATCGTCACCATGTGCCAAATGCAATATTAAAACAGTAATCTGAACACATTCGCGTAAAAATGAAATGACCACAATTTTCTCCAAAACTATAACAGATGCAAACTTGTCCTGTGTGGTGGAGATGAGATTTGATAAAGTAAGTGGAAATCCAGTAAAAGTTTCATTTGGCTACTTTGCACTCTCGAGATAATCGTCACCATGTGCCAAATGCAATAAAAAAGGAATCTGAACACATTCGCGCAAAAATGAAATGACCACAATTTTCTCCAAAACTATAACAGATTCAAACTTGTCCTGTGTGGTGGAGATGAGATTTGATAAAGTAAGTGGAAATCCAGTAAAAGTTTTATTTGGCTACTTTGCACTCTCGAGATAATCGTCACCATGTGCCAAATGCAATATTAAAACAGTAATCTGAACACATTCGCGCAAAAATGAAATGACCACAATTTTCTCCAAAACTTTAACAGATGCAAACTTGTCCTGTGTGGTGGAGATGAGATTTGATAAAGTAAGTGGAAATCCAGTAAAAGTTTCATTTGGCTACTTTGCACTCTCGAGATAATCGTCACCATGTGCCAAATGCAATAAAAAAGGAATCTGAACACATTCGCGCAAAAATGAAATGACCACAATTTTCTCCAAAACTATAACAGATGCAAACTTGTTCTGTGTGGTGGAGATGAGATTTGATAAAGTAAGTGGAAATCCAGTAAAAGTTTCATTTGGCTACTTTGCACTCTCGAGATAATCGTCACCATGTCCCAAATGCAATAAAAAAGGAATCTGAACACATTCGCGCAAAAATGAAATGACCACAATTTTCTCCTAAACTATAACAGATGCAAACTTGTTCTGTGTGGTGGAGATGAGATTTGATAAAGTAAGTGGAAATCCAGTAAAAGTTTCATTTGGCTACTTTGCACTCTCGAGATAATCGTCACCATGTGCCAAATGCAATAAAAAAGGAATCTGAACACATTCGCGCAAAAATGAAATGACCACAATTTTCTCCAAAACTATAACAGATGCAAACTTGTCCTGTGTGGTGGAGATGAGATTTGATAAAGTAAGTGGAAATCCAGTAAAAGTTTCATTTGGCTACTTTGCACTCTCGAGATAATCGTCACCATGTGCCAAATGCAATATTAAAACAGGAATCTGAACACATTCGCGCAAAAATGAAATGACCACAATTTTCTCCAAAACTATAACAGATGCAAACTTGTCCTGTGTGGTGGAGATGAGATTTGATAAAGTAAGTGGAAATCCAGTAAAAGTTTCATTTGGCTACTTTGCACTCTCGAGATAATCGTCACCATGTGCCAAATGCAATAAAAAAGGAATCTGAACACATTCGCGCAAAAATGAAATGACCACAATTTTCTCCAAAACTATAACAGATGCAAACTTGTCCTGTGTGGTGGAGATGAGATTTGATAAAGTAAGTGGAAATCCAGTAAAAGTTTCATTTGGCTACTTTGCACTCTCGAGATAATCGTCACCATGTGCCAAATGCAATAAAAAAGGAATCTGAACACATTCGCGCAAAAATGAAATGACCACAATTTTCTCCAAAACTATAACAGATGCAAACTTGTCCTGTGTGGTGGAGATGAGATTTGATAAAGTAAGTGGAAATCCAGTAAAAGTTTTATTTGGCTACTTTGCACTCTCGAGATAATCGTCACCATGTGCCAAATGCAATATTAAAACAGTAATCTGAACACATTCGCGCAAAAATGAAATGACCACAATTTTCTCCAAAACTATAACAGATGCAAACTTGTCCTGTGTGGTGGAGATGAGATTTGATAAAGTAAGTGGAAATCCAGTAAAAGTTTCATTTGGCTACTTTGCACTCTCGAGATAATCGTCACCATGTGCCAAATGCAATAAAAAAGGAATCTGAACACATTCGCGCAAAAATGAAATGACCACAATTTTCTCCAAAACTATAACAGATGCAAACTTGTTCTGTGTGGTGGAGATGAGATTTGATAAAGTAAGTGGAAATCCAGTAAAAGTTTCATTTGGCTACTTTGCACTCTCGAGATAATCGTCACCATGTCCCAAATGCAATAAAAAAGGAATCTGAACACATTCGCGCAAAAATGAAATGACCACAATTTTCTCCTAAACTATAACAGATGCAAACTTGTTCTGTGTGGTGGAGATGAGATTTGATAAAGTAAGTGGAAATCCAGTAAAAGTTTCATTTGGCTACTTTGCACTCTCGAGATAATCGTCACCATGTGCCAAATGCAATAAAAAAGGAATCTGAACACATTCGCGCAAAAATGAAATGACCACAATTTTCTCCAAAACTATAACAGATGCAAACGTGTCCTGTGTGGTGGAGATGAGATTTGATAAAGTAAGTGGAAATCCAGTAAAAGTTTCATTTGGCTACTTTGCACTCTCGAGATAATCGTCACCATGTGCCAAATGCAATATTAAAACAGGAATCTGAACACATTCGCGCAAAAATGAAATGACCACAATTTTCTCCAAAACTATAACAGATGCAAACTTGTCCTGTGTGGTGGAGATGAGATTTGATAAAGTAAGTGGAAATCCAGTAAAAGTTTCATTTGGCTACTTTGCACTCTCGAGATAATCGTCACCATGTGCCAAATGCAATATTAAAACAGTAATCTGAACACATTCGCGTAAAAATGAAATGACCACAATTTTCTCCAAAACTATAACAGATGCAAACTTGTCCTGTGTGGTGGAGATGAGATTTGATAAAGTAAGTGGAAATCCAGTAAAAGTTTCATTTGGCTACTTTGCACTCTCGAGATAATCGTCACCATGTGCCAAATGCAATAAAAAAGGAATCTGAACACATTCGCGCAAAAATGAAATGACCACAATTTTCTCCAAAACTATAACAGATGCAAACTTGTCCTGTGTGGTGGAGATGAGATTTGATAAAGTAAGTGGAAATCCAGTAAAAGTTTTATTTGGCTACTTTGCACTCTCGAGATAATCGTCACCATGTGCCAAATGCAATATTAAAACAGTAATCTGAACACATTAGCGCAAAAATGAAATGACCACAATTTTCTCCAAAACTTTAACAGATGCAAACTTGTCCTGTGTGGTGGAGATGAGATTTGATAAAGTAAGTGGAAATCCAGTAAAAGTTTCATTTGGCTACTTTGCACTCTCGAGATAATCGTCACCATGTGCCAAATGCAATAAAAAAGGAATCTGAACACATTCGCGCAAAAATGAAATGACCACAATTTTCTCCAAAACTATAACAGATGCAAACTTGTTCTGTGTGGTGGAGATGAGATTTGATAAAGTAAGTGGAAATCCAGTAAAAGTTTCATTTGGCTACTTTGCACTCTCGAGATAATCGTCACCATGTCCCAAATGCAATAAAAAAGGAATCTGAACACATTCGCGCAAAAATGAAATGACCACAATTTTCTCCTAAACTATAACAGATGCAAACTTGTTCTGTGTGGTGGAGATGAGATTTGATAAAGTAAGTGGAAATCCAGTAAAAGTTTCATTTGGCTACTTTGCACTCTCGAGATAATCGTCACCATGTGCCAAATGCAATAAAAAAGGAATCTGAACACATTCGCGCAAAAATGAAATGACCACAATTTTCTCCAAAACTATAACAGATGCAAACTTGTCCTGTGTGGTGGAGATGAGATTTGATAAAGTAAGTGGAAATCCAGTAAAAGTTTCATTTGGCTACTTTGCACTCTCGAGATAATCGTCACCATGTGCCAAATGCAATATTAAAACAGGAATCTGAACACATTCGCGCAAAAATGAAATGACCACAATTTTCTCCAAAACTATAACAGATGCAAACTTGTCCTGTGTGGTGGAGATGAGATTTGATAAAGTAAGTGGAAATCCAGTAAAAGTTTCATTTGGCTACTTTGCACTCTCGAGATAATCGTCACCATGTGCCAAATGCAATAAAAAAGGAATCTGAACACATTCGCGCAAAAATGAAATGACCACAATTTTCTCCAAAACTATAACAGATGCAAACTTGTCCTGTGTGGTGGAGATGAGATTTGATAAAGTAAGTGGAAATCCAGTAAAAGTTTCATTTGGCTACTTTGCACTCTCGAGATAATCGTCACCATGTGCCAAATGCAATAAAAAAGGAATCTGAACACATTCGCGCAAAAATGAAATGACCACAATTTTCTCCAAAACTATAACAGATGCAAACTTGTCCTGTGTGGTGGAGATGAGATTTGATAAAGTGGAAATCCAGTAAAAGTTTTATTTGGCTACTTTGCACTCTCGAGATAATCGTCACCATGTGCCAAATGCAATATTAAAACAGTAATCTGAACACATTCGCGCAAAAATGAAATGACCACAATTTTCTCCAAAACTATAACAGATGCAAACTTGTCCTGTGTGGTGGAGATGAGATTTGATAAAGTAAGTGGAAATCCAGTAAAAGTTTCATTTGGCTACTTTGCACTCTCGAGATAATCGTCACCATGTGCCAAATGCAATAAAAAAGGAATCTGAACACATTCGCGCAAAAATGAAATGACCACAATTTTCTCCAAAACTATAACAGATGCAAACTTGTTCTGTGTGGTGGAGATGAGATTTGATAAAGTAAGTGGAAATCCAGTAAAAGTTTCATTTGGCTACTTTGCACTCTCGAGATAATCGTCACCATGTGCCAAATGCAATAAAAAAGGAATCTGAACACATTCGCGCAAAAATGAAATGACCACAATTTTCTCCAAAACTATAACAGATGCAAACGTGTCCTGTGTGGTGGAGATGAGATTTGATAAAGTAAGTGGAAATCCAGTAAAAGTTTCATTTGGCTACTTTGCACTCTCGAGATAATCGTCACCATGTGCCAAATGCAATATTAAAACAGGAATCTGAACACATTCGCGCAAAAATGAAATGACCACAATTTTCTCCAAAACTATAACAGATGCAAACTTGTCCTGTGTGGTGGAGATGAGATTTGATAAAGTAAGTGGAAATCCAGTAAAAGTTTCATTTGGCTACTTTGCACTCTCGAGATAATCGTCACCATGTGCCAAATGCAATAAAAAAGGAATCTGAACACATTCGCGCAAAAATGAAATGACCACAATTTTCTCCAAAACTATAACAGATGCAAACTTGTCCTGTGTGGTGGAGATGAGATTTGATAAAGTAAGTGGAAATCCAGTAAAAGTTTCATTTGGCTACTTTGCACTCTCGAGATAATCGTCACCATGTGCCAAATGCAATAAAAAAAGGAATCTGAACACATTCGCGCAAAAATGAAATGACCACAATTTTCTCCAAAACTATAACAGATGCAAACTTGTCCTGTGTGGTGGAGATGAGATTTAATAAAGTAAGTGGAAATCCAGTAAAAGTTTCATTTGGCTACTTTGCACTCTCGAGATAATCGTCACCATGTGCCAAATGCAATAAAAAAGGAATCTGAACACATTCGCGCAAAAATGAAATGACCACAATTTTCTCCAAAACTATAACAGATGCAAACTTGTCCTGTGTGGTGGAGATGAGATTTGATAAAGTAAGTGGAAATCCAGTAAAAGTTTCATTTGGCTACTTTGCACTCTCGAGATAATCGTCACCATGTGCCAAATGCAATATTAAAACAGTAATCTGAACACATTCGCGCAAAAATGAAATGACCACAATTTTCTCCAAAACTATAACAGATGCAAACTTGTCCTGTGTGGTGGAGATGAGATTTGATAAAGTAAGTGGAAATCCAGTAAAAGTTTCATTTGGCTACTTTGCACTCTCGAGATAATCGTCACCATGTGCCAAATGCAATATTAAAACAGGAATCTGAACACATTCGCGCAAAAATGAAATGACCACAATTTTCTCCAAAACTATAACAGATGCAAACTTGTCCTGTGTGGTGGAGATGAGATTTGATAAAGTAAGTGGAAATCCAGTAAAAGTTTCATTTGGCTACTTTGCACTCTCGAGATAATCGTCACCATGTGCCAAATGCAATAAAAAAGGAATCTGAACACATTCGCGCAAAAATGAAATGACCACAATTTTCTCCAAAACTTTAACAGATGCAAACTTGTCCTGTGTGGTGGAGATGAGATTTGATAAAGTAAGTGGAAATCCAGTAAAAGTTTCATTTGGCTACTTTGCACTCTCGAGATAATCGTCACCATGTGCCAAATGCAATAAAAAAGGAATCTGAACACATTCGCGCAAAAATGAAATGACTACAATATTCTCCAAAACTATAACAGATGCAAACTTGTCCTGTGTGGTGGAGATGAGATTTGATAAAGTAAGTGGAAATCCAGTAAAAGTTTCATTTGGCTACTTTGCACTCTCGAGATAATCGTCACCATGTGCCAAATGCAATATTAAAACAGTAATCTGAACACATTCGCGCAAAAATGAAATGACCACAATTTTCTCCAAAACTATAACAGATGCAAACTTGTCCTGTGTGGTGGAGATGAGATTTGATAAAGTAAGTGGAAATCCAGTAAAAGTTTCATTTGGCTACTTTGCACTCTCGAGATAATCGTCACCATGTGCCAAATGCAATAAAAAAGGAATCTGAACACATTCGCGCAAAAATGAAATGACCACAATTTTCTCCAAAACTATAACAGATGCAAACTTGTTCTGTGTGGTGGAGATGAGATTTGATAAAGTAAGTGGAAATCCAGTAAAAGTTTCATTTGGCTACTTTGCACTCTCGAGATAATCGTCACCATGTGCCAAATGCAATAAAAAAGGAATCTGAACACATTCGCGCAAAAATGAAATGACCACAATTTTCTCCTAAACTATAACAGATGCAAACTTGTTCTGTGTGGTGGAGATGAGATTTGATAAAGTAAGTGGAAATCCAGTAAAAGTTTCATTTGGCTACTTTGCACTCTCGAGATAATCGTCACCATGTGCCAAATGCAATAAAAAAGGAATCTGAACACATTCGCGCAAAAATGAAATGACCACAATTTTCTCCAAAACTATAACAGATGCAAACTTGTCCTGTGTGGTGGAGATGAGATTTGATAAAGTAAGTGGAAATCCAGTAAAAGTTTCATTTGGCTACTTTGCACTCTCGAGATAATCGTCACCATGTGCCAAATGCAATATTAAAACAGGAATCTGAACACATTCGCGCAAAAATGAAATGACCACAATTTTCTCCAAAACTATAACAGATGCAAACTTGTCCTGTGTGGTGGAGATGAGATTTGATAAAGTAAGTTGAAATCCAGTAAATGTTTCATTTGGCTACTTTGCACTCTCGAGATAATCGTCACCATGTGCCAAATGCAATAAAAAAGGAATCTGAACACATTCGCGCAAAAATGAAATGACCACAATTTTCTCCAAAACTATAACAGATGCAAACTTGTCCTGTGTGGTGGAGATGAGATTTGATAAAGTAAGTGGAAATCCAGTAAAAGTTTCATTTGGCTACTTTGCACTCTCGAGATAATCGTCCCCATGTGCCAAATGCAATATTAAAACAGTAATCTGAACACATTCGCGCAAAAATGAAATGACCACAATTATCTCCAAAACTATAACAGATGCAAACTTGTCCTGTGTGGTGGAGATGAGATTTGATAAAGTAAGTGGAAATCCAGTAAAAGTTTCATTTGGCTACTTTGCACTCTCGAGATAATCGTCACCATGTGCCAAATGTAATATTAAAACAGGAATCTGAACACATTCGCGCAAAAATGAAATGACCACAATTTTCTCCAAAACTATAACAGATGCAAACTTGTCCTGTGTGGTGGAGATGAGATTTGATAAAGTAAGTGGAAATCCAGTAAAAGTTTCATTTGGCTACTTTGCACTCTCGAGATAATCGTCACCATGTGCCAAATGCAATATAAAAGGAATCTGAACACATTCGCGCAAAAATGAAATGACCACAATTTTCTCCAAAACTATAACAGATGCAAACTTGTCCTGTGTGGTGGAGATGAGATTTGATAAAGTAAGTGGAAATCCAGTAAAAGTTTCATTTGGCTACTTTGCACTCTCGAGATAATCGTCACCATGTGCCAAATGCAATCTAAAAGGAATCTGAACACATTCGCGCAAAAATGAAATGACCACAATTTTCTCCAAAACTATAACAGATGCAAACTTGTCCTGTGTGGTGGAGATGAGATTTGATAAAGTAAGTGGAAATCCAGTAAAAGTTTCATTTGGCTACTTTGCACTCTCGAGATAATCGTCACCATGTGCCAAATGCAATATTAAAACAGTAATCTGAACACATTCGCGTAAAAATGAAATGACCACAATTTTCTCCAAAACTATAACAGATGCAAACTTGTCCTGTGTGGTGGAGATGAGATTTGATAAAGTAAGTGGAAATCCAGTAAAAGTTTCATTTGGCTACTTTGCACTCTCGAGATAATCGTCACCATGTGCCAAATGCAATAAAAAAGGAATCTGAACACATTCGCGCAAAAATGAAATGACCACAATTTTCTCCAAAACTATAACAGATGCAAACTTGTCCTGTGTGGTGGAGATGAGATTTGATAAAGTAAGTGGAAATCCAGTAAAAGTTTTATTTGGCTACTTTGCACTCTCGAGATAATCGTCACCATGTGCCAAATGCAATATTAAAACAGTAATCTGAACACATTCGCGCAAAAATGAAATGACCACAATTTTCTCCAAAACTTTAACAGATGCAAACTTGTCCTGTGTGGTGGAGATGAGATTTGATAAAGTAAGTGGAAATCCAGTAAAAGTTTCATTTGGCTACTTTGCACTCTCGAGATAATCGTCACCATGTGCCAAATGCAATAAAAAAGGAATCTGAACACATTCGCGCAAAAATGAAATGACCACAATTTTCTCCAAAACTATAACAGATGCAAACTTGTTCTGTGTGGTGGAGATGAGATTTGATAAAGTAAGTGGAAATCCAGTAAAAGTTTCATTTGGCTACTTTGCACTCTCGAGATAATCGTCACCATGTCCCAAATGCAATAAAAAAGGAATCTGAACACATTCGCGCAAAAATGAAATGACCACAATTTTCTCCTAAACTATAACAGATGCAAACTTGTTCTGTGTGGTGGAGATGAGATTTGATAAAGTAAGTGGAAATCCAGTAAAAGTTTCATTTGGCTACTTTGCACTCTCGAGATAATCGTCACCATGTGCCAAATGCAATAAAAAAGGAATCTTAACACATTCGCGCAAAAATGAAATGACCACAATTTTCTCCAAAACTATAACAGATGCAAACTTGTCCTGTGTGGTGGAGATGAGATTTGATAAAGTAAGTGGAAATCCAGTAAAAGTTTCATTTGGCTACTTTGCACTCTCGAGATAATCGTCACCATGTGCCAAATGCAATATTAAAACAGGAATCTGAACACATTCGCGCAAAAATGAAATGACCACAATTTTCTCCAAAACTATAACAGATGCAAACTTGTCCTGTGTGGTGGAGATGAGATTTGATAAAGTAAGTGGAAATCCAGTAAAAGTTTCATTTGGCTACTTTGCACTCTCGAGATAATCGTCACCATGTGCCAAATGCAATAAAAAAGGAATCTGAACACATTCGCGCAAAAATGAAATGACCACAATTTTCTCCAAAACTATAACAGATGCAAACTTGTCCTGTGTGGTGGAGATGAGATTTGATAAAGTAAGTGGAAATCCAGTAAAAGTTTCATTTGGCTACTTTGCACTCTCGAGATAATCGTCACCATGTGCCAAATGCAATAAAAAAGGAATCTGAACACATTCGCGCAAAAATGAAATGACCACAATTTTCTCCAAAACTATAACAGATGCAAACTTGTCCTGTGTGGTGGAGATGAGATTTGATAAAGTAAGTGGAAATCCAGTAAAAGTTTTATTTGGCTACTTTGCACTCTCGAGATAATCGTCACCATGTGCCAAATGCAATATTAAAACAGTAATCTGAACACATTCGCGCAAAAATGAAATGACCACAATTTTCTCCAAAACTATAACAGATGCAAACTTGTCCTGTGTGGTGGAGATGAGATTTGATAAAGTAAGTGGAAATCCAGTAAAAGTTTCATTTGGCTACTTTGCACTCTCGAGATAATCGTCACCATGTGCCAAATGCAATAAAAAAGGAATCTGAACACATTCGCGCAAAAATGAAATGACCACAATTTTCTCCAAAACTATAACAGATGCAAACTTGTTCTGTGTGGTGGAGATGAGATTTGATAAAGTAAGTGGAAATCCAGTAAAAGTTTCATTTGGCTACTTTGCACTCTCGAGATAATCGTCACCATGTCCCAAATGCAATAAAAAAGGAATCTGAACACATTCGCGCAAAAATGAAATGACCACAATTTTCTCCTAAACTATAACAGATGCAAACTTGTTCTGTGTGGTGGAGATGAGATTTGATAAAGTAAGTGGAAATCCAGTAAAAGTTTCATTTGGCTACTTTGCACTCTCGAGATAATCGTCACCATGTGCCAAATGCAATAAAAAAGGAATCTGAACACATTCGCGCAAAAATGAAATGACCACAATTTTCTCCAAAACTATAACAGATGCAAACGTGTCCTGTGTGGTGGAGATGAGATTTGATAAAGTAAGTGGAAATCCAGTAAAAGTTTCATTTGGCTACTTTGCACTCTCGAGATAATCGTCACCATGTGCCAAATGCAATATTAAAACAGGAATCTGAACACATTCGCGCAAAAATGAAATGACCACAATTTTCTCCAAAACTATAACAGATGCAAACTTGTCCTGTGTGGTGGAGATGAGATTTGATAAAGTAAGTGGAAATCCAGTAAAAGTTTCATTTGGCTACTTTGCACTCTCGAGATAATCGTCACCATGTGCCAAATGCAATAAAAAAGGAATCTGAACACATTCGCGCAAAAATGAAATGACCACAATTTTCTCCAAAACTATAACAGATGCAAACTTGTCCTGTGTGGTGGAGATGAGATTTGATAAAGTAAGTGGAAATCCAGTAAAAGTTTCATTTGGCTACTTTGCACTCTCGAGATAATCGTCACCATGTGCCAAATGCAATAAAAAAAGGAATCTGAACACATTCGCGCAAAAATGAAATGACCACAATTTTCTCCAAAACTATAACAGATGCAAACTTGTCCTGTGTGGTGGAGATGAGATTTAATAAAGTAAGTGGAAATCCAGTAAAAGTTTCATTTGGCTACTTTGCACTCTCGAGATAATCGTCACCATGTGCCAAATGCAATAAAAAAGGAATCTGAACACATTCGCGCAAAAATGAAATGACCACAATTTTCTCCAAAACTATAACAGATGCAAACTTGTCCTGTGTGGTGGAGATGAGATTTGATAAAGTAAGTGGAAATCCAGTAAAAGTTTCATTTGGCTACTTTGCACTCTCGAGATAATCGTCACCATGTGCCAAATGCAATATTAAAACAGTAATCTGAACACATTCGCGCAAAAATGAAATGACCACAATTTTCTCCAAAACTATAACAGGTGCAAACTTGTCCTGTGTGGTGGAGATGAGATTTGATAAAGTAAGTGGAAATCCAGTAAAAGTTTCATTTGGCTACTTTGCACTCTCGAGATAATCGTCACCATGTGCCAAATGCAATATTAAAACAGGAATCTGAACACATTCGCGCAAAAATGAAATGACCACAATTTTCTCCAAAACTATAACAGATGCAAACTTGTCCTGTGTGGTGGAGATGAGATTTGATAAAGTAAGTGGAAATCCAGTAAAAGTTTCATTTGGCTACTTTGCACTCTCGAGATAATCGTCACCATGTGCCAAATGCAATAAAAAAGGAATCTGAACACATTCGCGCAAAAATGAAATGACCACAATTTTCTCCAAAACTATAACAGATGCAAACTTGTCCTGTGTGGTGGAGATGAGATTTGATAAAGTAAGTGGAAATCCAGTAAAAGTTTCATTTGGCTACTTTGCACTCTCGAGATAATCGTCACCATGTGCCAAATGCAATAAAAAAGGAATCTGAACACATTCGCGCAAAAATGAAATGACTACAATATTCTCCAAAACTATAACAGATGCAAACTTGTCCTGTGTGGTGGAGATGAGATTTGATAAAGTAAGTGGAAATCCAGTAAAAGTTTCATTTGGCTACTTTGCACTCTCGAGATAATCGTCACCATGTGCCAAATGCAATATTAAAACAGTAATCTGAACACATTCGCGCAAAAATGAAATGACCACAATTTTCTCCAAAACTATAACAGATGCAAACTTGTCCTGTGTGGTGGAGATGAGATTTGATAAAGTAAGTGGAAATCCAGTAAAAGTTTCATTTGGCTACTTTGCACTCTCGAGATAATCGTCACCATGTGCCAAATGCAATAAAAAAGGAATCTGAACACATTCGCGCAAAAATGAAATGACCACAATTTTCTCCAAAACTATAACAGATGCAAACTTGTTCTGTGTGGTGGAGATGAGATTTGATAAAGTAAGTGGAAATCCAGTAAAAGTTTCATTTGGCTACTTTGCACTCTCGAGATAATCGTCACCATGTGCCAAATGCAATAAAAAAGGAATCTGAACACATTCGCGCAAAAATGAAATGACCACAATTTTCTCCTAAACTATAACAGATGCAAACTTGTTCTGTGTGGTGGAGATGAGATTTGATAAAGTAAGTGGAAATCCAGTAAAAGTTTCATTTGGCTACTTTGCACTCTCGAGATAATCGTCACCATGTGCCAAATGCAATAAAAAAGGAATCTGAACACATTCGCGCAAAAATGAAATGACCACAATTTTCTCCAAAACTATAACAGATGCAAACTTGTCCTGTGTGGTGGAGATGAGATTTGATAAAGTAAGTGGAAATCCAGTAAAAGTTTCATTTGGCTACTTTGCACTCTCGAGATAATCGTCACCATGTGCCAAATGCAATATTAAAACAGGAATCTGAACACATTCGCGCAAAAATGAAATGACCACAATTTTCTCCAAAACTATAACAGATGCAAACTTGTCCTGTGTGGTGGAGATGAGATTTGATAAAGTAAGTGGAAATCCAGTAAATGTTTCATTTGGCTACTTTGCACTCTCGAGATAATCGTCACCATGTGCCAAATGCAATAAAAAAGGAATCTGAACACATTCGCGCAAAAATGAAATGACCACAATTTTCCCCAAAACTATAACAGATGCAAACTTGTCCTGTGTGGTGGAGATGAGATTTGATAAAGTAAGTGGAAATCCAGTAAAAGTTTCATTTGGCTACTTTGCACTCTCGAGATAATCGTCACCATGTGCCAAATGCAATAAAAAAGGAATCTGAACACATTCGCGCAAAAATGAAATGACCACAATTTTCTCCAAAACTATAACAGATGCAAACTTGTCCTGTGTGGTGGAGATGAGATTTGATAAAGTAAGTGGAAATCCAGTAAAAGTTTCATTTGGCTACTTTGCACTCTCGAGATAATCGTCACCATGTGCCAAATGCAATAAAAAAGGAATCTTAACACATTCGCGCAAAAATGAAATGACCACAATTTTCTCCAAAACTATAACAGATGCAAACTTGTCCTGTGTGGTGGAGATGAGATTTGATAAAGTAAGTGGAAATCCAGTAAAAGTTTCATTTGGCTACTTTGCACTCTCGAGATAATCGTCACCATGTGCCAAATGCAATAAAAAAGGAATCTGAACACATTCGCGCAAAAATGAAATGACCACAATTTTCTCCAAAACTATAACAGATGCAAACTTGTTCTGTGTGGTGGAGATGAGATTTGATAAAGTAAGTGGAAATCCAGTAAAAGTTTCATTTGGCTACTTTGCACTCTCGAGATAATCGTCACCATGTGCCAAATGCAATAAAAAAGGAATCTGAACACATTCGCGCAAAAATGAAATGACCACAATTTTCTCCTAAACTATAACAGATGCAAACTTGTTCTGTGTGGTGGAGATGAGATTTGATAAAGTAAGTGGAAATCCAGTAAAAGTTTCATTTGGCTACTTTGCACTCTCGAGTAGAGTTGAGCGCGGTTCGTGGTTCGTGGTTCTCCAGTTCGCGGCTCGAGTGATTTTGGGGCATGTTCTAGATCGAACTAGAACTCGAGCTTTTTGCAAAAGCTCGATAGTTCTAGAAACGTTCGAGAACGGTTCTAGCAGCCAAAAAACAGCTAAATCCTAGCTTGGTTTCTGCTGTAATAGTGTAAGTCACTCTGTGAATCAAACTATTATCACATTTCAGTGTATAGTGTGCGTGAACAGCGCCTTCAGATCACTGCTGTTTCTATAATGGCGATCGCCATTTTTTTTTTTTTTTCTTGTCTTCCTTCCCTAAGCGCGCGCGTCTTGTGGGGCGGGCCAGCATGTCAGCCAATCACAGACACACACACACCTAAGTGGACTTTGAGCCAGAGAAGCAACGGCATGTGTGATAGGATCTGCATGTCACATGTCCCTGCATTATAAAACCGGACATTTTCTTCACGAACGCAATTATCTGCCTTCTGCGTCTTTGGTGTCAGACATCAGTGTCGCAGCTCCGTCCTCCTGAGTCCTATAGCCGATACAGCTGTATGCGCTGCATACACAGCGTTAGACAGCTTAGGGAGAGCACATTCTAGCAGTCCTTTTAAGGGCTCAAAGCGGCAGGGTCAGAGAGCCATAAGTGACAGGTCCTGCAAACAGCAACAGCGTCTGTGTAGCCCAGGTCAGGGATTTCCTCCCTGCATTTCACCATTAGGAGGGAATAGAAAGGCAGGCTTCCATTCCTCTACCCAGAGCATCACAATCCTGCCACTGTACCCTCTTGTCCTCTGCACACTCCAACTCATTCTAAGTAAGCCATTATACTAGCAAACACTCAGTGTACCTAGTGGCATCCTAAACGTGGCTATTGGACTTTGCTATAGTCCCACTAGTGCAAAGACATTAGCAGAGCACATCTGCCTGCATTGCACACTCCAAGTTTTTTAAACTAAGCAATTTTACTAGCAAACACTCAGTGTACCTAGTGGCATCCTATACGTGGCTATTGGACTTTGCTATAGTCCCACTAGTGCAAAGACATTTGCAGAGCACGTCTGCCTGCATTGCACACTACAACTTTTTTAAACTAAGCAATTTTACTAGCAAACACTCAGTGTCCCTAGTGGCATCCTATATGTGGCTATTGGACTTTGCTATAGTCCCACTAGTGCAAAGACATTTGTAGAGCACGTCTGCCTGCATTGCACACTACAACTTTTTTAAACTAAGCAATTTTACTAGCAAACACTCAGTGTACCTAGTGGCATCCTATACGTGGCTATTGGACTTTGCTATAGTCCCACTAGTGCCAAGACATTTGCAGAGCGCATCTGCCTGCGTTGCACACTCCAACTAATTATAACGAAGCCATTATACTAGCAAACACTCAGTGTACCTAGTGGCATCCTATACGTGGCTATTGGACTTTGCTATAGTCCCACTAGTGCAAAGACATTAGCAGAGCACATCTGCCTGCATTGCACACTCCAAGTTTTTTAAACTAAGCAATTTTACTAGCAAACACTCAGTGTACCTAGTGGCATCCTATACGTGGCTATTGGACTTTGCTATAGTCCCACTAGTGCAAAGACATTTGCAGAGCACGTCTGCCTGCATTGCACACTACAACTTTTTTAAACTAAGCAATTTTACTAGCAAACACTCAGTGTACCTAGTGGCATCCTATACGTGGCTATTGGACTTTGCTATAGTCCCACTAGTGCAAAGACATTTGCAGAGCACGTCTGCCTGCATTGCACACTACAACTTTTTTAAACTAAGCAATTTTACTAGCAAACACTCAGTGTACCTAGTGGCATCCTAAACGTGGCTATTGGACTTTGCTATAGTCCCACTAGTGCAAAGACATTAGCAGAGCACATCTGCCTGCATTGCACACTCCAAGTTTTTTAAACTAAGCAATTTTACTAGCAAACACTCAGTGTACCTAGTGGCATCCTATACGTGGCTATTGGACTTTGCTATAGTCCCACTAGTGCAAAGACATTTGCAGAGCACGTCTGCCTGCATTGCACACTACAACTTTTTTAAACTAAGCAATTTTACTAGCAAACACTCAGTGTACCTAGTGGCATCCTATACGTGGCTATTGGACTTTGCTATAGTCCCACTAGTGCAAAGACATTTGCAGAGCACGTCTGCCTGCATTGCACACTACAACTTTTTTAAACTAAGCAATTTTACTAGCAAACACTCAGTGTACCTAGTGGCATCCTATACGTGGCTATTGGACTTTGCTATAGTCCCACTAGTGCCAAGACATTTGCAGAGCGCATCTGCCTGCGTTGCACACTCCAACTAATTATAACGAAGCCATTATACTAGCAAACACTCAGTGTACCTAGTGGCATCCTATACGTGGCTATTGGACTTTTGTCAATTCACAGTATTGGAACGTTATTTGCATGACATCTGCCTGCATTGCACACTCTAACTTTTTTAAACTCAGCCATTATACTAGCAAACACTCACTGTACCTAGTTGTATCCTAAACGTGGCTATTGTACTTTTGTCAATTCACAGTATTGGAACGTTATTTGCAGGACATCTGCCTGCATTGCACACTCAAACTTTTTTAAACTCAGCCATTATACTAGCAAACACTCACTGTACCTAGTTGTATCCTAAACGTGGCTATTGTACTTTTGTCAATTCACAGTATTGGAACGTTATTTGCAGGACATCTGCCTGCATTGCACACTCAAACTTTTTTAAACTCAGCCATTATACTAGCAAACACTCACTGTACCTAGTTGTATCCTAAACGTGGCTATTGTACTTTTGTCAATTCACAGTATTGGAACGTTATTTGCAGGACATCTGCCTGCCTTGCACACTCAAACTTTTTTAAACTCAGCCATTATACTAGCAAACACTCACTGTACCTAGTTGTATCCTAAACGTGGCTATTGTACTTTTGTCAATTCACAGTATTGGAACGTTATTTGCAGGACGTCTGCCTGCATTGCACACTCAAACTTTTTTAAACTCAGCCATTATACTAGCAAACACTCACTGTACCTAGTTGTATCCTAAACGTGGCTATTGTACTTTTGTCAATTCACAGTATTGGAACGTTATTTGCAGCACGTCTGCCTGCATTGCACACTCAAACTTTTTTAAACTCAGCCATTATACTAGCAAACACTCACTGTACCTAGTTGTATCCTAAACGTGGCTATTGTACTTTTGTCAATTCACAGTATTGGAACGTTATTTGCAGGACATCTGCCTGCCTTGCACACTCAAACTTGTTTAAACTCAGCCATTATACTAGCAAACACTCACTGTACCTAGTTGTATCCTAAACGTGGCTATTGTACTTTTGTCAATTCACAGTATTGGAACGTTATTTGCAGGACGTCTGCCTGCATTGCACACTCAAACTTTTTTAAACTCAGCCATTATACTAGCAAACACTCCCTGTACCTAGTTGTATCCTAAACGTGGCTATTGTACTTTTGTCAATTCACAGTATTGGAACGTTATTTGCAGCACGTCTGCCTGCATTGCACACTCAAACTTTTTTAAACTCAGCCATTATACTAGCAAACACTCACTGTACCTAGTTGTATCCTAAACGTGGCTATTGTACTTTTGTCAATTCACAGTATTGGAACGTTATTTGCAGGACGTCTGCCTGCATTGCACACTCAAACTTTTTTAAACTCAGCCATTATACTAGCAAACACTCACTGTACCTAGTTGTATCCTAAACGTGGCTATTGTACTTTTGTCAATTCACAGTATTGGAACGTTATTTGCAGCACGTCTGCCTGCATTGCACACTCAAACTTTTTTAAACTCAGCCATTATACTAGCAAACACTCACTGTACCTAGTTGTATCCTAAACGTGGCTATTGTACTTTTGTCAATTCACAGTATTGGAACGTTATTTGCAGGACATCTGCCTGCATTGCACACTCAAACTTTTTTAAACTCAGCCATTATACTAGCAAACACTCACTGTACCTAGTTGTATCCTAAACGTGGCTATTGTACGTTTGTCAATTCACAGTATTGGAACGTTATTTGCAGCACGTCTGCCTGCATTGCACACTCAAACTTTTTTAAACTTAGCCATTATACTAGCAAACACTCACTGTACCTAGTTGTATCCTAAACGTGGCTATTGTACTTTTGTCAATTCACAGTATTGGAACGTTATTTGCAGCACGTCTGCCTGCATTGCACACTCAAACTTTTTTAAACTCAGCCATTATACTAGCAAACACTCACTGTACCTAGTTGTATCGTAAACGTGGCTATTGTACTTTTGTCAATTCACAGTATTGGAACGTTATTTGCAGGACATCTGCCTGCCTTGCACACTCAAACTTTTTTAAACTCAGCCATTATACTAGCAAACACTCACTGTACCTAGTTGTATCCTAAACGTGGCTATTGTACTTTTGTCAATTCACAGTATTGGAACGTTATTTGCAGCACGTCTGCCTGCATTGCACACTCAAACTTTTTTAAACTCAGCCATTATACTAGCAAACACTCACTGTACCTAGTTGTATCGTAAACGTGGCTATTGTACTTTTGTCAATTCACAGTATTGGAACGTTATTTGCAGCACGTCTGCCTGCATTGCACACTCAAACTTTTTTAAACTCAGCCATTATACTAGCAAACACTCACTGTACCTAGTTGTATCCTAAACGTGGCTATTGTACTTTTGTCAATTCACAGTATTGGAACGTTATTTGCAGGACATCTGCCTGCATTGCACACTCAAACTTTTTTAAACTCAGCCATTATACTAGCAAACACTCACTGTACCTAGTTGTATCCTAAACGTGGCTATTGTACTTTTGTCAATTCACACTACTGCAAATCTATGTGCAGCACCTCTGCATGACAACCTCGTGCTCTGTTTTTAATAAGCTATAATGATAGCACAAAATACTGCCATTTTGTGGCATCATAGAACTGGCTGTTGTATTCCATTAGTGCCCCACTGGTGACAAGCTATTTTTACCACCTCTACATCACACCCTCATGCACATTTTGCTACGCTAATGTTATAGCAAACTCATGGAATTCATTGCTGCATTTCATAATTTGGAGGGATAGAAAGTCAGGCTTCCTTTAGCTTTTCCTTCTGTTCATAGACAGCATCTCCAAGACAAATTTCCCCTCCACGTCTAAGTGTGGAGAGGCAGCTAGTGCGCATGCGTGTGCCGATGTACCCCAGCTGCAGCATAATTACAGTGTTTCGCCTAGTGAGTATGCTCAGCCTGACTGTGCCATTCCTGACGCTAAGTTTTCATTTCGGGATACAGCGCATGCTCCCACACTAAGTGTGAAAAGCCTCTTTGCACAGGTGCTTGCATTCCGTGCCGGGTATAAGTCCTGTTTTGGGCATAGACACCATGCTAAAGCTGATAGTCTTTTTTCAGAGACTATATTTCATGCTACTGAGCATGCTCAGGCACTTCCTGCATCAGAGACTAGGTCCGGTAATGAACTCTTTGGCCCTGGCCCTGATGTGGGGGTCCCATATAGACCACAGGGCATCAGGTGTCCTCCCAAATGGCTTGCAGAGGCCCACACCTATGACTTGTCACCGCATTATTGATGCTCAGACGATGACTGGTGAGGTGTTTGGGTCATGGCAGCCATGAGGTCATCATTGAAGTTGCGTTTCCAAATAGGACGCTAGTTATGCCACTCATGACGTGTCACTCTACTTTTGTCTCCAGGAGGTGCATTGTGGTTCACCCTGGTTTGGGGCAGACCCAGGTTATAAAAGGGGCTGGAGCCAACAAGGAGGTGCGCAGTCTTCTATTATGCTCCGAAAGAGCACACCTCCATGTGTTGAACCCATTGCGGCTTTAGGCCAGAGGTAGGCAGGGATCGGGTGGTGGATGCAGGCCACCACCACAGTTGGTAACGCAGAACGGTTAAGACCAGCTCCTGTCCTAACAGTCCTGCTTGTGCAGCCCAGTGGCATTAACAGGCCTGCTGCTGCTGATGCGCCTGCTGTCCACAGGTGTGGCCCCTACGCACACGGTCAGCGTACTCAATGGCCCCTGTGTTGTTAACAGGGAGTTCCTGGGCTGGGTGGGCATGTGGACCCTGTGACGCTAACAGGGCTCACAGTCTCCAGATCCGAATGGCGTCTAACTCGGTTCAGGCTACTATTAGTTTCATAGCCACACAGCTCTGTATCCTCCACCAAACCTTTAAGTTGCCAACCTCTCCTTTTCCAACTGGGAGCACGGTGGACACTGACTGCTGATGGGGATATATACCTTTCTCTTTCTTTTCTTATTAATTTTCGTTATATAGCGGTCACAGATTATATACCACTTTATCCAAATCTGCCAGTCCCACTGTAACAGATGTTGTTTCTTCAGCAAATGTTACAGTTGCTTAACCACCAAATCCACGGACCAAAACTTTTTTCCCCTTTCCAACACACCTGTTCCCCTTTCCAACAGCATCTGTCCTTTTTCAACTCATTTTGGGATATGACCAAAAGTGCAACTGTGCAGGGACACCGTACTCAACGCCATCTCAGCACAGCAGCCATCCCTTGGTCCCTCCGATGTGGACAAGTAAAAGACCATTTCCTCCTATCCATGACAAAGCGTTGAGATTCACTCTGTGCAGCACTGGTGTTTAGTGGACAAGTAGATCTAAGATTGCGTACCACATTCTGCAGATACTCCTGTATACGTGCGTCTATTTCTATGGCAGGAATTAGTTCGCCAAATTTTGTCTTGTACCGGGGATCTAACAGTGTGGCAACCCAGTATTCAGGATTAGTTCAAATTCATACAATCCGAGGGTCATGTAGGTAGTGCAGCAAGAAGGCGCTCATGTGTCTTGTGCATCCAGGAGGACCAAGTCCTTGGTGTGTTGGTGGCAGAGAGGTGAGAATCGTGCATCCTTCCTCTGCCCTCTCCCCCCAACCTCGCACAACCGAAATGTGAGCAAGCTCTCACTCATCTGCTGAGTCTTCCATGCCCATCGCCAGTTCGTCCTCCATTTCTTCATGGGCTCCTGCACTTTCATCAACACTTTTTGCTGATACTATGCGCCCTTGTTAATCCCTCTCTCTCACCATGACTGCCGCATAGGTGCCGCTGACCATCTGGACCTCGTAGATCTTGTTATCCCTTCCGCATATGACTCCTCCTGTACTTCCTCCCCTTCCTCTTGTCCCAACACCTGACTCCGAATAATAATTACAGTGTGCTCCATCATGTAGATGACCAGAATTGTCACGCTGAGAATGACATTGCCAGTGCTAAACATCTTCGTCGACATTTCAAAACTGTGTAGCAGGGTGCATAGGTCCTTGATCTGACACCACTCCAGCAGCGTGATCTGCACCACCTCTGGATCAAGTTATCCCAGGCTATATGTCTTACCGTATTTCAGCAGGGCTCTGCGGTGCTGCCACACACGCTGCAACATGTGCAGATTCCAATTCCTGCGTGTCGAAACATCGCATTTACGGCGTTTAACTGCCAGACCCTAAGACTTCCGGAGTGATGAAAGTTGTTGAGCTGCTGTGTGCGCACGATGGAAGTGAGCACATAGCGAGCGTGCCCACTGCACAAGGCCATGTAGGCCATGATGGTGTTTTAAAAATTGCTGGCGAATTCGGTTCAACACGTGAGCCCTAAAAGGCACGTGTGTCACATTGCCCTGAGGATGGCCCGCAGCCAGGTTTGCATCATTGCCGCACACGGCTGTTAAGTCACCAACGGAGTCCGCTCCGTCAATTTGTACTCCGGTCGCCAGGTGACAACGTGTTCCTTTCATGAATAGTGCTGATGATGGGAGAGTAGTCGATGCCAGCGGCGCAGGTGGACGCAGGTTATGCTCACCCACTGGGCTGCATTACCTTGACAGATGCAGAATCTCTGGCTGAATGTAGCTGGTGGGTATCTCACAGATGAAATACCATCATTCAGCTACAACCAATGGGAAGACACCACACCCTTTTTTATGCCCATCCTGTCTGCAGACCACTGCCAGACATAGCTATGAACCTCTGGTTAATTTTACCCCCAGTTCAGTTTTATGATTTTGTGTGCTTGTTACCTGACTACTTTTCCTGCTTGCTGTTTATGTACCTTGTTGGCCGATACGCATTTCACCTCTGCTTGTTTTCTGATTCTTTCCTGGCCGTCCCATTCTGTTCCTGTTCCTCAATTAATGTTTTGACCCTGCCTGACTACTATTCTCTGTAATAGCGGTGTGACTCACATTTCCCATACATTTCAAAGTAAAACTTTGACCGCCTGATGGCATTGAGCTCTGCTGCCAGCATAGTAAGGAGGTGTGTGGTAGTCCTTGTGCGCAGTTGCAAGGAAGGGTGGCCTGACCACACAGGGTTTGCGCCAAGGTAGAGGACCCACACGAGGTTGAAGAGGCAGAAGCAGTGTATTAACTTCTACATACAGAACAAGGATTGAAACAACTCGTGGGGACGGCAAGACTTGTACAGCAGACCCTTCTCCATCTCTCACCATAGTTTGCCAGTGCCCAGTCAGTGACATGTAATGACCCTGTCTATGCTTACTGGTCCAAGTATCTGTGTTGAAATGCACCCTGTCGCACACAGATTTTCTCAAGGAAGTGGTGATGTTGTGTGCGACATGCTGGTGTAGCGCGGGCATGCTTTTCTTGGAGAAGCAGTGGTGATTGGGCATCTGGTACTGGGGCACAGCGACAGACATAAGGTCTGTAAAATCCTGTGTGTCCACTACGCGTAAAGGCAGCATTTCGGTAGCCAACAGCTTACAGAGGGATAGAGTCAACCACTTAGCTTTGTCATGGGTCGCAGTAAGTGGCCTTTTATTTGACCACATCTGAGGGACAGAGATCTGGCTGCTGTCTGTAGACGGTGTTGAGTAGGGTGTCCCTGGAAAAATGCAGGTTTGTGAGAAAAGTGCAGGCGGAGACATGATGTTGCCTTCATCTTGCCTTCAGATCTGTTCATCTTGTATCATTTTTAAAAAACACAGCAAGCAAGGGTTACTCCAAGCGGAGTCTACCTTTTTTCCCCAAATTGGGCACACAGACACCCCATCAGTGGCAGGACTTGTGCCCTAGTTGCAAACAGGATGTTTTGATTTGCATCAAGCACATTCCAAATCCACAAGCATTTACTCTCCCCAGGATGACACAGGGGTAGTAAATTCCTTCTGGATCCATGACTTGTTCATTTTGATGAACGTCAGTCTGTCCACATTGTCACTGGACAGACGCGTGCGCTTATCTGTCAGCACACACCCAGCAGCACTGAAGACACGTTCAGAGACAACGCTGGCAGCTGGACACGACAAAATCTTCAAGGCGTAACTGGAGAGCTCTTGACATTTTTCTAGATTTGAAGCACAAAAGGAGCAAGGCTCCATTTGCAAAGTCATTGCATCGATGTTCATTTGGAGATACTCCTGTATCATCCTCTCCATCCGTTGACTATGTGACACACTTGATGTCTCTGGTGGCCTTGCAAAGGAGGGTCTAAAAAAATTATGAAAAGATTCCATAAAATTGCTACCAGCACCAGATACGGTCCTACTGGTACGGGTAGACTGTTGAAGATGACGAGGCCGTCCCATGTTTGTCAAGTTACAACTGCACGGTTGTTTGGTGGAAAAGCCGAGCTAAGATCGAGTAACAGCTTCTGCTGATACTCCTGCATACGTGCGTCCCTTTCTATGGGTGGAATTATGTCACAAAATTTGGACTTGTCCCGGGGATCTAATAGTGTGGCAAGCCAGTAGTCATCATCACTTCTAATTTTGACAATACGAGGGTCATGTTGGAGGTAGTGCAACAAGAAGGCACTCATGTGTCTTGCGCAGCCATGCGGACCAAGTCCACGCTGTGTTTGTGGCATAGAGGTGCTAACCGTTCTTTCTTCCTCTGTCATCTCCCCCCAACCTCTTTCAACTTAAATTTGACCAAGGTCCCCCTCATCAGCTGAGTCTTCCATGTCCATGGACAGTTCATCCTCCATATCTTCATGTCCTCCTGCACCTTCCTCAACATCTCGCCTGCTACCATGCGCCCTTGTTGATCCCTGTCCCCCATGGTCCCATGCCTGCCGCGTTGGTGATGATGAACGTCTGGACCTTGGTGATGTTGTTGTGTCTTGCGCATATGAATCCTCCTGTAGTTCCTCCCCTTCCTGTTGTCCCACCCCCTGACTCCGAATAGTGTTTAGCGTGTGCTCCAGCATGTAAATGACTGTAATCGTCATGCTGATAATGGCATTGTCAGCGCTAAACATATTCGTCGCCATGTCGAAACTGTGCAGAAGGGTGCATAGGTCCGTGATCTGAGATCACTCCATCAGGGTGATCTGCCCCACCTCTGCATCTCGTTGGCCCAGGCTATACGTCATGACGTATTGCACGAGGGCTCTGCGGTGCTGCCACAGTCACTGTAACATGTGGAGAGTTGAATTCCAGCGTGTCGCCACATCGCATTTCAGGCGATGAACCGGCAGGCCGAAAGACTTCTGGAGCGATGCAAGTCGCTCAGCTGCGGCGCTTGAACGGCGGAAGTGAGCACTGCAGACAGTTTCCGTGCCCTGGTCAGAAGGCCATCTAGGCCGGGATAGTGTGTTAAAAATTGCTGGACAACAAGGTTCAACACGTGAGCCATACAAGGCACGTGTGTCACCTTGCCCAGGCGAAGGGCCGCACCCAGGTTTGCAGCATTGTCGCACACGGCCTTACCAGGCTGCAGGTTGAGTGGAGACAACCATTTATTAAACTCGGACCGCAGAGCTGACCACAACTCCTCAGCTGTGTGACTCTTATTCCCAAGACATGTCAAGCTAAAGACCGCCTGATGCCGTTGCGCTCTGCTGCCAGCTTAGTAATGAGGGGTGCGTGATTCCTTCTGCGCAGTGAGAACGCTGGTGGCCTGACCAGGCAGGCTTGGGGCGGAGGTGGAGGACCCAGATGAGGTGGAGGATGCAGAAGCAGTGGCGGAACTTGGACAGACAGAGGATTGACACACAAGTCGTGGGGACGGCAAGACTTGTGCAGCAGACCCTTCACCATCTATCACCATAGTTACCCAGTGCCCAGTCAGCGACATGTAACGTCCCTGTCCATGCTTACTGGTCCAAGTATCGGTGCTGAAATTCACCCGTTCACACACAGAGTTTCTCAAGGAAGCGGTGATATTGTGTGCGACATGCTGGTGTAGCGCGGGCACACCTTTCTTAGAGAAGTAGTGGCGACTAGGCATCTGGTACTGGGGCACAGCGACAGATATAAGGTCTCTAAAATCCTGTGTGTCCACTAGGCGGAAAGGCAGCATTTCTGTAGCCAACAGCTTACAGAGGGATAGAGTCAACCTCTTCGCTTTGTCATGGGTCGAAGGAAGTGGCCTTTTATTTGACCACATCTGAGGGACAGAGATCTGGCTGCTGTGTGTAGACGGTGTTGAGTAGGGTGTCCCTGGAAAAATGCAGCTTTGGGAGGAAAGTGCAGGCGGAGACATGATGTTGCCTTCATCCAAAGTTGGTGCTATCGATGTCTGAGAGAGCTGTACACACTCACTTGTTTCCCCTTCCAAACCAACTGACGACCTACCAAGCAAACTGCCTGTTGCGGTTACAGTGGTGGAAGTTGTGGGTGGAAAAACAGGTGTGACAGCTGTCCCCACAGTCCTAGAAGATGACGAGCGCGCGGATGCCCTGGAAGGGGCAGGCGGTGGATGGTTGGCTCCACTAGGCCGCATTGCAGCACGGTGAGCTTCCCACCAGGCCATATGATATTTATTCATGTGACGAT
The DNA here is from genome assembly GCF_048569485.1 of Anomaloglossus baeobatrachus. Classification (NCBI taxonomy): domain Eukaryota; kingdom Metazoa; phylum Chordata; class Amphibia; order Anura; family Aromobatidae; genus Anomaloglossus; species Anomaloglossus baeobatrachus. The sequence goes on along the minus strand of NW_027442008.1, from coordinate 12,083 downwards.
TCATGGAAGAAGTTGTCAAACTGCTGAGGTTTTGACCTCTACTAAGATAACCATGGCAAATGTTACAGATCACATAATTTGGCCGATCTTTTTTTATGTCAAAAAAGGACCAGGCTAGGCAAGGCTTAGAGGCCATGCGACCTGTTGATCCACCCCGAATAATGCTCAGAGGCAGAGTGGTGGCTGAGGATGCAGTTGTAGACGTGCTACCAGTGCTCCGACTGTGTCCAGGAAGGCGCCAGGTTACTTCGACGTCGGTTGCATCCTCCTCCACCGCCTCTATTGACCTCCTCGAGTGTCTGACTGTGGGTTGACAGTAGGTGGGATCTAGAACTTCATCATCAATTGTTGTGTTTGCACTCCCCTCCCCCTCAGACCGAGTTTCTTCTTGCCCTGACCGAATATTTAAGTTGTCATCCCAATCGGGTATCTGCGTCTCATCTTCATCAGTATGTTCCTCATTGCCTATAACCACAGTTGTTGGAAAGGCAGCATTTTGGTAGCCAACAGTTTGCATTTTATGAAAGTCAACCTCCAAGCCATGTCATGCCCTTCTAAAAGCATGTATAACACAGCGAGGGGACTCCAACCACAGTCTCCCTCGTTGCCACTCACTGGGCCACACACACCCCACTTGACTGGCATCGGTTGAGCCCCCTTTTGAAAAAGAAAAAGATGCTTTGCATGAAGCACTCTCAAAAATACGCGTGCCTTTCCCGTCCCCTGGCTGACCCCGGGGAAGAAAAGTCCTCTGAGAGCCATGACTTGTTCATCTTGGTTCTTTTAGAAACACAGCGAGGGGACTCCAACCACAGTCTCCCTCGTTGCCACTCACTGGGCCACACACACCCCACTTGACTGGCATCGGTTGAGCCCCCTTTTGAAAAAGAAAAAGATGCTTTGCATGAAGCACTCTCAAAAATACGCGTGCCTTTCCCGTCCCCTGGCTGACCCCGGGGAAGAAAAGTCCTCTGAGAGCCATGACTTGTTCATCTTGGTTCTTTTAGAAACACAGCGAGGGGACTCCAACCACAGTCTCCCTCGTTGCCACTCACTGGGCCACACACACCCCACTTGACTGGCATCGGTTGAGCCCCCTTTTGAAAAAGAAAAAGATGCTTTGCATGAAGCACTCTCAAAAATACGCGTGCCTTTCCCGTCCCCTGGCTGACCCCGGGGAAGAAAAGTCCCCTGAGAGCCATGACTTGTTCATCTTGGTTCTTTTAGAAACACAGCGAGGGGACTCCAACCACAGTCTCCCTCGTTGCCACTCACTGGGCCACACACACCCCACTTGACTGGCATCTGTTGAGCCCCCTTTTGAAAAAGAAAAAGATGCTTTGCATGAAGCACTCTCAAAAATACGCGTGCCTTTCCCGTCCCCTGGCTGACCCCGGGGAAGAAAAGTCCTCTGAGAGCCATGACTTGTTCATCTTGGTTCTTTTAGAAACACAGCGAGGGGACTCCAACCACAGTCTCCCTCGTTGCCACTCACTGGGCCACACACACCCCACTTGACTGGCATCGGTTGAGCCCCCTTTTGAAAAAGAAAAAGATGCTTTGCATGAAGCACTCTCAAAAATACGCGTGCCTTTCCCGTCCCCTGGCTGACCCCGGGGAAGAAAAGTCCTCTGAGAGCCATGACTTGTTCATCTTGGTTCTTTTAGAAACACAGCGAGGGGACTCCAACCACAGTCTCCCTCGTTGCCACTCACTGGGCCACACACACCCCACTTGACTGGCATCGGTTGAGCCCCCTTTTGAAAAAGAAAAAGATGCTTTGCATGAAGCACTCTCAAAAATACGCGTGCCTTTCCCGTCCCCTGGCTGACCCCGGGGAAGAAAAGTCCTCTGAGAGCCATGACTTGTTCATCTTGGTTCTTTTAGAAACACAGCGAGGGGACTCCAACCACAGTCTCCCTCGTTGCCACTCACTGGGCCACACACACCCCACTTGACTGGCATCGGTTGAGCCCCCTTTTGAAAAAGAAAAAGATGCTTTGCATGAAGCACTCTCAAAAATACGCGTGCCTTTCCCGTCCCCTGGCTGACCCCGGGGAAGAAAAGTCCTCTGAGAGCCATGACTTGTTCATCTTGGTTCTTTTAGAAACACAGCGAGGGGACTCCAACCACAGTCTCCCTCGTTGCCACTCACTGGGCCACACACACCCCACTTGACTGGCATCGGTTGAGCCCCCTTTTGAAAAAGAAAAAGATGCTTTGCATGAAGCACTCTCAAAAATACGCGTGCCTTTCCCGTCCCCTGGCTGACCCCGGGGAAGAAAAGTCCTCTGAGAGCCATGACTTGTTCATCTTGGTTCTTTTAGAAACACAGCGAGGGGACTCCAACCACAGTCTCCCTCGTTGCCACTCACTGGGCCACACACACCCCACTTGACTGGCATCGGTTGAGCCCCCTTTTGAAAAAGAAAAAGATGCTTTGCATGAAGCACTCTCAAAAATACGCGTGCCTTTCCCGTCCCCTGGCTGACCCCGGGGAAGAAAAGTCCTCTGAGAGCCATGACTTGTTCATCTTGGTTCTTTTAGAAGCACAGCGAGGGGACTCCAACCACAGTCTCCCTCGTTGCCACTCACTGGGCCACACACACCCCACTTGACTGGCATCGGTTGAGCCCCCTTTTGAAAAAGAAAAAGATGCTTTGCATGAAGCACTCTCAAAAATACGCGTGCCTTTCCCGTCCCCTGGCTGACCCTGGGGAAGAAAAGTCCTCTGAGAGCCATGACTTGTTCATTTTGGTTCTTTTAGAAACACAGCGAGGGGACTCCAACCACAGTCTCCCTCGTTGCCACTCACTGGGCCACACACACCCCACTTGACTGGCATCGGTTGAGCCCCCTTTTGAAAAAGAAAAAGATGCTTTGCATGAAGCACTCTCAAAAATACGCGTGCCTTTCCCGTCCCCTGGCTGACCCCGGGGAAGAAAAGTCCTCTGAGAGCCATGACTTGTTCATCTTGGTTCTTTTAGAAACACAGCGAGGGGACTCCAACCACAGTCTCCCTCGTTGCCACTCACTGGGCCACACACACCCCACTTGACTGGCATCGGTTGAGCCCCCTTTTGAAAAAGAAAAAGATGCTTTGCATGAAGCACTCTCAAAAATACGCGTGCCTTTCCCGTCCCCTGGCTGACCCCGGGGAAGAAAAGTCCTCTGAGAGCCATGACTTGTTCATCTTGGTTCTTTTAGAAACACAGCGAGGGGACTCCAACCACAGTCTCCCTCGTTGCCACTCACTGGGCCACACACACCCCACTTGACTGGCATCGGTTGAGCCCCCTTTTGAAAAAGAAAAAGATGCTTTGCATGAAGCACTCTCAAAAATACGCGTGCCTTTCCCGTCCCCTGGCTGACCCCGGGGAAGAAAAGTCCTCTGAGAGCCATGACTTGTTCATCTTGGTTCTTTTAGAAACACAGCGAGGGGACTCCAACCACAGTCTCCCTCGTTGCCACTCACTGGGCCACACACACCCCACTTGACTGGCATCGGTTGAGCCCCCTTTTGAAAAAGAAAAAGATGCTTTGCATGAAGCACTCTCAAAAATACGCGTGCCTTTCCCGTCCCCTGGCTGACCCCGGGGAAGAAAAGTCCTCTGAGAGCCATGACTTGTTCATCTTGGTTCTTTTAGAAACACAGCGAGGGGACTCCAACCACAGTCTCCCTCGTTGCCACTCACTGGGCCACACACACCCCACTTGACTGGCATCGGTTGAGCCCCCTTTTGAAAAAGAAAAAGATGCTTTGCATGAAGCACTCTCAAAAATACGCGTGCCTTTCCCGTCCCCTGGCTGACCCCGGGGAAGAAAAGTCCTCTGAGAGCCATGACTTGTTCATCTTGGTTCTTTTAGAAACACAGCGAGGGGACTCCAACCACAGTCTCCCTCGTTGCCACTCACTGGGCCACACACACCCCACTTGACTGGCATCGGTTGAGCCCCCTTTTGAAAAAGAAAAAGATGCTTTGCATGAAGCACTCTCAAAAATACGCGTGCCTTTCCCGTCCCCTGGCTGACCCCGGGGAAGAAAAGTCCTCTGAGAGCCATGACTTGTTCATCTTGGTTCTTTTAGAAACACAGCGAGGGGACTCCAACCACAGTCTCCCTCGTTGCCACTCACTGGGCCACACACACCCCACTTGACTGGCATCGGTTGAGCCCCCTTTTGAAAAAGAAAAAGATGCTTTGCATGAAGCACTCTCAAAAATACGCGTGCCGTTCCCGTCCCCTGGCTGACCCCGGGGAAGAAAAGTCCTCTGAGAGCCATGACTTGTTCATCTTGGTTCTTTTAGAAACACAGCGAGGGGACTCCAACCACAGTCTCCCTCGTTGCCACTCACTGGGCCACACACACCCCACTTGACTGGCATCGGTTGAGCCCCCTTTTGAAAAAGAAAAAGATGCTTTGCATGAAGCACTCTCAAAAATACGCGTGCCTTTCCCGTCCCCTGGCTGACCCCGGGGAAGAAAAGTCCTCTGAGAGCCATGACTTGTTCATCTTGGTTCTTTTAGAAACACAGCGAGGGGACTCCAACCACAGTCTCCCTCGTTGCCACTCACTGGGCCACACACACCCCACTTGACTGGCATCGGTTGAGCCCCCTTTTGAAAAAGAAAAAGATGCTTTGCATGAAGCACTCTCAAAAATACGCGTGCCTTTCCCGTCCCCTGGCTGACCCCGGGGAAGAAAAGTCCTCTGAGAGCCATGACTTGTTCATCTTGGTTCTTTTAGAAACACAGCGAGGGGACTCCAACCACAGTCTCCCTCGTTGCCACTCACTGGGCCACACACACCCCACTTGACTGGCATCGGTTGAGCCCCCTTTTGAAAAAGAAAAAGATGCTTTGCATGAAGCACTCTCAAAAATACGCGTGCCTTTCCCGTCCCCTGGCTGACCCCGGGGAAGAAAAGTCCTCTGAGAGCCATGACTTGTTCATCTTGGTTCTTTTAGAAACACAGCGAGGGGACTCCAACCACAGTCTCCCTCGTTGCCACTCACTGGGCCACACACACCCCACTTGACTGGCATCGGTTGAGCCCCCTTTTGAAAAAGAAAAAGATGCTTTGCATGAAGCACTCTCAAAAATACGCGTGCCGTTCCCGTCCCCTGGCTGACCCCGGGGAAGAAAAGTCCTCTGAGAGCCATGACTTGTTCATCTTGGTTCTTTTAGAAACACAGCGAGGGGACTCCAACCACAGTCTCCCTCGTTGCCACTCACTGGGCCACACACACCCCACTTGACTGGCATCGGTTGAGCCCCCTTTTGAAAAAGAAAAAGATGCTTTGCATGAAGCACTCTCAAAAATACGCGTGCCTTTCCCGTCCCCTGGCTGACCCCGGGGAAGAAAAGTCCTCTGAGAGCCATGACTTGTTCATCTTGGTTCTTTTAGAAACACAGCGAGGGGACTCCAACCACAGTCTCCCTCGTTGCCACTCACTGGGCCACACACACCCCACTTGACTGGCATCGGTTGAGCCCCCTTTTGAAAAAGAAAAAGATGCTTTGCATGAAGCACTCTCAAAAATACGCGTGCCTTTCCCGTCCCCTGGCTGACCCCGGGGAAGAAAAGTCCTCTGAGAGCCATGACTTGTTCATCTTGGTTCTTTTAGAAACACAGCGAGGGGACTCCAACCACAGTCTCCCTCGTTGCCACTCACTGGGCCACACACACCCCACTTGACTGGCATCGGTTGAGCCCCCTTTTGAAAAAGAAAAAGATGCTTTGCATGAAGCACTCTCAAAAATACGCGTGCCTTTCCCGTCCCCTGGCTGACCCCGGGGAAGAAAAGTCCTCTGAGAGCCATGACTTGTTCATCTTGGTTCTTTTAGAAACACAGCGAGGGGACTCCAACCACAGTCTCCCTCGTTGCCACTCACTGGGCCACACACACCCCACTTGACTGGCATCGGTTGAGCCCCCTTTTGAAAAAGAAAAAGATGCTTTGCATGAAGCACTCTCAAAAATACGCGTGCCTTTCCCGTCCCCTGGCTGACCCCGGGGAAGAAAAGTCCTCTGAGAGCCATGACTTGTTCATCTTGGTTCTTTTAGAAACACAGCGAGGGGACTCCAACCACAGTCTCCCTCGTTGCCACTCACTGGGCCACACACACCCCACTTGACTGGCATCGGTTGAGCCCCCTTTTGAAAAAGAAAAAGATGCTTTGCATGAAGCACTCTCAAAAATACGCGTGCCTTTCCCGTCCCCTGGCTGACCCCGGGGAAGAAAAGTCCTCTGAGAGCCATGACTTGTTCATCTTGGTTCTTTTAGAAACACAGCGAGGGGACTCCAACCACAGTCTCCCTCGTTGCCACTCACTGGGCCACACACACCCCACTTGACTGGCATCGGTTGAGCCCCCTTTTGAAAAAGAAAAAGATGCTTTGCATGAAGCACTCTCAAAAATACGCGTGCCTTTCCCGTCCCCTGGCTGACCCCGGGGAAGAAAAGTCCTCTGAGAGCCATGACTTGTTCATCTTGGTTCTTTTAGAAACACAGCGAGGGGACTCCAACCACAGTCTCCCTCGTTGCCACTCACTGGGCCACACACACCCCACTTGACTGGCATCGGTTGAGCCCCCTTTTGAAAAAGAAAAAGATGCTTTGCATGAAGCACTCTCAAAAATACGCGTGCCTTTCCCGTCCCCTGGCTGACCCCGGGGAAGAAAAGTCCTCTGAGAGCCATGACTTGTTCATCTTGGTTCTTTTAGAAACACAGCGAGGGGACTCCAACCACAGTCTCCCTCGTTGCCACTCACTGGGCCACACACACCCCACTTGACTGGCATCGGTTGAGCCCCCTTTTGAAAAAGAAAAAGATGCTTTGCATGAAGCACTCTCAAAAATACGCGTGCCTTTCCCGTCCCCTGGCTGACCCCGGGGAAGAAAAGTCCTCTGAGAGCCATGACTTGTTCATCTTGGTTCTTTTAGAAACACAGCGAGGGGACTCCAACCACAGTCTCCCTCGTTGCCACTCACTGGGCCACACACACCCCACTTGACTGGCATCGGTTGAGCCCCCTTTTGAAAAAGAAAAAGATGCTTTGCATGAAGCACTCTCAAAAATACGCGTGCCTTTCCCGTCCCCTGGCTGACCCCGGGGAAGAAAAGTCCTCTGAGAGCCATGACTTGTTCATCTTGGTTCTTTTAGAAACACAGCGAGGGGACTCCAACCACAGTCTCCCTCGTTGCCACTCACTGGGCCACACACACCCCACTTGACTGGCATCGGTTGAGCCCCCTTTTGAAAAAGAAAAAGATGCTTTGCATGAAGCACTCTCAAAAATACGCGTGCCTTTCCCGTCCCCTGGCTGACCCCGGGGAAGAAAAGTCCTCTGAGAGCCATGACTTGTTCATCTTGGTTCTTTTAGAAACACAGCGAGGGGACTCCAACCACAGTCTCCCTCGTTGCCACTCACTGGGCCACACACACCCCACTTGACTGGCATCGGTTGAGCCCCCTTTTGAAAAAGAAAAAGATGCTTTGCATGAAGCACTCTCAAAAATACGCGTGCCTTTCCCGTCCCCTGGCTGACCCCGGGGAAGAAAAGTCCTCTGAGAGCCATGACTTGTTCATCTTGGTTCTTTTAGAAACACAGCGAGGGGACTCCAACCACAGTCTCCCTCGTTGCCACTCACTGGGCCACACACACCCCACTTGACTGGCATCGGTTGAGCCCCCTTTTGAAAAAGAAAAAGATGCTTTGCATGAAGCACTCTCAAAAATACGCGTGCCTTTCCCGTCCCCTGGCTGACCCCGGGGAAGAAAAGTCCTCTGAGAGCCATGACTTGTTCATCTTGGTTCTTTTAGAAACACGGCGAGGGGACTCCAACCACAGTCTCCCTCGTTGCCACTCACTGGGCCACACACACCCCACTTGACTGGCATCGGTTGAGCCCCCTTTTGAAAAAGAAAAAGATGCTTTGCATGAAGCACTCTCAAAAATACGCGTGCCTTTCCCGTCCCCTGGCTGACCCCGGGGAAGAAAAGTCCTCGGAGAGCCATGACTTGTTCATCTTGGTTCTTTTAGAAACACAGCGAGGGGACTCCAACCACAGTCTCCCTCGTTGCCACTCACTGGGCCACACACACCCCACTTGACTGGCATCGGTTGAGCCCCCTTTTGAAAAAGAAAAAGATGCTTTGCATGAAGCACTCTCAAAAATACGCGTGCCTTTCCCGTCCCCTGGCTGACCCCGGGGAAGAAAAGTCCTCTGAGAGCCATGACTTGTTCATCTTGGTTCTTTTAGAAACACAGCGAGGGGACTCCAACCACAGTCTCCCTCGTTGCCACTCACTGGGCCACACACACCCCACTTGACTGGCATCGGTTGAGCCCCCTTTTGAAAAAGAAAAAGATGCTTTGCATGAAGCACTCTCAAAAATACGCGTGCCTTTCCCGTCCCCTGGCTGACCCCGGGGAAGAAAAGTCCTCTGAGAGCCATGACTTGTTCATCTTGGTTCTTTTAGAAACACAGCGAGGGGACTCCAACCACAGTCTCCCTCGTTGCCACTCACTGGGCCACACACACCCCACTTGACTGGCATCGGTTGAGCCCCCTTTTGAAAAAGAAAAAGATGCTTTGCATGAAGCACTCTCAAAAATACGCGTGCCTTTCCCGTCCCCTGGCTGACCCCGGGAAAGAAAAGTCCTCTGAGAGCCATGACTTGTTCATCTTGGTTCTTTTAGAAACACAGCGAGGGGACTCCAACCACAGTCTCCCTCGTTGCCACTCACTGGGCCACACACACCCCACTTGACTGACATCGGTTGAGCCCCCTTTTGAAAAAGAAAAAGATGCTTTGCATGAAGCACTCTCAAAAATACGCGTGCCTTTCCCGTCCCCTGGCTGACCCCGGGGAAGAAAAGTCCTCTGAGAGCCATGACTTGTTCATCTTGGTTCTTTTAGAAACACAGCGAGGGGACTCCAACCACAGTCTCCCTCGTTGCCACTCACTGGGCCACACACACCCCACTTGACTGGCATCGGTTGAGCCCCCTTTTGAAAAAGAAAAAGATGCTTTGCATGAAGCACTCTCAAAAATACGCGTGCCTTTCCCGTCCCCTGGCTGACCCCGGGGAAGAAAAGTCCTCTGAGAGCCATGACTTGTTCATCTCGGTTCTTTTAGAAACACAGCGAGGGGACTCCAACCACAGTCTCCCTCGTTGCCACTCACTGGGCCACACACACCCCACTTGACTGGCATCGGTTGAGCCCCCTTTTGAAAAAGAAAAAGATGCTTTGCATGAAGCACTCTCAAAAATACGCGTGCCTTTCCCATCCCCTGGCTGACCCCGGGGAAGAAAAGTCCTCTGAGAGCCATGACTTGTTCATCTTGGTTCTTTTAGAAACACAGCGAGGGGACTCCAACCACAGTCTCCCTCGTTGCCACTCACTGGGCCACACACACCCCACTTGACTGGCATCGGTTGAGCCCCCTTTTGAAAAAGAAAAAGATGCTTTGCATGAAGCACTCTCAAAAATACGCGTGCCTTTCCCGTCCCCTGGCTGACCCCGGGGAAGAAAAGTCCTCTGAGAGCCATGACTTGTTCATCTTGGTTCTTTTAGAAACACAGCGAGGGGACTCCAACCACAGTCTCCCTCGTTGCCACTCACTGGGCCACACACACCCCACTTGACTGGCATCGGTTGAGGCCCCTTTTGAAAAAGAAAAAGATGCTTTGCATGAAGCACTCTCAAAAATACGCGTGCCTTTCCCGTCCCCTGGCTGACCCCGGGGAAGAAAAGTCCTCTGAGAGCCATGACTTGTTCATCTTGGTTCTTTTAGAAACACAGCGAGGGGACTCCAACCACAGTCTCCCTCGTTGCCACTCACTGGGCCACACACACCCCACTTGACTGGCATCGGTTGAGCCCCCTTTTGAAAAAGAAAAAGATGCTTTGCATGAAGCACTCTCAAAAATACGCGTGCCTTTCCCGTCCCCTGGCTGACCCCGGGGAAGAAAAGTCCTCTGAGAGCCATGACTTGTTCATCTTGGTTCTTTTAGAAACACAGCGAGGGGACTCCAACCACAGTCTCCCTCGTTGCCACTCACTGGGCCACACACACCCCACTTGACTGGCATCGGTTGAGCCCCCTTTTGAAAAAGAAAAAGATGCTTTGCATGAAGCACTCTCAAAAATACGCGTGCCTTTCCCGTCCCCTGGCTGACCCCGGGGAAGAAAAGTCCTCTGAGAGCCATGACTTGTTCATCTTGGTTCTTTTAGAAACACAGCGAGGGGACTCCAACCACAGTCTCCCTCGTTGCCACTCACTGGGCCACACACACCCCACTTGACTGGCATCGGTTGAGCCCCCTTTTGAAAAAGAAAAAGATGCTTTGCATGAAGCACTCTCAAAAATACGCGTGCCTTTCCCGTCCCCTGGCTGACCCCGGGGAAGAAAAGTCCTCTGAGAGCCATGACTTGTTCATCTTGGTTCTTTTAGAAACACAGCGAGGGGACTCCAACCACAGTCTCCCTCGTTGCCACTCACTGGGCCACACACACCCCACTTGACTGGCATCGGTTGAGCCCCCTTTTGAAAAAGAAAAAGATGCTTTGCATGAAGCACTCTCAAAAATACGCGTGCCTTTCCCGTCCCCTGGCTGACCCCGGGGAAGAAAAGTCCTCTGAGAGCCATGACTTGTTCATCTTGGTTCTTTTAGAAACACAGCGAGGGGACTCCAACCACAGTCTCCCTCGTTGCCACTCACTGGGCCACACACACCCCACTTGACTGGCATCGGTTGAGCCCCCTTTTGAAAAAGAAAAAGATGCTTTGCATGAAGCACTCTCAAAAATACGCGTGCCTTTCCCGTCCCCTGGCTGACCCCGGGGAAGAAAAGTCCTCTGAGAGCCATGTCCACATTGTCAGTGGACAGACACGTGTGCTTATCTGCCAGCAGACCCACAGCAGCACTGAAGACAGGTTCCGAGAGAACGCTGGCTGCAGGACACGACAAGATCCCCAAGACGTACGTGGCGAGCTCAGGCAATTTATCAAGATTGGAAGCCAAGAATGAGCAGGGCTCAAGTTGCACAATAATGGCATGTTTCCTTGCATATACTCATATATCTGTGTGTCCTCCTCTTTTTCCTTGTCCAGCTCTTTTGTTTTCGCATGAGTATATGTCCTTGTCACTTTCCCATGTGTTGTGAGTTGTTTGTGACCTTTTGGACACCTTTGAGGGTGTTTTCTAGGTGTTTTTCTGTGTTTGTGATTGCCTGCCATTGTTTCCTATGCAGTTCGAGTTCGGTTCGTCGAACGTTCGACGAACCGAACTCGAACGGGAGGTCCGTTCGGCGAACCAACCTCTAGCCGAACCGCGACCGGTTCGCTCATCTCTACTCTCGAGATAATCGTCACCATGTGCCAAATGCAATAAAAAAGGAATCTGAACACATTCGCGCAAAAATGAAATGACCACAATTTTCTCCAAAACTATAACAGATGCAAACTTGTCCTGTGTGGTGGAGATGAGATTTGATAAAGTAAGTGGAAATCCAGTAAAAGTTTCATTTGGCTACTTTGCACTCTCGAGATAATCGTCACCATGTGCCAAATGCAATATTAAAACAGGAATCTGAACACATTCGCGCAAAAATGAAATGACCACAATTTTCTCCAAAACTATAACAGATGCAAACTTGTCCTGTGTGGTGGAGATGAGATTTGATAAAGTAAGTGGAAATCCAGTAAAAGTTTTATTTGGCTACTTTGCACTCTCGAGATAATCGTCACCATGTGCCAAATGCAATATTAAAACAGTAATCTGAACACATTCGCGCAAAAATGAAATGACCACAATTTTCTCCAAAACTATAACAGATGCAAACTTGTCCTGTGTGGTGGAGATGAGATTTGATAAAGTAAGTGGAAATCCAGTAAAAGTTTCATTTGGCTACTTTGTACTCTCGAGATAATCGTCACCATGTGCCAAATGCAATAAAAAAGGAATCTGAACACATTCGCGCAAAAATGAAATAACCACAATTTTCTCCAAAACTATAACAGATGCAAACTTGTTCTGTGTGGTGGAGATGAGATTTGATAAAGTAAGT